>NC_142081.1:23795731-24098761 GCF_054644295.1 Miniopterus natalensis | reverse complement strand
GACATAAACTTTTGGGGAACACTATTCAACCAAGTACACTGGCCTTTGTGCCCGGTGGAGACTCAAACAGGGGGATGGTCTTGAAATATAGTGTCTAGACCTGAACTTACAAAGCTATGACCGAGGGAGAAAGCATATGGCATTTGCCAACTTCAACAGCGCTAAGAACTCTTCCTACTCCTTCCTCTTATAATTCTTTATTGATGAAGTCATTTGTATTCCAGAAAGAGCTCTTATTTGGCCATTCTTACCTCAGTGTTCATCCCTTAACAGAGAGAAAATGATCCTACTAAAGGGAAAGGAAGATTAAAAAGGAGGCAAATTACTAAACTGTTAGCAATATAACCACAGGCCAAATCAACACGCTCAGATAGGACCAGGATTGCCTCAAATTGGTTCAGAAATGCACCTCTTGTCTATCTTGTTCAGTTATAACAATTCAAGGTCAAATCGGGATTCAGCAGCCTAACCTTGCAGAGGGGACATTGATTTTGTTTTGTGTTTTTGTTGTGTTCTGTTTATGTTGCTAGGTATTGGTAAAATTTTCTTCTGTGAAGATTTGACAGTAAGTCTGATGAGCCCCCAGCACTATGCTCCCTAGGTGGCTTTCATAACCCAGAAAAATCTTTTGCCTTCTTCCCCAAGAATGTTTATAAAATAAAACTGGAGGTTCTTTGTTTGCTTGAATTTTTTGTTTTGATTAGAGTCGATATTCAGTATTATACTGTGGCTTGGACACTTAGGACAGGTCAGGTTGTATCTGAGTAGTCTTGAGGTAACTGAGAAGTCTTGGAGGAAAGGATTTAAACAGGAAGAGCCTAACCCTTTGTGGACCACATGACATTTCATAGTTCTAGGCCTTTAGCACTGTTGACATCTGAGGATCATCTAGGATTTTAGAGTTGGAAGGGACATGAGGGTCATTTAGTTCAACCTTTTCATTTTGCAGGTGAGGAAACTGATAGGGAAAGCAACTAGCTCAAGGACAAATGAAGGGCTTTTAGCAGAGCTGGGAATAGACTCAGGTCACTTGACTGCCAGCCTATATGCAACAGTCACTTCACCATTCCACTATATGCAACAGCATCTGAAAGGGACAAGCAGGTGAAGGAGAGTGAACCCAGCTCTCACATATATCTGCTATGATTTACTTGGCATCCTCCAATCCCCCTCCTGAAAAGTCAGGTTCAGAAAGGCAAGGGCTAAAATTTGGGGAGATTTATGGGCTTAAAAAAGCATTCTCTAAACATCTCTTCTACCTGCCCCCATCCCTACTACCCTTTGGCAACCCCATTAAAAATAGCTTTGACTTGAAATCGGCCTGGAGATCGTCATCCACTCTGAAATTATAGAAGCCCTCGGCCGAAGGCATTACTGTACCAGCAAAACCTAAGAGGGAAGCTGAATCAATGCTGGAATCTGCAGATGCACTTAGAAGAGCTCCTGCAGATTCCTCATCTGAGGGGGAGTGTGTGTGTGTGTGTGTGTGTGTGTGTGTGTGTGTGTGTGTGTGTGTGTGTGAAAGAATGTGCCAAAGAGTTGGGGTAGTGGAACTTTCTTATCTCAGCGTCTCCCTAGGCGGCAGGACCAGGCAGGGCTGATATGAAATGGACTTTGCAGTAATATCCTAACCTCTAAAGTGATAATATTAACAAATGTAAAGGGGAGGTAATCGGGTTTAAATGAGGCCATGAGGGTGGAGCATCCATGACTGCACTTATTAGTGCCCTTATAAGAAGAGGAAGAGACACCAGAGCTTTCTCTATCTACTATGTGAGGATATAGTAAGAAGGCTGCTGCCTGCAACCCAGGGAGCAGGCCCTCTCCAGACGCCCAATCTGCTGCACCTTGATCTTGGGACTTCCCAGCCTCCGGAAATGTGGGAAATAATGTCTGTTATCTAAGCACCCAGTCTATGGTATTTTGTTATAGCAGCTCAAGCTATGATACTCACATATCTGATATGTTCATTCCAAGAATCATATGCTGTCCCAGCTACCAAGTTACCTCAGATCTTGTCCTATTTAACATTCTCACTTCACAGAAGATGAAACCAAGATGCAGAGGGTAAAAGTAAATTGCTGAAGACCACTCAGGCTACTCAATGGCTGATATGGTTTCTCAGGGAAGAAGCTAAAAACAGTGGAATGTAGCAGATAGGAGCCCAGGCTCTGGAGTTACGGCTTGACTTTTAGATTTGCCACCAACTACCTGTGTAATCTTATATTGCGAGTTATAACACAGAGTCATGTTACATCTCTACAATCAGTTTTTTCACCTGCACATTGAGGATGATAATAACCTTATAGGGTTGGTGTAAAAATTACATGAAATAATACTTAACACATGGCCTGGAAAATAATAAATGTTGTCTGAATGCTGGCTACTTGTGGTGATGACCAACAAAGATTTCGCTCCCCTTCCACAGTGTGGAGTTGCTGCCAGGACGAGGCTGACCGGCCTGGGACCACTTTTCCCAGTTCCTCTAGCACCAGGCAGGGCACATGACTGAGTGACCGCCAGAGGAGTGGAGGTAGAAGGGATGGGCGCTGCTGGGTCAGGTGGCTAAATGACAGGTACAAAGCCTGCCCTTCTCTATTGGCTGGATTGTGCTGGAGCAACTCTGCAGCTCCAACATGGCAGAGCAAGGTGGAAGCAGCCTGTGTCCCTGAGCAAGGGCTTGGAGGCAAACCAAGCTCTTAGCCTGTGCATGAGTAAGAAACAAACTTAATATGTAAGGTTGTTACAGCAGCTGGCATGAAGTACCCTCACTAATACATTATTGCTATTATTACTAAAACAGGACATATTTTGAGCAAATGAAAGGGAAAAGTAGAGCGTCTAACCAGTGTGACTCTTGGCTACAACTTCTGGGTGTGCATTTGCAACACCTGTGCTCACACTAATCCTCACACTCAAAGGCCTACATTCTCCTGCTATTAAACAGCAGAGGAGGGCAAAGATGCAGAGTCCAAGCTAGCTCTGTCCTCCCGAGGGGCTGGCAGAGCTTTCCTGATGAGTGGTGAGAAGATTCTAAATGATTTCAGTCCTGGCAGTATGCTTCTGTAAATTCCCTTGCAGGAATGGTAAAAGAATTAGAAATGGGTGGCAGCCAGTGGGTTCAGACAGCCGGGGCCTGGTCTTCCCTCTGCCTTCAGCTTACTGTGCAACCTTGGCCATGCCCCATAATGTCCTCAGCTTGAGTTTCCTCATCTATGAAACGGAAGGATCTCAAAGGATCCTTTCTGCTCTAATGATTTTTACACGTTCATCCATTCAACAAACAGTTCTTGAGCGCTATGCTGGGCATGGCAGATACAAAGCTCTCTAAGGTATGGCCTCTGGCCTCAGGATGCTCACAGTCTAGAGAGGACTTGCCTGTTCTGGAGTCAGGCATGATGGAGATGGTCTTTGTGCCGTGTTCTCTGCCTTTACGGCCACTTCGGCATGTCATTCACCTTGACGGAAAAGAGGAGAGGACGGGCATGAGGACTATTCACAAGGCAGGCACCCTAAGAAAGGTGTTCACTCTGGAACAGCCCAGAATCTGCAGCGCGGTAAGAATTCAGAAAAGTCTCTTCTCCCCAACCCCCAGCAACTCAAAAGCACAGACTGCATTTTTAGACCCAGGAGGAGCCTATTATCTCATACTCCCTCATTTACAAGTGAAACGTCACAAATAGCCCAGATAAGATCAAGTCCAGGCTCTCTATGCCAGTCATCCTAAGTCATGGCTTTGGAAAGGAAAGGAAATTTCAACAAACATCCACTCGATGCCCCTCGGAGAGGACAGGTGAGTGTTTCCCACTACCACACCACCCAGACAGACTCCTTGCTTTGAAAACCTCTGATTTCTTTAGTGGATGCTACTGAAGGAGCTGGGAGACGCTTGATGCCCCCACCCACACCCACCCACCTCCACACACAGGTCCTGATGAGTCTTGCTCTAATCAGGTGTAACCACAGCTCTGACATGCAGTTGCTGAGAAACCTCCAGATCAGTTGCCTCCTCAAGCCTTTCAGCCTCAGTTTCCATATATCACACCTGTTTCAATGATGTTTAAACCTCCATAAATGCAAAACTGGTCACGCAGCCAAACAAGGGTAGGGGGTGGAGTGTGAAATATGCAGAAGAGCTGCAGCCACCTTCTGGTTGAAAGGATTCAACCCTCCGAGGAAAACAAAAAGCCCCTTCCTCCGTTGCCATGGGAATGGCTCAGCAATGCCACGGGTGCTCTGCAGGAGGCTGCCTTGGAGCAGAGCTGGGGACAGGGCTTTCTTTCCCGAGGAGGATGGCTATTTCTGAAAAAGCAATCCTGTCAGCTCTTCTGATTCCGGCAGGGGCTGCGCGTGGGTCCCTGGCCTCTGGGCCCCAGGGCATCTTTTCTTCACAGCGTTGCCCAGCTGACAAGAAAAGAGGCCATGACCCAAGGCTAACTCCAAATGATTATGGAGTCAGGTTCTCTGTTTAAAAGACTCAAAATCACTGAGGAGGAGCGGTTTCCTCATCTCCACCGGTACAGCTGTATCTCTCCCACCAGGACAGGATGACTGGGCACTCCTTGTCTGAAGATGCAAAAATAACCAGAAAGGGAACCATATCAGAGAAGATTTGGGGCAGGGGCTGGGGGGAGGCAAGTGTGTGAATGGAGACAGGGAGCAGCCACAAGTCTCCTCTGCGTGACTTTGGCCCCACTCCCACACCGCGCATTCACACCAAGATTGGCAACGATTATCGTCTCCTGACCCGTTTTTCCTTTCACTCTGTTTCACAGGGGACTCATTTCTCAGCCCACTCCCAGCTGTCTCTGACTCAGACACCCTCCCCCCCCCCCCAGGGCCGTGTCCCACACCCAGCCCTTATGAAGAGCTCCAGCTTTACTGGGTCAAGGACAGTAGGGGAGGACTCTGATGGCACAGCAGTTAAAAGCGGGAGCTCTGATGTCAGGCTCAGCCCTGTGACCTCAGTCAGGATACTAAGCCTCCCAGTCTCAGTTTCCTCATCCATAAAATGGACAGTAATACTATCTACTTCATAAGAATACGAGGGGTATTATATGATATATTGCACCGATAGCATTTAGCCAAGGACCTGGAGCACAATGCCAATTTAATGAATGTAGACTTAGCAAAAAAAATAAATAAAAATAGTTTAGACTAAATGACCTTCCCAGTTTTCCCAGTTGTAGGAGTCTGTGACTTCTATCTCCACTTCCTAAAAAACAAAAACAAAAACAAAAACACATATTCTGACTCTCTTCCATAGTCAGGATTATTTCAGCTATTTTTTTCAATGCCTTATTCACTCTCCTTTTCTTATTTTCCTTCATAAGTAACTGCTTATGCTAAACGCAAAGAACATGGAAGAAAGAAATACAATAAAATGTGAACAGTGTGTTTGGTGGCCAGAGAGTATGTGGAATGTTTTTTCTCTTTTATGTTAGAAATAAAATATTTTGAAAAGCAGTATTAGTCAACACCCCATGTGATCTCTACTCTCTTTTGGACATCTATTTAAGAGATCTTAAACATTGTCTAACTTTATTTATCTATTCTGCAGGGAATATTTTCAAGTCTCCATCTCCGGGCCTGACTCCCTCCCAGACTCGGACCCCCCAGGAGCATACATCCGCGTGGATGAGCGCAAAGAAGCCATAATTAAGCAACTGCTTGTGGTTTATTACAGTTCACAAAGCCCTGCCAGCCACACTCAAAATAACCCTGTGATATGACTATTAATATCATCACCCCGTTTTACAGAAAAAACAACTGAGACAAACGAAAAGGCTTACCTCCTCCATTTCTATTTCATGCTGTAGATAAATGATGGAACCAGGGATTTCAACCCAGGTGTGCCGATGCCACTCCACAACAGGTTTCCCCACAGGTGGGCTGTCCCGACACGACCATCAATGATCTCCCCGCTAAACCCAGTGACTCTTCCAGCTTCTCTCTTTCCAGCTGACGGCATCACCATTTCCTCACTCACCCCATCCCCAAACCTGGGAGTCATCTGAGTTCTCTCCCTCTCTTCTCCAGGATTTGACTCTACCAATCACGAAGCCCTATCAACTCTTCTCTTTCAACGTCTCTCAAACCGTCCCTTTTTCTCAGTTCCCACGGTGACTCCTCATGCTCAGGCCCTTGTTGTCTCCTATGAATCCTGATGACTCAGCTGTGCAACAGCCGCCCAGTTGGTCTCACTAACTGCGATCTCTTTGTCCTTCAGAGTCACTAGGTTAATCTTGCTCTTTATTGCCTACAAAATAAAGTTCAAAACCGCTGCCCGACAGACAAGACCCCTCTCTATCTCCTAACCCCATAACTTTGCTTTAATTCTTGTTTCCCTACTTAGGATCCAACCCTATCCATGAATGTATGACCTGTCCAAGAATAGTAAGTGGGTTTGTTCCCAGATGCCAGGAGATCAAAAGGTGATGTCTGCCTCGAGCTCTGGGTTGAAAAGGCTTATGAGACCATGTTTTGGGTCAGGGGAAAAGGGTGCGGAAGTCAACCGGCAAGATCTGCCATTGTCAAAACAATGGGGACACAGGGCGGAAGAAGGTGGCATTCCATTCTTATTTCTCATTTTTCCTATTAGTACAAAGCTCATCTGGGCCACGACCTTGCCTTTGTTCCCCCATCTAATTTCCCTATAGCCACTTAGCACAGTGCCTTGCATATGGTAGAAACTCAGTACATATTTTAAAGTTGATCCATAAATTTTTCTAAACTCATTTTGAGCTACAATAAAGCAGAGGCCCCACAAGATAAAGCAGTGGCACTCAACCCTGGGGAGCTTTTTTAAAAAACAACACTGATGTCTGGGTCTCATCCCTGTAGGCTCCAATTTAATTAGTCTGGGCAGGATCCAGCACTAGTAGTTCTTGGAGCTCCCTGAGGTTGAGAACCATTGGTTGAAGAAAAGGGCAGTGGGTTTCTGAAGTCCTGGTTTTACTGAACAGCTGTGTGATCGAGAACAAACCGCTGTACTTCAGCAGGTGTCCATTTCACCTGTTATAAAATAAAGTGGTTTTACTGCATTGTGTTTAAGGTGCATTCAAGTTCTAACAACCTTTTCTTCCATTTTAGAAAGAGTTTCTCCACCAGCAGAGTCCAGCTGTTATACTGGGGAATCTAAAAACCTTCATCAAATGCTCCTAGAATTAGAAGAAAAGGAAAACCTAATGTATATTCTTTTCCCCACCCCCTCCCCAATGGAAACATTGCTTCTTAAATTAATCAATCAATACCAATCAATTAATGATGATAAGGGTAACTTGGGGATCATTAAGCCCTGCCCACTCTTAGATTTGCACAATCGACATTTTCTCATATTTGTGAAACGTGCTTTAAGAAAAGTTGCTACACTTCCCTCACAACTGGTGTTGACTTTAAGGCATCTCCTATGTAGGAAATGTGAAGCTGCCTAAAATCAAGGACTTAACGAATCCCTATTATTGTTTGGAATTATTCAAGGGCTGTGTAGAGAATACAGTTGTCCCCCCTTGTGCGTGGAGAGTACGTTCCCAGATCCCCAGTGGATGCCTGAAACTGTGGGTACTACTGAACCCTATCTATACTACATATTTTCCTGTGCATATATACTTATGATAAAGTATTTTATAAATTAGGCACGGTAAGAGATTAACAACAATAACTAATAATGAACTAGAACAACTACAACAATATATTGTAATAGAAGTTATGTGAATGTGGTCTCTCTGTCTGTCTCTCTGAAAACAAATCTGATAGCCCAGATGGCTAAGTGACTGGTGGGCAGGGAGCATATACAGTGTGGAGATGCTGGGCAGGGGTATGATTCATGCCCAGGTGGGATGGAGCAGTTCCTCAAGGGAGGGATCTAGACAGCGAGGGGTTTCATCATGCTACTGAGAATGGAGCACAATTTAAAACTTATGAATTATTTCTGATTTTCCATTTAATATTTTCAGACCAGCGGTGACTGGTGAAACCACGGAAAGTGAAACTGTGGTTAAGGGTAGACTATCACACAAAGAAACTCAAAATTCTGTCCTGAGGAACATAGACTCTAACTGGGGAAAGAAAATTAACACACAATCTAGAACTAAATACAGGGTCCTGACAGTAAGAGTTTTCAGGTGGCACCTAGGGAAGGGAAAGTTCCCCCTGCCGTCTCCAGCTAGGTCTCTTTGACCTTAAGAGTGCTGGTATCATCTGGAACCTACTATCAAATTTAGTCACACCAGGACCAATTCCTGGCCACAGGAAGGGGCTCCCAGGATGTCTCCTAATTGCTAAGAACAGCAGGAAGTAGCAAGAAACATCTTCCACCCTCCCCATCTTCTCGGCCTTCTATTCTCTTAGTAATGGCTCCCAAATTCATTCCCAAGTAATTTACATGTAAATTAGACTAGAAGGAGGCAGAAAGGATTCAGGTGGGGGGGGGGGGCGTAGGGTGAGAAAGTAAATCCAACCCCAGACACCTATAATCGAGAACCAAATGTTCTGTTCTTTGAAAACATAGAGTCTGGGTGTGCTGAGACTAGGTCTATAGAGGACATGGTGAACGTGGACTTGGTAAAGGTCAGACATCTGGGCGCAGTGTGCTGAGTAGGCAGACTTTCTGAACCTCCCAGGCATCGAAGTGCTTTATTGACAGGTCTTGCAAACCAGTGTTCTTTGGCCATCTCCCCAGGTTTAACTCTCAGCTCTAGCTGTTTCTCCTTCTGTGAGTATGATCAGTATTTGCTGATCAGAAGGTAGCTGAGAGTGATGGCAATTGGGTTAAGCCGAGTGCTGCCTACCTGGGACCAGCACCAGAACGTTTCTTCCCTGTAGGCATTTTTTGCTCAGCTCCGCCTCAGAATGACCTTCTCTGATAGCAGCCACATTGTTATATTCTCTCCAAACATGGCTCTCCAGAACGTGGACCATCCAGTCCACCCCGGTTGTATAGCTGAGGAAATCAGGCCCTTCTAGAGAAGGAACTTGGCCATGTCACCCATGAGGGGGTGTTGGCATCATGGCACTCTGATGGTGTGTGCTCAGGCATGAAGGGTACCAGGAGGAGAAGGGACACCACAGAGTTAGCGTTTGGCCTCTTTAAATTCTAAATTAACCCCTTTGGCTCTAACCTACCCTCCAGGTCCTCAATCTCATCTCCACTCTTGTGACCCTCGCTCTGAACCTATCCTGAATGCCAGGTCCATATTTCCATTTGTCTACAACATTTCCCCATGGATGTTCCATTACTGTCTCAAAAACAAGATGCCCCAAATGGAACTCACAAACTTGCTCCCCACTTTTGTATGTTCCATCTTATTTGAGGGCAACCCTGTCCATTCTGCCATGATGGAGGGAAACTGGGCAGTCGCCTTTGATTCTACCCTCTTCTTTTCCCTCCCTAGTGCCACCCAGTCTCTAAATCTATCAGTGCTCATCACAGGATGCCTTATGGCCCATCTACTACTAACTATTTCAACAGACAGTCCAGGCCGCCATCGTCCTTCACCCGCATTACTGTGATAGCTCCTCAGCTGGTTCCTTAATCCCCTTTCCAGATTCTTCCCGCCTGCCCCTTACCCATCCTCCATACTGCTGCCAGACTAACCCTTCAAGAACCAAAATGAACTTTTGTGGTCACTTTACAGCCTATAATGTCCAAGTCCTTCAGCCTGTTGTCAAGGCACCTACAGTTCGGCCATGCTCTGAAGTTCTCTCACTCGATACCCTGCTCCAGCCACACTGCACTCCTCGCTCCTTCAACAGGCTCCGCAGCACCTTCTCTTGACCAAGAATGTCTTCCTTCCATAGCACCTTAACAAAACCCTACTTCTCACTTCTTTTTTTTTTTTAAATTATATCTTTATTGATTTCAGAGAGAGGAAAGGAGAGGGAGAGAGAGAGATAGAAACATCAACGATGAGAGAGTCATTGATCGGCTGCAGCCCACAACCAGGCATGTGCCCTGACCAGGAATCGAACCCCGATCGCCTGGATCCCAGGTCGATGCTCAACCGCTGAGCCATGCCTGGCCGGGCCTACTTCTCACTTCTTTAATGAAGCCACCTCCCACCCCACACATTCTCCCAGAATGCTGCCTTTCAACATTTTAAAGTTAGGTTGATGGCATGCTGGTTATTAAGACTACAATAAAAAGATGTTAGAAGAAGCCATGCAAAAAGCAAAGCCATAAAAAAACCTGGAGAAGGTGGTCATAGGGTGGCCTCTTTTAACAGGTTTTCTTTCTCCTAATCAATGGGCCAGGCCGCAGGCTTTACAATCCTTCTGCCCTGTAATTTTCCCTTTGTACCTCTATTTTAGCTCTCACCATCTATCTCTCATGATAGGTGTCGGTAGAACAGCTTTCCTTCCCTGCCATTTTAAAAGTTCATGCAGAGAGCACCGAGGAAGCCTGAACATTAGGGCGCCTTGACATTTGTCAATGTTATCACCAGGTCATTAGCCTCTGTTGTAGTTTTAGGCACAGTGGTTGTGGTGGGGATAGCAAGAGGTGGCTGCATATACAAAGTGGGTCCCATTACGGGCTTGGGCTCTGGGCCTAAATACCCATGTATAACTCCTGTACACTAGGCCAGACAGACCTTGGGAAGGCGCATTTTCCTGTGCAGGGTAGACCTAAATATAATTCCCCTTTACACTCAAGCCAATCTCAGATCACGCCCTTCTCACGTTTGCAAAGGTCACACTCAATGCCTGGGAGTAGAGGACAGAGTCCAACAGAGCATGGGTAAACCCAAATAGCCTTATTTACCCTCCTAGGGAAGCACCTACGGAAACCATGGTGTCCTGGAATCTGACCGTTCTGATCTAGACTCGTGGGGGAAACACACTGAGAAAACTTCCCCCAGAGGCTACTGTTGCATAGTAACTGCTGCCTATCACTGTGAGTCAGGTGCTGGTGCTAAGAGCTTTACATACATCGTCTCAATCCTCCCAGGAGCCATATGTGGGTATTAATATTATCATCCTTACATCTTTACAGAGAAAACATGTAGAGAAGTTTGCATTGTGATCCCTAAAACATTTAGTAAGCTTCCTTAATGTTTTGATGTATCTATTGAGCATTTTACTACTGTGCTAGACATTATGGGGGATACAAGGACAAATCAGATCTGCTCCCTGACCCAAGAAGTTCACAGGCCAGTAAAGAAGACAGCTGAGTATTTAAGGAAGCCAGATTTCCTTAGGGAGAGGGACAGGTTGGCACTGACTTGGTAGTCTTACCTAGAAAAAAGAATTTGGGCCAGCGGCCTTGTAAGATAGGCCAGACTTCAAAAGGCAGATATAGGAGAGCATCTGCTTTCTGGGAAACTAAACTGTGAACTCCTTGAGGGCAGAATCCAATCTCTTACGCATAATTCATTTCAAGAGATTTTTTCATCCAGCATCTTCTATGTACCTGCCAGGGTAGTACGAGTATGAAGAGGGGGTGGGACATAAAGATACTGAACAAGATCAAGTCGTTGCCCTCAGCCCTCTGGGCAAGCTTCTTCCTTGGTCACTAGCAGTATTTCCTTCTCTAGCCAGCCCAGGGATGGATCTTCTCCTCCTTCCCGCCATGAATACTTGACCGACTTGTTTATTTCACTGTCCTCTGTTTGGTCTGGGTCAGTGTGGGTCAGACAACCCAGAATAGCATCTGGGGCTGGAATTCTGAGAACTAAAAGACAAGGAAAAGAGCTTCACACCTAAAATATTTAAAGGTCACTTACTGAGACTGTCTCTGCACATATTTCAGAGGCGATTTAATAACCTTCCTTAATGATACTCAACTTGCTTGAAATTCACCTGATAATCCCCATGTTCCCACCCTTAATGGAGGTGCAACAATGCTGATGTCTGGGAAGGACGAGACACTGGCTTTCTCACATTTGCTTCTGTCCTGTGTATGCACGTGTGTGTACTCGCATGAGCTCATGTGTATGTGTACATGTGTGTGTGATAGCACATGTAGGCACAAGTGACACTTCTCAGGCTCACCATCCACACTGGAGGAACCCAGGTCTGGTTCCCTGCAGAGCTGCAACGGTGATATCTACATCCAGGAAACCACCCCACGCCTGACTAATTGACCTGAATGGCAAGGCAAACCCTCTGGGAATCCCCAGGGGCTTGTCTGAGAAGAGCTATGAACAGGCATAATAACAAAGGCAGAAAAAATAACAACAGTCCATCTTGGCGCCCCGGCTGTAAATGGCTCATTTACTCTGGCAAGAGGAATGGAGTTTTAATGACAAATTGTAATGCCGCACAGCAGGCTTGGTTGTGTGCTGTAAATTATTTTGAAAGAGGCACTATGCCTTAATAAAAAGTAAAAAATAAAAATGGATTGTTCTCTGCTGTGGTGTCTGGACTCGGCTGTGGAGTGAGGGCGACTGGAATCCCCCCATCCTCACATTCACCCCCTCCCAACACTTCCCTGCTCCATCTCCAGGTCTCCTGTTGTCTCTGCATTTCACAGGTGAGCTTCATAGCAGTGCGCTTTCTATCCTGGGTGTGCAGAGGGATAACGCTGAATTTCACAAGACCCAGAGACAGAGGGCACAGGGTTCACAGGGCATCTGCTAATGTTCCCTGATGAGAACGTCCTGTTCTCTCTTCTACACAGGATTCACCTTCACAAAGGAGTAGAGAGCTCTGAGGACTGCACTGGAGAGATTCAGGGGCATGCCAGGGGAGCTCCAAGCTCACACCTTCAACATCTTTAACAAAGTAGCATCTCTTAACATCTCTTGGGGATAAGAGAGAGACCACTGAAGCACTGTGGCAGAGATAGTGCTCACTCAATATCCATACCCTCCACGAAACTTCCCAGACTCCCTTGCAGTTGGATTGGGCCATGTGACTGGTTTTGGCCAAGGGACTGTAATTGAAAATGAAAAATGGCCCTGTCCTGTGTGGCTCAGTGGTTGGAGTGTCAGCCCACACATGGGAGGGTTCCAGGTTCAATCCCTGGGCCTGTCAGGGCGTGTGCGGCAGGCAACCAATCAGTGTCTCTCTCTCATATTGATGTTTGTTTTTCTCTCTCTCTCTCCCCTCCCTCCCTTCCACTCTCTCTAAAAAAAGTGGAAAACATATCTTCGGGTGAGGATTAACCAAAAAAAAGAAAGTGAAATATGTCATTTCAAGGTCAAGCCAGTTAAGATCCTATGTGGTTCCTGTCTACCTCTCAATGATGACCTTGGAGGCCATTGGTTCCACGTGGACTCAGCATGAGATAAAGAAGGGCATTCAATACATTGGGCTTTGAATTTTAATGAACAAGAAATAAAACTGTATTGTGCTAAGCTGGTGAGATTTCAGGGTTTCGTTGGTCTTGTAGTGCACTCAAGCCTATCCGTCTGCCTTCAGGCCTAAGAGTGGAGCCATGTCCATGCCATCAGACAGGCCGGACTCCAGTCTGCCTCTGCCACTTACTAGGAGCATAGTTTATTTTGGTGACCATGTGAGGAGTGAACTTGGAGGGGGACAGGCTAAAGATACAGGGACCATTTAGGAAGCTACTGTAGTATAAGAAGATGGAGATGATGAAGGCCTGATGTAGGAGTAGGGACAGGTAGAAAGGAGGGGATGAGTTATTGGAGGCCATTCTGAGACACATCTATGAGAAAAATGTGTTAGGGAAACAGATGTGGGACTTGATTGGATGCAGAGCAAAGCAAGAGTGGCCTGAAAGAATCCCAGGTAACTAGCTCCAGGGACAAGGTGTCGGATGATGCTGCCAATTGAGGAAGAGCCAGTCCCATGAGGAACGTAACTGTAAGGAATGCCTGTGAGACATTCAGGTAGAGATGTCTAGCAAGTAATGAAATATATGGCCAGAGAGATAAATCTGGGTCTTGTCAATACCGAAATTGTGGACAATACCTGAGTGGATAAAATAGATCAAGAACACTGTACAGCAAGGAAGGAAAAGTGAGACCCTGAGGAGCACCAATGTTAATGGGGTGTGACGGAGCATGAACTGCCAGCAAAAGAGGCAGAGACAGAATGAGAGGAGCCAGGAGAATGCTCTGTCCTGGAGTGAATGGGGGTAAAGAGCTTCAGGAAGGCCAGTGATCCACAGTGTCAAACAGCAGAGAAGACTTCGATGATCTCAGAGGTGGCAGAAGGCCAACGAGCGAAGGGAAACAGGCATAGAGACACTGAGACACTTAAGAAGTCTGGATGGGAGCTGGAGGTGGGAGAGAGAAGGAGCTGAGATGATGCAGCAGAGGAGGCAGGGGGTAGAGCATCTGCAATGCTCTGGAGTCAAACACGGCTTAGTTGGGCTCTCAGCTTCCCTGCAATCGTGTGGCCTGCAGTAGATTATTTAACCTCCAAGTGTGTTTCTTCATCAATAAGATGAACACAATAAAAGTCAGACTATAAGATAAACAGTAGGTGCTCAATAAATGGAGCTAGAGGAGGACAAGTGTTCCTAGAAGAGGTTTTCTAAAAGACAGAAGTGATGGGGACTGACAGGACAAACTCAGACACTGGCCCTAGTAACGCCAAGTTGTATAATTCAAGTGCTGCTCATTTCTCTCGCTGAAAGTGGGAGAAACTGTGAGTTTCCTAGATTATTGCACTTGAACCGAGATGTGTCGGTTACAGAATGTGACAGAGTCTGTAATTGTTTAGGAAGGCACCGTGTCTGTGTGAAAATCAGGTTGAAGTTTAGGGACAGTAGAAAGTAAAGATCTTAGTGATAGTTCTGGAGTGATAAGTACAGTCAGAGGACAAGTGACGAAATAGAAACAAGGCAGATGAAACAAGGTCACAGGGAGGGAAGGAGAGGGTAGGGTCAAGGGCTGTCTTTGAATAGGAGGAGGGGCATCCCCTGGCTCATCCTTCATGGGAAAGTTCCCAAAGGAGCAAATTCTCATGTGGGGGAGGGGAGGGAGAGATAAGAGTGATTAGCCATCACCCAGGTTCCCCGTTCATCTAAAGGAAGAGCTCGAGTCCAGAAAACAGATTTACAGAAGTTACATGCATGATGCTGAGCTGAAGCTAGAACCCAGGTCCCCTGCTTCCTTCCATGGCATCTGTTTGCTTGCAATGAATTAAAAACAAAAGAGTTAGCATGTGTTGTCTTGGTGAGCTCCCCTTTTGGTGACCCCTTCTTGCTGGATTGGAACAGGAAAGAGGGAACCAAGTAAGAAATGAAAACCCTCCATCAGAGAAAGCAAATTCAGGACATGCTGCAGCCTTCACCGTAATATTTAGGGGCCCAGCCCCTTGCACTATTTTAGTTTATCACTATTTTAGTTTATTAGCGAGAATCCTAGTATGTTAGTGCTGAAAAATAATAATAATAATCAGTTATAGAAGAGGCAGCTCATTTTACAGATGAAGCAGTTTGCCAAGTGCACAGGGAATCCACAGCCAGGCTGAGACTAGAATGGAGGTGTTCAAACTTCCAGCCACAGGAACACCATTGTGTGTGTGTGGTGCGAGCAAGCAAGTGGGGCTCTGGCGGCTTCGACTTGCGGCTCTGAGTAGCTCAGAAGGCAAATCTGGAGGAGACAGGAAGCCCTTTGTCCCACTCTCCAGTTGCATCTCAGGTCAGCAGTATGTGGTGGTGATCCTGGCAATGGGTGTTCAGAGAGAGGCATCTAGATTGATCAGATAAATGAAGCTCTTTGCTTTGCAGATGAATACCTGGCCCTGTGAGCAAGTGCGCGTGGTTTGTCGGTCCCAGAGGAGGAGAGACAGTGTTTTCAGGAGCACAGGTAATCTCAGTCCATCCTCGGGCATCTGGGGATTTACCACAGGACAGAACGAGGCCTTCAAATCCCCTTTGTGGGGCCAGCCAGCAATTCACCTGTCTCTGCTGTCCCTCATGAAACCTTCGGCCTCTGCTTATCACTGACTGCTGTTTTCGCATTCTAATTTACTGCCAGGATTGACACTTAACAAAAGCCAAAAAAACATGAGTTAGGAAATCCTTCCTTCTTCCAGCTATAGCCCCTTACTCCAATCTCCCAAACAGATGTGTTCTGAAGTTACACAAGGGAGAGAGGAGCTTCCTTCCCCACTAGGGTGGCAACAGCACCTAGCGTTAGTTTGGCACCTTTAACGGAATGGCCTTTGCCATTTGTTCAAGAGAAAAGAAACAATAGGATGTAAGTGATGCTTAAAACTATTCTGTGCTCCCAGCTCAGGCAGAATAGCCTCCACTCAATAGGCTGGACAAGTGGTCCGGATGCCAGGCTCTGGGGTGGTCTGTCCAAAGACAGTGGACTCTGCAGCCACTCCTTCCTTCACCGTCACTCAGATAAAGCTACGAGAGGGCGGGGACCCATTCTGGTTCAGGCAAATGCCCTGATATTTCCCTGGGTGGTAATGTCTTATTCAGAGTAAGGTTCGTCGAGGCTGGAGAGGAGCTGATATTCAGCCTGTCCCTTGGTCGAGTCCACACACGGGCGGGAGAACCCGGGATGGGGCAACAGCACATCAAATGGTGGAACCAGTGAGGTCCCGCTATGCCGGGTACCAAAGCCAGGAGGCCACTCTTTTGTTGTTGTTGTCAATCCTCACCAGAGGATACTTTTTCCATTGCTTTTCAGAGAGAATGGAAGGGGAGGGGAGAGATGGAGAGAGGGAGAGACTGACGTGAGAGGGACACATTTGATTGGTTGCCTCCCGCACGTGCCCCGACCAGGGGGCAGGGAAGCGAACCTGCAACCCAGGTATGTGCCCCTGACTGGGAATCGAACCCGTGACCCTTCGGTGCGGTGCGCGGGTTGACGCTCTAACCGCTTAGACATACCGGCTAGGGCCAGGAGGCCGCTCTTGACGGAGATCATCCCAAATGCCCACTTCAGCTGACCTGCCACAAACACAAAGGCACAACAGAGACACAAGCTTAAAGGATGTTCTGATGAAAAACCAGCTCTAGTAGAAGCAAAACTCTGGGATTTAGAAGAGCTGAGGTCCTAGTAGAGCAGGATGGCCCTAATCCAATACACCTGATGTCCTTATAAAACACAGGGAGAACGCCATGTGGTGACAAAGGTGAGTTGGAGTGACGCAGCTGCAAGTCAAGGGATGCCGAAGCCTGCCAGTGCCCCACCAGAAGCTGGGGAGAAGCAAAGAAGGTGCCTCTGCGGCAGAAGCACAGCTCTGGGACACCTTACTTTCAGCCTGCTGGCCCCCACAACTACGAGACGATAATTTCCGGTTGCTCGAAGCCACCCTGTTTGTGGTACTTTGTTACAGCAGCCCTGGGAGGCTCATACCCGTGGCTTCTACGAACCTGCGCGACAAGGTCTCTGCCTACCCCAGGGAACCCCCCCCTTTATGCCATCTCACCCTTACTCTGGCTGCACTGGCTTTTTCTTCCAGCTCCAGAACACAGTAGGGCCCACGCGCCTTTAAGACCTTCGCCTGTCAGATCCTTTTCTGTAGAACATCGTTCTCCCAGCTCTTTGTGTCACTGGCATTTTCTTATCTGGTTGGTTTTGCTTAAAGTGGTGCTACTCAGAGGTCCCTTCCAGGCCATTCTGCTTCTTTCCTTTCAGCAGCAATCTTGACCTAAAATTGTTTAATTTTTTAAATTTTTATTTTAGCTAGTTGTTTACCTTACTCTTCTACTAGAATACCAGCTGCATAAGGCATGGGCCATGAGAGTAGGCTTGCTATCCTAAGCCCAGCTCACAGTCACTGTCTTGAAGGGGTTTGCTGGCCAACAGATCCTTGGCTTTCCACACGTGCTTCGCACATGGCAGCTCCTCAGTGAATATGTTCTGAATGAATGAATGAATGAATGAATGAATGCTACACTGAAGGCACATCCTGTTATCTCTCTCTGTATCGAAGGAAGGAATACCCACTACAAAGCACGGAGGACTAATCAATGTAGGTGATGGCATATTTTTGTTGAAATCAGAAACAGAATTTAAAAACAAGGCTGTTAAGAATTAAGCTCATGCTTTTTCTACCAGCTTATGCTAAGAATATCATGAAAATCTGTTTATATATCAAGTTTTCATAAATCAAGTCATATTTTTAAAGTACTGAGAGGGTTGGCCACTTAAAAGGGACCCTGAGGTAAACCATTTGTAAATGAGCAACAATTTGCTAACTCATAATTTATGAAAATTCAGCTTTGTGACTATTGAAGGTAGTTGGTACCTAGGTGCAACCGTGATTCCTGCTTCTGAAAACACAAGGATGCTTATTTGTGCCACCTGCTCAGAGGTGAATGCATTTTCAATATAAGCTCCTTGCTGTCACCCCGCTTTTCAGGGCTGGGTGCCAAATATAATGATCTGTTCCAAAAAAACAACCCACCCGTCTGTGTGATTTGAGCTCTGGTGGTGACAACTTTTTTTGTTTTTTTCCAGTTTGGAAATCTCCCAGCATCTTGTTAATGTAACTCTCTGGGAAAAAATGGGATCTTCACTTCACCTCCATGGGGGAGAACGATGACGACTTAGTGTGGCCTGTCCTCTAAGCCAGTCTCCTCACTCTCTGTGCTGGGCCATGATTCACTCCCACCGCGCCTCCATCCATCACGCCTCTCAATCCCCTCGCACACCTGTCCTGGTGCTCTGCGGGGAGGGGAAATGCATGGCAGATGTCCCCTGGGATCTTGCTTTCAGGAGAGGGAAGGCAACAAGGTAGGGGGTGGCCTTGCTCACACTGCCCCTGCCCTGGAGGCAGCCGGTGGCTAGAAGAGCTTCCCGATGGCCTGTGTGACTCTTGTCCCAGAAGTGGACGAGAACAGCCTGTTATTTCTCCAATAAAGAGAGTGGCTGCTGACGGGGCTTTCAGTCCCTAGAATGCAAGCTCCTTGGGGCAGGGGTCTTACCGGCTTTGCTCACTGCTGCATCTTCAGTACCTAGAATAGCAGGGACTCAGACATCATTGTTGACTGAAGGAAGGAAATTATGAATGAACTATTGGAAAGGCTTCCCATCAGCCATATACAATACCTTAGATGTGACAGGCCCTTCTTCAAACCAGTGGTTTCTCCCTGCTCTGAACTCATAGCTCTACCCACTGGGCCACCTACCTAGACCAAGCAGACTGAATCCCGGTTCAAACCTCTCCCGTCACTGCACCAACTATAAACTCCAGGAAGGTAGGGGCTTGGAGCTCTGCTTACAACAACTCTTTCCCTGGTCCCCACACTTGAAGTAATCCAACCACGTGTCCTGACTTGGAGTTCAGAAAAGATAGTCTCTGTGGCCTGGTGCAGTGATCTGCACAGAGCAAGCTCCAGCAAACACTTGGGGAATGAGAGTGTCTAGGCTGCGTCTTCCAGACTCCCGGGTGGGATAAAGGCTCAGGGCAGAGAGCGCCACAGTCTCAGTGCTCTGTTTGTCTTGCTATGTGGGGATAAACAAAGGGCCTAAGCCACCTCAAAAGTTGAGCAAAGAGGAAAATCATACAGTAGGCTTCCTGTTGGCCACCACTTAGAAAATACCTGCCCAGCGCCCAGCCCTATGGTAATATGCATCACATATTTAACAGGATGCTGGAGAGAACCTTTCCTGCTGTCCCAACATTGGCAGTTGGAAGTCTCCCCAAACTTAAAGAGAGAAGTTGAGGCGAGACACCTCCCTCAGGACTTTGCAAAAGGCAGCTGAACTGGCTCTGGCCATGCCCTCTCCCAGCCATCACTCCAGGAATCCCCCTTCCAGGTCTATAAGGAAAGAAGGGGTGCTGAGCTGTTGACTAAAGGGCTTCTCCATCTCCTTTCATGAAGGAAAGACGTACTTTCTCTCACTCCCGCCAATACAAGTAAGGGGGGCACTAACAAAATTATTTAGAAATATTAGGGGTGCCTCTGAGAAGAGGGCACTGGTATTTCACTCCCAGTCAGTACTTTGCACGCCCTGTTTGGTACTGCCCCTAAAATGAGCAGACTGGAGCTTTGAGAGGGCTCTTAAGATAGCTAAGGTGAGACCTGAGAGCTGGGGGTGGGGGCCATATGAGAACACAGGAGTCACGCCTGTTGCTTCTTGCTCAGCAGGTGGCCAGCTGGGCCCAATGGAGCCAGCCAGGTGAGGAGGGATAGCAGTGTAACGTCCTAATGTCCCTCCCCTTCCTCCAGTTACCTCTGGGTCTCAGAAGGTATGAAAGAGGAACCCAAAGGCTCCCAAGGCTCCACATAGATAGAGGGTGGGGAGGAGCTGTGAGGCTGTCCAGGCAGCTGCTGGATCAAGCAAGGTAACCCCCGCCCACCCACCGAGAGGGGTTGGGGGAAAGGGCCTAGCCTAAAGGAAGTATAGTTGCCCCTCTCTTGGAGGGTCCACAGTGACTGCAGAAGCCAGAGTGAGTTACAACCTAAGACATTTCTTCTATTCCCCCTCCTTGACCCCAAACAGCAGAGGAGTTGGAGCCCAGAAAGTGGCCAGGGTGGAGGTGTCCCAGGGGCAGACCACACATCCCCATTGCTACTCCAAGGACCACGGTGTGGGGAGGAGCCAGCAGTGGATCACCCTCGAAGTCCCCCTTGAGTCATGAACCTGGCTAACACTGGGGAGGGAATCTCAAATGACATTTGAGATTGGTACTTTAAACTAGATGGACAGAATAATTTTAACAACAGAAGTTGCCAGGAAGTCGGGGATTCTGTCCAAGATGTCATTAAGGTATGAGTTTAAGTGACATGCCCCAGAGAGGGGGGGCATTCAACATAAGGCTTTTGGAGACAATGAATGAAAAAAGATAAAACTGTCCCATATATGTCCTGAGCTCAGACTGCCTAATGTACTACTTACACATAGGTTATATCACTGCACTCTTACGGCAGCCATACAAGGTGTGATACAGGATCCTCACTGAACAGACGAAGAAACCGAGGGCTGTGAAGGTAAAATAACTTGCCAAAAGCCACACGGGAGCAGGTACTAGTGCTCTCAACTTTTGCAGAACACTGATCCCCATCCCTCCCTGTGGACTGAGCTCCAGGTGTGAGCCTTACTTTCCTCCTCTATTAGATGGGCACAGTACCTACCATCCAGGTATTGTGAGGATTTGATAACACTTTTGCATAGGGCCTGGCAGGTAACACAGGTGTGGGTTAATATTAACTCTCTCAGCCCTTTTCTTGAAAGCCTAGCTTAAGGTGCGCCCTCCTCCGCTGTCTCCTCTAGCAGCAGTAAGATCTTCCAGCTGAATCCTCTGCCTGCAGCACTCGGCAATGCCCACAAACTGCTCTGCATAGGTTTAGTTTCCTTTCCATCTGGTTACATCATCTCCTCCTAATTAGCCCATAAGCTACTTAAGGGTAGAACCAAATTCTCACTTCTCTGCATGCTCTAGACTAGAGCATCTAGCCCCACGCACAGGCCTCTGTGGAGATATTTGTCTGTGAAACAGCTGGAAAAATCTGAGACGTATGGAGGAGAAAGAGGGTGCTGATAATAATGCTGATCGTAGCAACAACCACTAATTTACTGAGCAAATACTGTGTCAGGCATGGTACTAGGTACTTTAAATGCACTCTCTCCTGGACGCCTTCCATCGACCCTGGCTAATAGGTTTTCTTTGCTGGTGGGCTAGTTGGCCGGCTTTACCAACATTTATCAAGAGCTTACCATATGCACAGACACTGTTCAGAGTGTATTCAATGTGTATTATCCCATTTAGGCCTTACTGCACATCTGTATGACAGATACTAGTAGGCCCCATTTTATAGGTAAAAAAATAGAGGTGTGGACAGGTTAAATAGATTGCTCAAAGTTATGTACCTAGAAAATGAAAGATCCATGATTCAGATCCTTGAAATTTGTCTCCAAAGCACAGTCTTAACTCCCATGTCCTAGTGTTAAAGGGTTAGGTGACTTGACAAAATGTATGTAGCAGCTCGGTTCATTAGAGCATCGTCCCAATACACCAAGGCTGTGGGTTTGGTCCCCGATCAGGGCACATGCAAGAATCAACCAATGAATGCATAAATAAGTGAGACAACAAATCCATGTTTCTCTCTCTCTCTCTTCCCCCCTCTCTGTCTCTTTCTCTTCCTCTCGCTAAAATCAATCAATCAATCAATCAATCAATCAATATTTTTAAATATATGTAGCTAATAAGTGACAGTTTGGAGATTTGAACTCCTGGCTCTGGAGTTCAGATAGGTCCAGTGTCTGCCAGTAGAAACAAGACTCTAAAGCAGCAGTTCATGAATATATCGCGTGTTTGTTTCAGTCTGTCCTCTTCATAGGACAGAACAGTTTGTGGGGCCTCCTTCTAACCACTTGTCAGCAGGACCACCTCTCCTCAGACTTAGTGGGGAAAATTGATGAGGTTTTAGGTAAGACACCAAGGGCATATGCCCTAGTTTCAACTGATCATAAATCAATGTACACCACCAGAAGTTAAATATTACCGTCCTAGAGAGCCATCCCTGATACCCTCCTCTTAAATAGATTTAAGGAACTCGGTATTTTTCTTACATCTGCTCTTCCCCTCTCTCCCTGGCTGACCTCACAGTATAGCTTCCTTTCATCTTGTGATCTGTTCTCCCTGAAAAGGTTGCACACCTAGCTGCTACTCCTGGGATTTATAGATCCTTCCCAATGGCTTTCCTATCACCAGTGACAAGAGCCTGGCTCCACAGAGCTCAGCCCAGACCTAATGGCCAATGCGGCCCCACATGTGTCCAAAGAGAGACATCAGCTGCTGCTCCTTCCTGAGTAGGGCTGGCTCAGAGGCCCCACGAGAGAAGCAGGTCTGATGTGTAGGGTGACTTTTCAACCGATTCACGTAACTGCTATGAACAGACTGGCTTCCAATATCTCCCAGACCATCAGCTCTAGGCTTTCCTGGGAGATGCTGTACCCTATTCTTGAAGAGCCCAGAAAAGAAGCTAGAACCCTGAAACAACTCAGATTCATGTGAAAGCAGGGTGGGGCAGACGGGGCGGCAGAGCAGACCAACATTGGTTTATCTGAAAGATTCTTCATTTGACCACAGGGCTCCCTGGAATATGATTTTACTTCCACACAAGTTTTCTTGAATTCATGCAAAATAAGGCATTCGGGTAATTCTTTGCTAGAGCTAGTATGGGGCTGCATTCTTGGACCCAGCTAATCTGGCATAGGCTGGTTGATTTCTCCCAAGGACAAACACAGGAATGACACTGGATTTTCTCTTGGGAATCACACTTGAACCAAGTATTGCCTTCTGATGATTGGCCTGGATAGAAATCCATTCACTTATGAGAGGAAACTAATCTTCAGGAGGCCTAACTCAAAAGCTGTTCTCTGAATGTTAGATTTGTGCGTGTTTTTTGGTGGAAGGTCCTCTTGTTCTTTCTCTAAATGACTCTTTTTCCATCAAGTTTAGAGGGGAAGACTCTGCCCTATGTGCTGACTTAGATTAAATATAATCTAGATTCTTCTACTCCCTTAATAAAAATAAAAAAGTCACAATTCTAGAATTTGTCCTCAATGAATGCAAAATTAACTCATTGCCTTTGCTTCAGCAACAAAGTTTTGGTCTAGGGGTTGCACTCATTTAATTATTTAGTCTTTGAGCACAAATATGAGTGGCATTCAAGTGTTCTCCTGAGCTTCATTCTGTTCCCACCTACCTCCAGGTAACCCTGTGGGGTACATTCGTCCCCCTGCAGCTCACATGTCCCCCAAATGAGAGCTGTTGGAGATTGGTTTTTACTTCTAAACAGTGGTCTCACATTATTTACTGGGTGGCATAAAACTGCTAACATCTCACTGTCTCCTCTGGTTTCAAACATTAAGTGTTGAGGGCCCAGCCCACAGGACCTGTCTGAGTACTTATTCATGAGTTCGGAATTACTCCATGTAAACCTCACAGTGATCTCAGGAGGAAGTCCTACCATTGTCCCCATTTTACAAGTTAAGGATTTGTTAAGTTGAGGCAGTTTAAGGAACATGGCCAAGGTCACTATGTGGTGGCATAAAGATTTAACCCCAGGTGTGCTGGGACCAGGGCCTGGGAGCACCTCTGGAGTGCGGATAGATGCTCTAGAGCTGTGTAGTTTTTAACCCTTGCGATGTATTAGGATCGCCGGGGATGCTTTTAAAATATACTGATGCTAGGTCCCCAGCTCAACCCAATGAGATCAGAATCTCTGGAGGTAGCACCCAGGCACCAGTATTTATTAAGCTCCCTGAGTAATTCTAATGAGGAGCCAGGCTGAGAACCACTCACCCACAGGAAAGAACCGAACTCATGCCTAGGAGAGTGTTCAGATTCGAGATCCCAGAGCTGACGTGAGCTCTAACAGCAACCATAACTTGCTGGGTTTGCGACTGCTGTTCTAAAACCCCACAGTTACTTCTGCCCCAAGAGAACCAGTAGCTCTATCCCCTCCTATCTAGGCTCTAAATGTAACACGGCTATTAGCTGTGTACACGGTTCACAGCACCCAGTTGCTTACTTCTCCTGTGAATTCTCCCGCTGTACCCATGGCCCTCTCTGCCCCTCCTCCAGAGTTAGTCGTTCCTTCTCGTGAGTTCCCACAACACTATGATCATCTGCCTCCTGGAGCACTTATTTCATCATATTGCCACCATCTGTTTACAAGTGTGTCTCTGCCACACACACATCCGCACACACCTGGACTGTAAGCTGCACAGGGACTGGGGCCGCGTCTGAACAGTCCCTGCGCTCCCACTGTGCGACAAAGTGTTCAGCACAGAGGACGGACTCCAGCAGCTCTGGCTGAAAGAATACACTCAGCCATGAAGAGCTGGGTTCTGATATCAGAAAAATCTTTAGAGAGAACTATCTCTTGTTGCCACAGCCTCTGCTTCCCTTCACCTCATTTGACAAAGACTTTTTATTGGAAGCAAAAAAACAAAAGTAATTCACCCTTCAAGACCTGGCTCGAAACCTGTCTCCAAAAAAGATGTCTCTTGGGTTGTTCCCAGCTTGTAATGATCTCTTTTAGCGAGTTTTTATAGTCATTACAGTCTGTATAATTCAGTTGTCAGTTGCATTCTTCTGTTATTATCATTAATAGTTGTGTTTCTTTAATGCTCATAGGTTTCTGTTTCACCTTCCTAACACGGCTGTAAACTCCATGAATTTAGGGACTGTCTCTAAGATGGTAGATTGTTTTGTCCGCTCACTTGTTTGCCATCTCCTGACAAACTGTAAGCTCTTTGAGCCTGACACTCTCTGACATTTCTCTTCGTGGGCAGCACCAGGCATGGGGCTGACACGGGCTAGGAGCTCAGCGCGACTTTGTTAAATGAAGGCATTTGGTAACCCCTCCCGGCCCAGTGCCCTGAACTTGCTAGGTACCCACTAATCATATTTGCTGACTGGGCATGAAATGAAAAAGCAGAGTTCTCATTTGAAGATGTGGTCCATATGATACACAGAAATTCTCAGATTAAGCCTTATTTCAGTTTCTTTTTTGCTTTTTGTCAAAGCTTATTTGGCTCTGAAATCCAGTAGAAGTATCAGGGAAGAATCCCTCATCCACTCCCAAATTCCTTCCATATCAATTTGACACAAAGCCCCTAAATCTTCAGCTCAAATCTCCCTGGATTTCACCCATCTCCACGATTAAATTCAACAAGTCACTGCAGAGAAGAGACAGTGGAGCCAGCTGCGTTGGCTGGCGCCTGTACACCCACCCTTGCTCCTCGGCAGGACTTCTAAACGCGGAATCAGGTCTATTTAATTTCTAAAGAAGGAAATCGATTCCCCAGCCCCCTCAGTGGAGGTGCTGCTCGGCTGAACCAGCTATGAAACACAGGGTTCTACTCGGTTTCGTTGATGATCATACGGTAGGGTCCCCCACGGATGGTAGGCTTGGTACCCAGAGATAGCCACGTTGCCAAACAGATCATCTTTTTCTGTTTTCCTTCGGTTCAGTAAAAGTGGGGAGGGGTGAAGGAGGGCACAAAAGAAACAAATGAGTTCACCTGTCCCAGATAATCATTGCACCACCCTGTCACCCAACATCAAATCCGAGGCCCCATCTTTGGCCTCACAGCTGTTGCTGGCTTCTAATGAGCTGCAGTGAGCAGGGTAGAAAGAAGGGAGGGGTTCCGATGTCACTAACGAGGAGGCAAGAAGATGGGTGCTCAGCAAAGCTGCTTTAAGGCAGATGAGTAGAAGGAAGGAAGGGAGGCAGAGCCAGAGGGCAGTGGGTCCCAGTGTGGGAATCAGAGGCCATGTATAAGGTGTCCTCTGCAACACTACCAGCGTGTCTCTGAGCCCCCCACCAATGGGGCTGGCTGCAACCCTCCACCACGGGCAGAAAAGAGAGAGAGGAAAAGGCATCCTGTTTGGCCAACCCACACCCTAATTACATCTCCTCTGGCCACTTGGGTGTCAGCCCTTTAGCAATCTTTGAGATATAATGGCCGCTGTGATGTCTCCGCACTACAGGCAGCAGCAGATCTGTGACGTCCACGATGCCATGGCCGGGAAGTTCGGCACGACTAACTTTGGCAGGAACCTGGGTCTGAACCTGGGGGATGTGGGCTGAATTCCTGTCTGCAAAAGGCTCCAGGCTCCCCCAATGCATTTTGCTTCTTAGGAAAGCATGATAGGCAAACTGGTTTTTGGTTTTGTGTGTGTTTTTTTTCAATCCTCACCTGAGGATATTTTTTCCATTGGTTTTCAGAGAGAGTGGAAGGGGGAGGGGGGGGAGAGAGAGAGAGAGAGAGAGAGAGGGAGGGAGAGGAGGAACATGATGTGAGAGAGACGCATCGACTGCTTGTCTCCCACAGCACCCTGACTGGGGCAAGCGATAGAGCCTGCAAGTGAGGTACGTGCCCTTGGCTGGAATCGAACCCGGAACATTTCAGTGCAGGGGCCAACGCTCTAACCACCACCTGAGTCAAACTGGCTAGAGCAGTTTTTGTTTTTTTGGGTTTTTTTTTGTCAGTAGTGACTCAGTTCCCCTCTTTCAGTGGTGCCTTAGAAGAGCAGTGAAATATTATTGAGGGGATAAATGCTCTCCAAAGAGGCCCAGCAAGAGAAAAGGGAGAAGGGCCCTTACTCCCAGCCCTTGTCTAGCTCCTCAATATTGGTATTAAGAAAACACCAGAAAAGGATTTGAGGGGGAAAAAATAACCTAGCTCTTTCATATATGCTGTTTATAAAATCTGGGTCACATTGGCCCACGTAGGTCTCATATTGCAAGCCAGTGCCTTTTGCAGTCTTTTTAGTGCCATGTTTTTCGTATTTTGGTGGGCTTTTATTGGTGGTGGTGAGTTGGCTGTTTAAAGTGGCCCGGAGGATAGTGCTGAGGTGCTGTCATGTTCCTGAGAGCAAGAGGCCATGAGGTGCCTTAAGGAGGAAACACGCGTGTCAGACGAGCTCTGTTCAGGCATGACCTAGTGCCGGTGCCGTTGCGTTTACTATTAATTAGTCAACAGTATATATTAAATGAAGTGTCTCTAAACAGAGACACACTTAAAACAAGGTTTCATCTGTTAATGAAAACGTTGCAATCAGAGGCTCACAGAAACCTATTTCCCCTTGAGCAATGCTCCAGTATTCACCAATTCAGTGTTTTCAGGGACTTTATGGAGCATAACTGTTGCAAATCACAGGAATTGGCTCTACTGTTTGGCATAATTTTGACTACTTAGAAGGGTCGTCTGTGGTATTCCAAATCACACAGACTGCAGGACAGGTGAGCAACAAAAGGGAAGGGTAGGTAGGACACTGTCGTATTACGTGGCATGAAGGCGAAGGTCAGCTCTGGAGGCAGGGGAGCCTGTATTTGAACACTGACTCTGCCACTCCTTCGCTGTATTAGTTTCCTCTTCCCGGGTAACTAATTACCACAAACAACATAGATCATTACTTATCAGTTTCCATGGATCAAGAGTCTAGGCACAACTTAGCTGTAGCCAAGGTGTCAGTGGGGGCTGCTGTCTTACCTGAGGCTCAGGGTCCCTTCCACCAGGCGGTTGTTGGCAGAGCTAACTTCCTTGCCATGGGAGAACTCATCCCTTGCTTCTCCGAGGCCAGCAGGAGAGGGACTCTCGCCTCTTTTAAAGGGCTCGCCCGATCAGGTCAGGCCCTCCCAGAACGAATCCCCTTCAAGTCAAGGCTTAAAAGTCAAACAATTAGGAACCCTAATTATATCTGCAAAATCCTTTCACCTGTGCCTTGTAACATAATCATGGCGTACAACCATTGCCATGTTCCCATGAGGTCACAGAAAACTGCCTTGCTTACATAGGATGAAGGCAAGGGTGAGTCATCTCTGGATACAGGGGTGAGGCCCTGGCTGGGAAAACCAGAATGAGGCTGGAAAATATGTCATTCTTTGGTCACTGAACTTCCTCTCTGGGTGGTGTTGGGGAAGGGACAGCATCTGGGACAGCACCAGGGGAGTGTTGCTTATCTTACTCCAGATCACGGCCATCAAGAGCAGGCTGCTCCATCTGCAGACGCCCAGGCCCTACAGGCTTATGGTTTTCATCACGGCAGCCCACAGATGGGACTCCACTCGGAGACAGTAATTGTTCTGTTTAGGCTTCCTGATCAGCAACAGGCTTTGAGGTAGACGGTGTACCCTTGGGGCCTGGGAGGCAGGCCGAGTGAGAGAGGCCTCCATGCTGCCTATATGATGCTCAGACACATGCCCAAGAGCCCCCGGGATCCTCTACTATAATTATAGTCGTCCCAGTCCCAGCGTCCCACTGGCAAGTAATTTCACATGTAATTATCCTCGAGACAAGAAATACTTTCCCCATCCTCCTCCCAGCCCTTCTTCCTCCTCTGTGTTCCTTCTTTCTTTCCCTTCATCTGCCAAAAAAGCCCAGTAACGTTCACATCAGGATGCAGGGGTATCAACCTCAAGGTCACCTTCTACCCTGGCCTGGGGCTGCTCTCTCCTTGGAGAGCAGCCTGTCACGTTCCCTGACACCGTCAAAGAAAGCTCCGACAGCATTTCCCTCCACCTTCCTCCAGACAAGACTCTTTGCCTTTCTATCTTTAGATCAGCTGTCTCTTCCTTAAAAGCTCACCTTGGGCTCAGGGAGGGGTGAGAATTACTGCTGGGGGAAACTGAGCAAAACGCTGGCCCGCATAGGTCAGAACAGCTGTGACATGGCCAAGATTCTATTAATTACCTACTTAACTCATGACTAGCACAGGACACGCCTGATGAGTGACTTGGACTCGACACTATGTTGAATATTTTGTAGTTGTGTTCAGTCCTTTCAACAATGTGTTATCATCCACATTATATAGGTGAGTAAAGTGAAAAGTTAGTCAACTTTCCCTAGGCCGCATCGCCAATCAGTAGCCGAACTTGGTCTGTGTGATACCTGGTCTGAGCAGTTAGTCACCCTGTTCTATTAACCCCTATGTGTATGTGGTCCTCTACTCACACTGTTGCTCTCACACCTTGGTTATGGGCAATTTCTCTGTGCAAAAGACAAAGCAAACTTTCCAGCTCCCCAATACTCGCTCAGTGCTCCCTCCTCAGCTCTTAGTGCCCCGGCCGTGGCTTGCTTGGCCTTAGGTTGCCCACGGCATTTTCAGTCGTGTTCCAGCCAGGCCTGCCTCGCTTTGCAGAGGGAAGCAGGTAACATACCTGCATTTCGGGACAAGCGGGTAATACACCTGCGTCTCTAGACCAGCTGCAAGGCACCAGGAAACTCCAAAGGGAAAGAGGATCTGGAGAGCGGGACCCTCTGCTGGCCCTCCCCCCAGCTACAAGATCAAAACTCTTAACTATACAGCAGGCATGGTCATCAAGGGCCCAGAGTTCAGCCATTGGCAGGGAGGAAGACGAGAAATGGGCCTGCAGTTCCTGGAGCACCAGCCAGAGCCCCTGGGAAGTTAAAAACGATCGATGGACCAGGACTGAGGAGACTGGAAGACAGGTCATTATAATACCTGAAATAACTAAACCGATTGAGCACGTGGCTTCGAGAAAGTGCCCACTTTATTCTTTATTTTTTGGACCCTCACCTAACTTGCCAACAGGGATTGAGAGGTTTACAATCCCAGTCCATGTGTAACAAAGCTGTTAAGTGAGCTCTGGCCTCCTGCTGCCTCGGAGCTGGGAGTCAGCATCCTGAGGACAGATGACCCCAGAGGGGGCACTCCTCTCCCCGCCTGTCCTCTGACCCGGTACCGGTGTGAGCTCCCCACACACTGAAGTCTAGAGGAGGCATTATGCAGAGCTTGGGTATTAGTGTCCTTCAGCTCCCGTAATAAAAATACCACAAGCTTGGTGGCTTAAAACAACAGGAATTTATTCTGGAAGCTAAAGTCCAGTGTCAGTAGGGCCGATGGCTCCCTCAGAGGTTCCGAGGGAGAATCTATTCTATGCTTCTCTCCTGGCTTCTGGAGTTTGCCCGAAATCCCTCGTGTCCCTTGGCTTGTAGCTGCATCACTCTGTGTCTTCGTCTCTGTCATCACATGGCCTTCTCATAAGGATGCCAGATTTGGTATCTAGGGCCTCCCTCACTCAGTATAACCTCACCACAGCTAACCACCCCTGCAAGGCTATCTCCAAATAAGGTCACATTCTGAGGTTCTGGGTGGACATGAATTTGGAAGGGGGGACTCTATTCAACCCAGGACAGCTTGTCAATGGCGTTTTTGGCAGATCCCACATAAAGGCAGGGAAAGGATTTGAGTTCCTCAAGAGGAGGGCTCTATGCAGGCGGGGGGTGAGGGGAGACCACCCTGAGCAGCATTCATGGTGGACTGAGGCACTGCCCCTGCACCTAAAACATCTCACAGAAATTAAGCCCAAAGGAGCCAAGAAAGTCACACAGAGAACAAAGGCAATTTCCCCTATAGCTCAAAACAGAGCAGCCAGCCTTCCCTCCAAAGTGCATCATTTGAATTATCCAGGTAAAATGCTAAGTAACTCGAATCATCTCACTCCCCCTGCCTCCCCCACCATCAAGCTAACATGAAAAACAGGCAAATGCCTTCACTCTCACTTCCCTTCTAACCTCCAGGAGGGCTGGGCAACACTCATGGGCTCTGGCCATGAGAACAGAATGAAGCCCCCTCACCCTCCCACTCAGCCACTCTCCAGACAATCTGGGGCAGGAGGGCTCCTGGCAAAGAGCAGAGCCGGACAGAGGGAACCCTCAGGGTCCCCCAAGGTGACCTCTTTTGCTAATGGGGACTCATTTCTGAGGCCATCAGAGAAGTGCTGCACAGAATTGGATCCAATCTGGGCTAAGCAGATTAGTTCCCTCCCACCAAAAGGTTCTGGGCCGCTGAGCAGGGCACAGTGGCAGGGGGGCTGTCATTACAAGGCCCAGATAGGACATAATTACATGCTCCCTGGAGGGAGCTCCTAACTCAATCACAGGGTGTCTCCTGAGCATCAAAGGCAGCCGGTGCACAGAGGTGGTAGAGCAGCCCAGGAACAGACCCTCCGAGGAGCTGGAGCAGGGCAGGGTTCAGGCTGTGGAGCTGCTCAGGGACGCCCAAGCCCACAGTGCTCCACTCCACAGAGCTCCTGAAACTGGGGGGGGAGAGAAGGAAGGCACAGAGAGTGGGGGATGGTGGGCACCCCTTGGTCCTTGTGCTTGAGGGGTGCATACCAGTCCCAAGTCCCCTGGGCTCACTACAACCTGGAGGAGGTACAGAGCCAGAGGGCATGCCAGGAATTCACTCCCTTCATTCATTCATTCACTCATTCATTCACTCAACAGACAGTTTTTGGTGTCCCTATAATGGCAGACAGAGTGAGGCACTCTGATAGACACGGGGAAGAGCCAGGCGCTGCTGCGGTCTGAGGATATGGCTGCCTGGGGACCATTTACTCCTGAGGCCAACTTCTACTTACAGCTGTGTGTGCCCCACAAGCCAAAGCCAATTACCATTCTTAACAGGTCCTGCTGAGTTGACTGGAGGGGATGTGCAATGGCTCCAGTTTAAATTCCGTTTAATGACTCCAGGCTGAATCCCAACAAAAGGCAGGGGCAGTGCCTCTGTTGGCCACAGCCCTCCGAGTTCCCCTCTTCCATAACAACTCTCTCATGCTCCCCCACCAGACCGGGAGCTCCCTGAGGACAGGGACTGAGCCACAGGATGAGCTCAACAAATGTCTGCTAATCGCATCCTTTGCCTCCCTGCCTCTGTTGCTCCCGGTCTCACTGATCTGGAGGGCACGCATGCGCTCTCTAGGGGCTGCAACTGAGACACCCCCCCACCCCCGTTCTCTCCTATCATCACCCTTGACCCTGGATGCCTTCGGATACCACGGACACAGCATCAAAGGAGGCCCCCTGAATCTCAACACATGGTCCTGAGCCGGCCTTGCCCTGTTCCCCAGGCAGCAGGGCAAGGCACTGCCTGCTGTTCGTTCTTGATGGTTAAGTGACACCAACAAGGACCCTCTGTGCACTGGCTGGGGCAAGGGTCGCCCTGCGTCAGCCATCCAGGGCGAGGAATCCGGATTTCTGGGCTGGGCGTTAGGGAATTCGCTGGCCCTTGCTAAATTCCCTGGGCCTAGCCGCCCCTGGGTTAAGAAGAAAGGAGACGGGTCTTGCTGTTAAGGAAGAGATACGAGATGCGCTCTTAGCTTCGCCCACATGCGGAGAGGAAGGCCTGAGGCTTCCATCCTCGTGACCTTACTCCGACGCCAAAATATGTAACACGGTAGAAGGATCATGTGATTTCGAATCAGAAGATCCAGGTTTTGATACTAATTCTTAAAAGCTCCGTGTTCTAGGATGAATTACTTCATATTTCTTAGACTCTATTACCTAATCTGAAGACGATGGTAATATTAACCCTAAAGGTACAACAATATCCTTACACTTTTTTAGATTTTCATATAAATATTAGAAGTTTTATTATGTAAGAAAAATGACAACAATAGTAATCTTTCCCGGAGGTCTGAACAGCGGTCAAGCCCAGGTAACCGACACCGTGCCCTGTGCTCTGATACATTCTCTAGAATATCATGCCCTCGCCATGGGGTCACTCATCCAAACCACTTTAGACAACCAGTGCCCAGTATTTTCAAAACATTTTACATCAGTTAGTTCCCTTAAAAGTTGGCCCTTGGCTGTGTTCATTCTACTCTCCCCCCAACCCTCCAAAGAAAAAGTCTATCTTCTTCCAACAGCCCACACAGGTTAACTAAAATGTCATTTCTCTCTGCTTTGACTAAAATTATATTCACTATAGTAACACTAGTTATCTTTTGCTATATTTTATGGGGGGGGAAATGGAAATCTAATTAATTTTCGACTCATAATCTTCTAAAACATGGGTTCCGTGGAAGAGGCAGATAACTGAAATGGCCTGTGGTAGGGATCTGGTTGGGAACTGCTGGTCAACCTGATGAAACCCACTAGGTCAGTAGGGGTTCTGGAATATTCTGGTGTAATAAGGAAAGTATCTGCTTCATATGTCCAATGGGAGTGTGTGTCCTTGTGAATTCACCCAGGGAACAGAGGAGGTTCTGCGTCACGCAGGCTGAGGAAGAGCAAGTCTTTCCCACTAGGATTAGCCCGGTATTGGAGAGACGATGTCAACGTCATGCTAATAATGGAGACTCCAAGTTTGTTTAGCCCATGAAGTTCTTTCCATCTCTCATCTCTAGACTAACGTTCACATCCACGGTTGAGCCCAGATAAAGCCTCGACAATCCTTTCCAGGATGGCCCCCTGGACAGCCACTACTAACTGACGGGAGCGGACATAAAAGGCATGCTGTTGTACACCTGAGCCCTGTGCCCTGGGACAGGGGCACCTGACAGTCACACACTGTGCCACCTGGAGATGAGTACGCTCTGGCTTCTGAGGAGTTCCTGGAAAGGCATCAAGTTACAGCACCAAAGATAAAGACAGGTTGCCTGCTGGCTCTGGCCATGTCCAGCTGACCAGCTGACCAGCTGACCAGCTGTCTGGTAGGGGAGGGGAGGGAAGGCTGTCATTCTATCCCTGGCGAGCATGAATGTCAGGGGAAGCTTTCTGTCTCTGTCTGGAACACAGGCTGCTCTGGAAACTCAAAGCTAGGAAGAGGCTTTGAAAGTGACTCAGTCCCCAAATAGTGTACCTGAAAATGACTGCAGATCATCTTCTGACACTAGTGACCTGGAAAGGACAGAGCCGAAGAGGGCAAAGGGGAGGGGGGACCCTAGTGGCCTTGAGATTTGTATCACTGAGCATCAGGCCTGAGGCAGAGGCCAGCTTGATCTTGGCGGCTGAATCGATGGGGCTGGGGGCTGGAGAGGTGACTCATCCTCCCACTCTCCAGCCTACTGCCTCAGCACAGACCCCTGTAAAACCAATGCTCTGAGGCCCTGCAAACCTTATATACCATGTCAGCTTCAAGGCAATAGATGACTATCTCTTCTGGGAATTCCCTCTAAGTGATATTGCCCACCACTTACAGATGCAACTGCTGAGGTAGCTTACCATGGAATCCCCGTGGCAACTTCATTTTCTACCCACCGTCCAGTATGGCTGGTAACTGTCAGATTAGGGGTGGGGGTGGGGGTGAGGGTGAGGTTGGCTGGACACAGGGCAACCGACACATATCTGGCCAGTGACCTTCAGATGGCCAAGTTGGGAAAATGATGAGGGCAGGGGGCAGGGATCAGATTCTCTCTCTCTCTTGAGACTCTGAGGTAGAAGAATAGAAAGATCTTTCCAGGTAGGAGTTGAAAGCACACACGGAGAGAGGAACCATGAGGTAGGACTGCTGGTCCAAGAGGCAACATTGCAAGCTGGAAGCAATAGGGAGGCAGCCAGAGAGAAGCAGAAATGCCAGGAGGCAGAGGCCACATAGCCTAGTGGGGAGCACATCAGAAGAAAAAGGTAGTCCCAGGGCACCCCCAGCTTTGGATGGTTTTATGGTACCAGTTCCAGGCTATGCTGAATCCTCACAACTCAACCTTCTTGTCCTAACATCCAGTCGAGCAAGCACTCTGTGGTGAAGGAGAAAGGGCACCACAGGGAGCGGTTTGTTTCCTGGGGAGATACCGGTCTTCTTGGTATTATCGTGATGCTAGTTCTTTCTGCCAAAATGACAGGCTTTCTTAAGGGATACACAATTCACTCTTGATCATCCAAGGAAAGCGTACATCAGACAGTAGACAGAAGGCAACCCAACTACAGATGCCAACAGTGTGAAGAAAGGGACCATAGGGAGTAGGGTAAGAATGAAAGAGGAGACAGGACTAATGGAAGTGGGAGGAAGACACTGGGTGTCAGCAGGAGTAGACACCACAACACCAACGTCCACAGTGCCTGCAGCATAGACAGCCGAGAAGAAAAGATGCAGCAGGAGACGTTTAGACGATGAGGGTACAAACAGAAAGTAAGCTATGAGCAGGGAAACGCAGATTTGCAGATATGAAGATCTGCAGCCAAGGCCATGGTTAGCCCTAGAGACAGTGGCACAGTACCTCCTACATCACCACAGCTCAGAAAGAGAGGGGCAGGTGGTAAGGGAGGGTCACAAGGAGAACTCATGTGAGTCACTCAAGGAGAAAACCAAAAGGGAGACAATCAAGACCACGAGCTCTGGCGAAAGATGGACTACTAGGGAGAAAGGGCAGTACTGGTCACCCATAATCCATAATTTGTTCTGCTGAGTATTAAGTTCCTGTCACGATGGCACTCATTTTGAAAGAAACAACGAATGTATGACAGAGTGTTGTATCATAAATAACTGGTTTTGTGAAACCTAACAACCAACTGGTAAGTGAACTGGGCTCAGGCAGGGACAGGTTAACCAGGTTGTGTCTAGGCATGCTGAGCCACAGCTCGAATGGGTCAGGATGGTGCCACATCGATAGCTGAACTTAAATATAGATACATACCTAGTGATGACTCAGTTTTCATAAAAGCAAATTCTTCCATAATGAGTAAGTTTCACTTTCAACTTGACCTTCTTCTCTACATATCCAGCCAATTTCCTACTTGGATACCTAGTAGGTGGCAGGGGTGGGAATATAATTCCTATGCATCATAAGTATCACGCCGCCTGAGAATGTTTACCGTATGCTCTTCATGCTCATTTAGCAAAACTCTCAAAGCATTCGATTCCTGCAAAATGCTTCTGGACTGTGCAGAATTTAAATACAGGGACTTTGCTCACTTTGCACATCACTGAGTTCTCTTTCTCCAACTATCGAGTATGTATTACTGGCTCTCTGCCAGGGCTTCCTATTGGGTGCTGGAAGCACAATTTAGTTTCTCTTTTTTAAAACAACAAGAAAACAACACCTTGAATAAGCTGAAGACCATCGCTCTGAATTTCTACTATCTCCCTTATGGAGTTGATGGGCACAGCCAAAAGGTGAAGGAATGAGCACTCATACACCACCCAAATACATCTGGGAGGTGACGAAAGGTTGGACAGCAAGGAAGAGTCCTCCTCACTACCCACCTCACTTTGCCCAAGTGTCCCTTTCCATCAGTCATGTGAGTGAACAAGAAAACTTGGACCTTATGAGCCAGGAGTCAAGACAAAATAAGCAAGGCCATAGCAGGATCGCCAGGGTACACCTTCATTATTACTATATTATTATAGTATAGAGGTCTCAACCAGCACCTCTCCAAGCAGTGCACAGGAGGCCTGCTCCAAGCATCAGCCTGTTTCGTTTTCTGACTGGCCAGCCATGTGGTCCTCTCCAATCACAATGTGCCTTCTCCCAAAACCAACCTGGCACTCTCCCTTGTGGGATCTCCAACTCTGCAACACTGAGTTTTATGGATGACGAATTAATGTGAGAAGATCAGAGTGGACATGATCTGCGGCATATGGTCCCTGACCAAGTCAGGGAGGGGGTGCTGCGTGATCCAGTGTTGCCCTGGACTCTTTGGCCTAAAGCAAATGGACTAGGAAGGCTCTGGACTTGTGGTGATTTCTGCAGACATGTAAGGTATGGGTACATTTGAGGTGCTTTACAGATCCTAGACTTGGAATATGTCCTTTGATATATAATCTTTGACAATTTCAGTAATTAAGAAGAAAAGGGAAAAAGTTATCAGGGTGTGGGCCTTTTCTGGGCACAATATCCAAAACTCTGCTAAAATGACCACCTAGCCAGTAATCACTCCTTTGGGCCCCAAAGAGGGGGACCTGTAGTTGAACAACCCACTTGAAACGTTCCGTTGTGCTGTTAAGTCCCCCATCCAACAACTGGCTTGGACATGGATTCCCTTCTTCAGGACAACTTGAAGCCAAGTACATAGTTCCACGGTGAGTTCCATGGAGCCATGGGTCCTGGTTTACCTAAAGCTGGGGCGAGATCTTGTTTCTGAAGTCAGGATCTGAAGGCAGAGGCAAGGGAAAAGGGAGGGATGCCAGCCTTTGGAGAATTATCACCACCCCCGTCTGACTCCCACCCTCACGCAGCTTTCAGCTCATGACTTCTCAAGCACAGAAAAGGCATTCTGGACACAAATAACCTCCCTAGGTGGCAAGAAAGAGACTTTACTAACACTCTGCTGAGCCAAAGAGAGAGGAAAAAGCTTTCTGTGTTTCAGACAAATTGGAGAATGTCCACGCTGTGTCCCGGAGCGCTCCAGACTTTTATAGGTCTTGATGGAAAGATTCTTAGGGGGTGAAACTTCAGGGACAAACACCCCTGGAAGAGAATGGCTGGCATCATTTTGAAGACATTTCATTATTTCGTGGAACAAGGTGCCTGCAGTGCCTGAAAGATGTCCCAGCTATGCTTGCCACCTTTTCCCAGTAAGAGATCACTAAGATTGTTTTTTCAAAAATTTCTATGGGCTCAATATTCTCTTTCCTGAGCAATCTCAAGGTGAACCAGGAGATTAAAAATAGTCCACAATATATTCTCAGTGTTAGTTAAGATATTAGTCACATAATATTCTTGGACTTGTACTTCCAGGGCATCTTCCACCCAAGAATTTCCATGTTCTTTCCAAAGTTAATATTTTTCTGATGGGTTAAAACAAAATGGAAAAGTCCAAAGAGGAAGGGGCAGATATTAAATCTGTGGCCTTTAAAAATTCCTTTCCAACTCTTTCTTTCGTAGATAGCTGTGTGGTCTTGGACAAGTCACTTTCCCTCTCTGAATCTCAGCTTCCTAATTTGTAGAAATGAGAGGTCAAACACTTTCCCCCTTGAACAGTCTAATTTTGTTGGAAAATCTGTAGCACAGCTAACACTCAATTTTACTCTGGAAGAGGCCTATGCTATTTAATTACAGCAGATCTTGGCATTTGCATACTTGACATCTGTGGCTTTGACTATTCCCAGAGATCCCGAAGGTCCACGAGCTGCAATAATCTGTTATTTCACAGAGGCGTGCTGTGAGCCTGCGATACAGGAGCCAGTCACATGTTCAGTGAGTGAGATTAAGGTGCTGGCAGAACCCACATCTCCGTGAGCTTTTGCTATTGTCTGCAGGAGGCTCAAAGGCCACAATTCTCACAGTGCACTGTTACAGGAGTCATAAAGGTGGGGATTCTTCTAGATCAGGGAAGTGTCACTAGCATCCTTCTCAAATGTCAAGAGTTTATTGTAACATGGGTTTTAAGTAATCATGTACCCACCCCCAAGTCATCTGCTTCACTATACAACCCGATGAAGGTTACTTTAAAACTTTAGTGATGCCCTGGCCCTTGTGCTCAGTGGTTAGAGCATCAGCCCAGGGACTGAAGGGTCCCAGGTTAGATTCCAGTCAAGGGCACGTACCTCAGTTGCAGGCTCCGTCCCTGGCCCAGTCAGGGAGAGTGCAGGAGGCAGCCAATCGATGTGTCTCTCACATCTCTCTCTCTCTCTCTCTTCCTCTCTCTCTCCCCCCTCCTCCCTTCCACTCTCTCAGAAAAGCAATGGGAAAAATATCCTCTGGTGAGAACTAACCAAAATTAATTAATTAATTAATTAAAATAAAAACTTTAGTGGTGTCATGCATATAGCAAGGAGATTTTATTCCTCTTTCATTGAACTTATCTCAACCATACCGCTTCTCCCATGTGTTTTGATTTGACTGAAGACCTGTATCCTCTCCACCTGAGAAGATCCTTGAGCACTGGGGTGCCAGCTTGTCTTATTTACTATCTCCAGAGTACCTAGCAATGTACCTAGTATGCAGCAGGTACTTAATGAACGTCTAGGGAATGTGTGAGCACCTTCTGTGAGCAGGCACTGTGTTAGCGGTGCGTTTTCTTCACACTGGTATGTGGTACTTCTCACACCCCTGCAGGAGAGATACTATTATTCCTGTCATTCCAACAAAATATCTGGGACTCAGGCAGGTGAAGTGACTTGTTCAAAGCTACACAGCTGGTGCTCGATGGATTTCCATCTGTCTGTTGGACTCCAAAGGTCACGTTTTTCCATCTTACAGTCTTTGAAGAAGGAAAGCATAGAACCAAATAAGTGGATTCACAGATTCAATATTATTGATGGAGCACAGGCCTGGCTTCACCCTGGATAGTAAAGAGGGAAGGATGAGAGCGTGGGACCACTGCAAGCATCACACAGCTTTTGTCTAAGGACTCTGAGGGCTTCAATTTCAGACTCCAGACTGGTGCTGCCATTAGCAGGGTCTCAGGTAAGAGCTGGGATCCAGCTGGGTCTCGTGGTCTGGTAGAGATCTTGTAGAGCCTTTCCACTCTCAGCTGGGACCAGCAGCATCAGTAGTTTGTTAAAAATGCCGAATCTCAAGCCCTACTCTAGACATTTTGAAACATAATCTGCATTTTAGCAAGATCTCTGGGTGGTTCATCAGCACATTAAAATCCGAGAAACACTACTCTAAAGACATTCTAAGGTCCTTTCTGGCTCTAATATGTTATGAGTTTAGACTAGGGCTCTTCGTGGTAGCCAAAAAACTAGCATGCTTATTAATGAGGGTCACACAGAGATCCAAGCAACCTGATCACCTCCACAGTGTCTTCCGAAGAACATTGTTAATTCATCGATATTACTATTAATGGCCTCATTCACTGAGCACATACCCTGTACAAGGAACATTACATACAATATCTTGACTTGCCACAATGGTCCTGCAGCAAACATTATTATCCCCATTTTACCAATGAGAAAATAATCTCATAAATTAATAAAATGCCACATGGTTAAATCAATAGTAGAGACAGAACTCTAACCCAGAGTACTTAGAGTTCATGGTTCTTCTGCTATATCATCCTGCCTCCAGTAAAATTACTATTTGAAGTGTTGAGCATAGGGGTGCAATGCGAGGAGAGACTAGCAAACAGGTTCTGGATTCATTCTTCTGCAATGAAGAAGACCAAAGGAGTAGCCTAAGTCTACTGAAGTCTAAAAAATAATGCAAAGGGTTAGATGGGAACATAGACTTGTTCTCCAAACCCTAAAATACCTGAACTAGAATAACACATGTGTGGAGGTTGATGTACATTTAAAACCAGCACCATCCAGAAGTGATGATCATTCATGAAACATATTTACATTCAAGCTGAAAACACAAACAGGAAGGTTTAGCATATTCAGAGATCCTAGGTGCACAACTGATTATCAATGGGACAAATAAATTGGGAGCCAAGCCTCTGATCTCTCAAAAACTACCCTTCAATGCCCTTGGTAGATAGGTACTGAATTGGAGGAACCACAAGTCTCTCAAGTTATGGCCAATGCTGTGGTCTTGATGTCATTTAATGCCTGACAATAATCTCTTGTATACGGATGTTGCCATAAACGTGTGTGAAGTCTCAAGGAGTTGTCTTCCCAGTGAGGGTCTGTCCTTTCTTTGTATGTGTAAACACTCTCCCGTGAGCACATATAAATGGATCATATTCTCTAGAAGGCACATGTTTTTACTTACACTAACAAATGACTATCCTTCTCAGCAAAATGACTAAACAGAGCTCCAATAAATCAATTTGTCAAGGGCTATTTCACTTCAGGAGACAATCTCCCCTGTCCCATCTTTGGCTGGTGCAAATATGACCTACATTGAGTGGCCTGTGTCAATGGTACAGAAAATCCTAGAGCGGGGAGGCACTGCAAAAAGATCTGACCCTTCCTCTAAGCAAGGAAAGTGTTGCTATTCCCACTTTACAGATGAGATTATTTAGTTCTAGAGCTAAGACTAAACGACTTGCCCAAAGTCACATTATTAGGAAGACATTGAGGAAGGACAAGAGCGGAGTCCCTTGGATGACTCACTCAGCTCTGTTAAGCTCTGTCCCTAGGCTGGACCTGGGAAGAAGCTCTTCTAGGACACCTCTCCCTTGGGTCTACAAACCCCTTTGCCATGAGTTCCTTCCTTCGCTCTTCTGGAAGTTGTATGTTTTCATTTCCCACTGAAAGCGTTTCCAGCAGGTCCTTGGAGCAGTTTGACATCCCCGCTTCCTATATTCCCCTTTTGTTCTCCGCACCTTCTCCTGCTGCTGCTTATTGCTTGTGGACACCAGCAGGAATTCAGAGACAAGGTGGCCCTTTCTCGTCCCCATCTCTCTTGGCCGCCCTGGAAAGTTTACCCTCCCATAAGCTACAAATCCTGAGGAAAGTCATTCCGCTTCCGTCTTCTCAGCCATCTATCTGAGAAAGGACAGAACTCCCAGTACAAGAGGATTCAGTGGGGACAGTTACAGAGGCAAGAGAAGTGTAACACCCACAGTGTGAGGACTAAATGGGGCAGTAACCTGGAAACTATTTCAGGAGAATTCCGACTTTGAAAAGAGATGACCACACAGAAGGTGCGTTTTCTCCCACAATTTTTAAGAGGTTTCTCCTTCGCTGCTTAGCCAGATTTTGGAGCTTAGACCTGTGACTAAAGACAGGTGGCTGCTGTCCTGGGAGCTCTGCTTCTCCAACATACATCCAGTACCCAAGCCATACTGACTCATCTCACCTAGACTGGGCAAGCCTCATAAAATAGCCTCTGGGCATTTAAACAGATTGCCAAGTTTCAATCAATTTTGCAATTTCCAAATTGAAGGAGAGGTACCTGAAATCTGGTTATACAATACAACTGCAATGTGGCATTGGGGGGAAAAAAGCCAATGCCACTTGCCTTCTTGAGGATGTCCTGATTGGGCTATCGCTGCCTCGGAGTGGAAAGGATAAGCTTCAAAGCTCATAGAAGCCCTTGGCATGAAGAGAGGAGGAAGGAGAGACCCAAGTAGTCTCCTAGCTCTTAGTCACAAGAATTCTCCAAAATCTGATATCAGAACTTCTGTCATCCCACACCTCCACCAGCCATCATGTTGAGTTTCAGTAGATAAAATCTGTGTCCTTAGATCCTATCACAGGATTCCTTGCCCAGAAACATTTTAAAGTGAGAAACTGAAGGAGAGTTTGAAAGCAGAAACTGCCGGTAGTGTCTGCTGATCCCACATACCTGTGATGGAACCAAAATCTGAAATTAACACAAATACAAGGGAAGCTTTAAAGAGCGGTGCGGAAGGACAGAAGGATATGCAAGGGATGGAGGGGGTAGAGTACTGAAAGGTTACTTACACAGTTTCATTGTTCTTGAACTCCAACTCCCCATATATGTCTTCAAAATCCTCACCACCACCCTTGGCTGTCCCTTCTACTGTCCTAAAGGGGACGACGACTGTGCCCCGGGCACCTGATGTCCGCAGAACCTTGACCTCCATGACACCAACACTCTCACTGACATGAATACTGTCGCATTCAAAAGCGAAGATGCCTGCATGGTCATCATCCAAGATAGTGACCGTGGCCACATAAGGGGACACCAGGACAGCCCGAGGCCGGGGAGGGCTGCTCAGCACTGTTGGCGGTACCCCCTCCTCCGGCTGCCACTCCTCCGTGCGGGCATTGCTCAACCTCACGAAGAAGTGTTCGTCTTCCTCAAAGATGTCGTCATCAATGATGCCCACAGAGAACTCCTTCTGGGTCTCTCCTGGCTTCAGAACCACAGTGCCCTCTGTGAACTCATAGTCAGCCCCCGCGTTGGCAGAACCATCCTCTGTTTTGTAGTCCACATACACGGTCTTGGACGTGTCCCCCCCTTTCCTCACCACCGTCAGGAGCACAGCCCCACAGTTCTCCAGGCACTGGTAAGAGCACGGGTCAAAGAAGACCTTGGAGACAAAGTCCTCGGGCTCCTGGGTGTGCACGTCCCTCGTGTTGGCAGACCTCTTGGCTCGTTCTGCAGCATGTTTCCTCAGGATGTTGCCTGCGCCAGTCATCATACGGATGGCTTGAATCCGGTAGAAGGCGCGGCTCTTTGGTTGATGGGAAAGAGCATAATAATTGGCCATCTCTACCAGCTGATCTAGGTCCTTCTCTGGATGTTTTTGCTTCAGATCCTTGAGAATCCGGATCACCTCCTTGCGGGACTCATCCACTTCCTTCCCTTCCAGGGGCACCAAATTCCCATCTAGAAAGTGGGAATTCATCATTTTCCCATCCATCTCAATGCCCTTGGGGTGGTCACCCTCTGTCTCTATGATAATTCCTCGGTGTTTATCTGTGCGGTACTTTTTGTGCATGTATTTGTAGAAGAGCAGTCGTTTATCTGCCACCCAGGCCAGAAGGACACACACTGGAAAAAAGATGAGAGTGAGGAGGCCTTCCCAAACCTGGACCACACCAGGAGAAAAGACCGCCAGGATCATATAGAGCCAGATGTAGGCAAAGATGCTCCAAGCAGCAGTGACAAAGAAGACTCGTAGGTGCTTGATCTTACGAGTCTCTCCATCGGGGATCACGTAGACGCAGATGCCAATGATGATGAACATGTTGAAGGCTGCACTGCCCACAATGGTAGAAGGTCCCAGATCACCAGCAATGAACCCATGACCACATACCTCAATTAAAGAGAGGAGGATCTCAGGAGCAGAGGAACCCAGGGCCATAAGGGTCAGGTTGGAGACAGTTTCGTTCCATACCCGAACCGTTGTTGTGCTGGTCTCTCCATTGGGCTTTTTGATAGTCACCTCTCTCTCTTGAGAAGTGATGACTTCAATAGATGCCATGAAGCGGTCAGCAATGATGGATACCCCAAGGAACATGTATATCAGGGCCACAAAATAGACGATGACCCTGGCAATCTTATCCCCAAGAGAAGGGTTCTCCGGGTACCAGATTGGTAAGATGACACCCTCCTTGCAGTCCGATGACCCTGAACAGGACTCATTGTTCTTCCCTGTGCCGGGCACATCCCCTGAGCCACCAGCCTCTGCCCGAAGACCATTCAGGAAGAGCACAAAAGTAATCAGCCCAAAATGGAGGAAGGCAGAGGTGAGAGGCTGCAACCTTAACCACGCCATACACGAGACTTAGCCACTGGCTTCCACTGCAGCACCAATGGTCCTCCTGACAGGCCAGAGACCTAGAAAAGACCAGAAAGGCAGGAAAAGGCATGAGGAAAAGGGAGATGGCAATTGGTAGGTTCCCACCAACACAAACTGATATTTCACCTCAAATGGCATATTGCACTAACATATGGGGCAGTCTCTCACTTGGAAAAATACTTATCAGTGGGAGACACAAATAGCTGCTCTGTCCTCAGGACCATCTGGTGGAGACTCAGTTGAAGAATGGCTTAAAATAGCTGGGAATGTTGGTAATGAAAACACAAGTGATGCTCATCTTGTCCTGTCTCCCAACCCTACTGTCATCTGTGAGAGTTCTCTAGAATCAACTTAAAATAGGCCAAGGATGACCTGAATTTTCATCCCCACTTATACTATTTCTAGGTTTTCAGCCTTCTTTACCTCAATGTCATCATACTCAAGAATCTTGCATAATACAGGTTTGCAAGAGCACATACTGAGTTGAACTTTTATCATGAGCTAACCTCCAAAATAAAACACCTTGTCTGTGTGCAATTGAGCCCACTTGGGAAAATCTCCCTCCCTCGATGCAAAACTTCTGCAGGCAAGCTGCAATTCTGAGATTGCCTGGGAAATCGGAAGATTTGGGTTTGGAATTTGAGTGACTGACTGATCTTCATCTTCCTGTAACTGGAAACTAAAACTGTTTTATAAGCATGTTTTGCTGGAGGGCTAAGGGTTGCGTGGACTGAGTCTTGGGCACAGCTTACAGAAACCAGCAAACTGAACTCACCACTCCAACTCTTGCCATTCTCTAGTTCATTTCCTCCCATAGCCAGTCATCTTTTTTTAAAAACCCAAACCTACACGATTGCTTCCCTATTTGAAACCCTTCAGCAGTTTCCTCTTGCTCATAATTTAAGACCACATTCCTTCCCGTGACCTACAAAGCCCGGTATCAGCTACCTTCTTCCTCCTTGCCCCCCTTTAGCTCCTGCCACTCTTCCTCTTACTACACTTCAGCAACAATGGACTTCATAGCAGGTTATTTTCCACCTCTAAACCTTTGCACATGACATCATCCAGGCACGCCCAAAATGACTGTTTCTTCTTTGCATCCCCACTCTTAACAATCCTTTAGATCATAGCTTAAGTGGCACTTTCTCAGAAAAACTTTCCCTTGCCCCCCAAAATGGTCAACTCCCTCTGTTGTGTCCTCTCATCACATTTTTCTTTCATGACATTTATAAAACTTTGAAGCTACATGGTTTTTGTGGGGGGTTATATGATTAATGTCTAACTCATCCACTAAACTGTGAATGACATAAAGGCAAAGACTATGTCTCTTCTGTTTATCATGGTATCCTAACAGTGAGTTAACTAGGTGTTCAGTAAATATATGTTTTTGGAATAAATATATGTAGTCACTAAGGAAGCTTCCTCAGTGCTGTGAATTGAATTGTGTTGTGTCTCCCCCTGTCCCCATCCCTCCACTCCCCCTAAATCCATGTGTTGAAGCCTTAAGCCCCAGTGTGACTGTATAGTGAGATAGGGCTTTTAAGAGGTAATCAAGGTATAATGAGGTCATAGGGTGGAGTCCTAACCTGATAAGATTGTTGGCCTTATAAAAAGAGGGAGGGGGAGAGAAGAAGGGGGAGAGGAGGAGGAGGAGGAGAGAGAGAGAGAGAGAGAGAGAGAGAAAGATCATGTGAGAATATAGCAAGAAAGTGGCCATCTGCAAGCCAGGAAGACAGCTCTTGCCAGAAACCAAATTGGCCAGCACCTTGATCTTGGACATCCTAGCCTCAAGAACTGCGAGAAAATTAATTTCTGCTGTTTAAGCCACCCAGCCTATGGTATTTTGTTATGGCAGCCCAAGCAGGCTAACACACTCCAACATCGACCTCCTTTGAAGCCATTTTATTATCTGAATTATAGCCATTTGCTTTAGAAACAGAATATATAGATCTCATAGACAAATCCTGACTTGATTTTAGAGGTTATGTAGGACCTCTTTAAACTCCCAAGGCTTGTACGCAAAGAGAAATTCTCTCGAGGCACAGTGCGCCCTGGTGCCCACTGTAATCTTGAAGGCCCTCCTCCCAAAAAGCTCTGTGGACTCACTTGGTTTCATACTCCCCAGCACGGCCACCAAGTGCTTAGGCCCACATTCCCCATTAGCTCGGGTACAGGGGGTCCTCACAGCAGGTCCCTGGGGCTTTGACCTCACTGGGAAGAGAAAAGGTTACAAGAATGACTATGGAAAAGGAGAGTGGTTGAAGGTGTTCAGCATCCATATTCAAAGGCTGGAAAAGCTCATAATCTGCAATGCACACAGAGACCCCATTCACAGATCCGGCACTCACCCGCCCTGGAGAAGTGAGGACATAGACAGATCTTGGCACCCTGCCCTGACCTCTGAAAACCCCACACTTTGTAGATTCTGATAAGCCCCATGCAGGAGGAGACAGAAGGTGGGCACAGCTGGAGCAGCTCTTTGATCAAGAGCCAACGAGGTGACAGGAGGTGGCAGCTGTGTGGACTAGCCAACCCCAAGAAGGGAGGCTATCCACAGGTTAGGGAAGAGAGCCAGCGGGCCTTCCGCAGTCGGAGGACAGGGAACACCGAGGCAGTCGAGTTTTCCTGACAACGGGGATAAGGGCTCCTCCTGCTCTTACCCGGCAGGAGACTCAAGGAGGATCACAGTCTCTGGTCTCCTCGGCCTTACAGACACCTGTGGCTACAGGTTTCAATGGGAAATAAGCTATCATATGATCAGAATCAGAGGTCAGTTTCGAAAGACTTTTCCTTGAGAAAACAGATGAACTGAAGAAAAGGGTGAAAGAGAACAAGGCAAGAAGGAGGCTAGCAAATGCCTGCACCAAGTTTTTGGAATTGAAGGTGGAAAATGACCTGTGAATTCCCAGATGTTCTTTCCAGCCCTGCCAGGAAATGGTTTCTGCCTGAGATTTTAGAGGGAGAGGGGCACCTCTGGTGACCAAGCCAAGAGTCATTCTTTTGTGCTTCAGACACCAATTGAGACAGATCCCAACGTCCTGGGGGCCCATCCCAGCCCCTTAGAGACCCAAGTGATTCCAGAAGGCTCTCAGTCAGCCCTGAGGCATACTTGGGGATATGACCCAGCTTGAGATCCTTGAGAACCACCCCAAATAATGAAGACATTAATAATAGTAACTAACACTTAAAACTGCCTATTGTGGGATAATGCTAAGTATTCCTCCATTAATCTTTGAAACAATGCCATGGATTAGTACTATTTTTATCCCTAACTTATGTTTCAGGAAACTGAGGCTTAGTTAAGTCATTTACTCCAAGTATAAAGCAAGGAAGTAGAAGAGCCAGAACTCACACACTGATGACATAAAATGTATGGTTTTCACCACTCCATTTTATTAAGATGTCCCACTTTGTTATAGATCATCCATGAGCCTCAATCAGCTTCCAGTCCCCTGTGGGCTTAGAAGCAATGTGACTGCCCCACACACCCTAATAGGAGAGGCCAGCCATTTGGTATACATGCCTAGTCCCCAGGCTTCCAGGGGGTGTTCTGGTTGCCCGATGCAGTCTCCCACCCCAACGTTCTCCTTCCATCAGTTCATTTTGACAAAAATTAACAGAAGCCAGCCATTCGCCAGGCCTGGTACTAGAGGCTGATGGGCAAAATGAAAAATAAGAGACAGGGTTTGCCTTCAAGGGTACAATCTAGCAGGGGTGGATCGCTGCACAAATAGGCACTTTTACTATAATAAGTAAAGGTAAGGGCAGAATGCTGTGAGAACACAAGGAGGGCACTGAGCCAGCGTGGGGAGTCAGGGAGGCGTTCTGAAGGAGGTGATCCCTGAAATGAGTCTTCAAGCATGAGTGAGCTTTAGTAAAAAAAAAAAAAAAAAAAAAAAAAAAAAGTGGGAAGGGCATTCGAGTCAAAGAGAACAGCCTAAGCAAAGACGTGGGAGAGCCTGCCGTGTGCATGGGATTACAAGGAACCCAGCGTGAAGCGGGAGGGGCAGAAGATGAGTGTCCAGAAGGACCGGACACATAGGGAGGACTCAATGTATGGCATCGTATTTGCCAGGCTGAGAAGATGGGATTGTATCCTAAGGGCAGTAAAAGCCAATGACAGGATTTTAAAGAGCAGCATGACATGGTCTGATTTATTGTTCAGAAAAACCAATTCAGCTAAAGGGTTTAGGATGGCTGTACGAGGGGTCTACCGGAGCAGGAAGATCAGTTAGAAATCCTTTGGACACAGAACAGATACAGATAAAGAGGGTGGGCCTAGGGTATAATCTGCAGATGATGACCCACTGTCCCCATGTCACATTCCTCTTCCTCAGCTGAACGGATGCCCTAGTTCAGCCCACGGCCTTCTCATCTCTTTCCTGGATTATTTTCCTAACCCCCTGGGGCCATCTGCAAGGTGTCTGTGTCCTCAGCAGTGGCTCCTGACATCTTTTAATATCACTGGCAAATTTAATTAAAGTCACTGTTCCTCTGTTCTTCCAGATCATTAATAAAACAGTGCCACCAGGCCAGACTGAGCACATTCTCCCTCTGCTACGCCCTCCACTTTCTCCAATGGGAACACTGCTCGGGCCTGTCACCAGCCTGTGTAGAGTTGTCCTGCTCTGCTTCTAAATCTGGGCCCCTGCACAGGCATCACAGCCAATTTACATTAAAATTTTAGGTGCAGCCAGGCTGCACTAGATCCAATGTGTCACTCGAGCCCAAGAACACTGCATCATCTGCACCCCTCTGCGTGCAGGGGATGCGAGTCAGCGCAGAGTTCTCTCCGTGGCCATGCTCCCCCCACCCCCACCCAGAAACACAGGAACTAAGTCCCCTGCACTTCCAAGAGTAGGAAATAAGTGACTGCAGCTGCTTGGATAGTTTGTCACCACTGGAACTTTCGTCCAAGGAAGAAAACAGAACCATGCTGCTTCTTGGGCAGCATCTCTTTGAATCTTCACAGTAAAGGAAGCACTATTACCATCATGCCCTTTTTGCATATAAGTAAATTAGAGCTCATAAAGATTAAGTTGCCAAAAATCACAGTCTGTAAGTAGAAAAATAAGTATTTGAATTCTGGAAACCTGACTGCAGAGCACGTGGTGTTAACCACTGTGCTGGGAATATACCCTGGGTTTGGGGACCCCTTCGAACAAGGGCCTGGGGAGGGCAGGGTTAGTCTTTCCGGATGTGAAGGCCTCACCACAAGCTTGGAGGCTCTCCGTACTCCAGGGCAGCCTAGAGCAGTGGTAGAGCCCCAAATTTGAAAGCATGCCTCAACAAGCTGTGAGACTGAAAAGTCAGTGAACCTCTCGGGGCGTTAGCTTCCCATCCAGAAAATTCATGTTGGGTTTGATGATCTTCACAGTTCCATTAAGACAAAGAGGCTTTAATTGCAGGCAGCCTGTCCCTCAAAAGGCAAAGAAGTGGCGGGAAGCATTTGAGTTAAGTTGAGCCCGAGTCATGTGAGAGCCAGGCACAGACTGGAGACTCCCAAAGAAACCTCAGTGGATAAGAGAGTAAGTTAAAGGAGGGTGGTAGGAAAAGGGAGCCCAAGAGAAAGTCAAGGAGAGCGTACTTTCTGGATTTACCAAAAGCACCCTGGATCAATTCCATTTTTTGAACAACTGCTCTTTGAATGCCCATCTTGGGCCAAGCACTGTGCTGGTGATTGGGAGTGTAGCCATGGACGAGCTATCCCATATCCCAGCCTTAGAGAGTTTATCTTCTGATGAGAGACTGAGACAAGGAAGCAATTACAGGAGTGATGGGTTACGATGATGTCACGGGAAGTAACATCTTTTTCTCGTTCTGCTCTAAGCTCTCAGGTTGGTTGCTGCACAGCTCCTTGCACCACGTGGTCAGCAGCTGCAATGCAGCGTGGCTTTGTAACACAGTCTTGCAGTAGAACCTGATACAATACTTGACTGTTCTCGCTTCTCCCATCTCATGCGATTGTCATATTTTGCCTTCCCTGAAACCCCCCAAACACTTAGTGGCATCCAAACCATATGATAACTTCATGGAACCCTGCTGACGCTCTCCCAGGCACTACTACCCAAGAAGAGGAAGCCCCCTGAACAGTCCAGGCACCAGCAGGCCTCAATCTCCTCATGCTCTTCAGGGGTGCAGTACCTTTTCTCTGCCAAGGGTCATTTGGATATTTATAACATCATTCTGAGGCCATACAAAATTATCAACTTAAAAATTAGCCTGCTATATTTGGTCAAACATTTAATTAACTCACCCCTAATGTGATGGCTGGAATGGCTTCTCTCTGGTGAGGCCTCGGCAGGGCCAGACCATATGACTTCACAGACCTTATATGGCCCTCAGACCTTATATGGTCCCCACCCCTGCTCTACATGAACAAAAGACTTAAAAAAATGACAACAATAATCACATCTATTCATTGAGTACTTACTCTATGGCTGGCACTGCATTAGGTACTTTTATAGTTGTTATTTATTATCTAAGGATCCCACAATGAGACAGGTATTGTTATATGTTTTAGAAATAAGGAGACTTGGGCTCAAAGACAAATAATTCACCAAAGGTCCACTATCTGAGCAAGGGACACAGATGGGCTATGAAACTTGGTATGTCAAATACCAGAGTCTTCTTTTCAACCCCAGGTGGTAGAAGGGATGGTCAAAGAGCAGGGTAAGAATCTGGAGCCTTTAGGTTAAGAACCTAGAGTCCCAGAAACTTCTACCTGCTCTGGGAAGCCTTCCCTGGCAATGCCCTCTTCCTCCACTTCCCAAATGAGTCAACTACTCCCCTGTTCACCACCGAAGCACTTGTCACAATGACCTGGGCTTACCTGTTTACATGTTTGTCTACTACACTTATGTAAGCTCCCTGAGGGATTTCAACTTAATATGGGGAAGCTTTATTTACTTATGCATTTATTTGGTAGGTGGGGGATGAAATTCTATGATTCAAAGCCCTGTGGATTCTATGATTCTGAGATTTACTTTTACCAGACTCTGTGGAAGTCACAGGATTTTGCCCTCTGCAAGTCTTTGACAGGTCTAGGGAATCACAATGACTGGGTCACAAGCAATTTCCAGAAATAGGAAAAGGAAGGGGTGTGCCCACTTAATTTAAGTTCCACTTCTCCCACTACTGGATCTACATCTGCTTTTAAATCATCCCCCAAGGTGAAGGCACTACTGGAAGTAGGAACACATGCTAGTAAGGTATGTGCGTTAGAATAACTTTGAAGCTCTAAAAAATACAGACATCTGGATCCTACCCCAGACGTAAGTTTTGACTCCGTGGAAGTGGGCTTAGATTTTTTTAAAGTTCCTTGGTTGATTTCGAGGTACAGCCAAAGTGGAGAATCCTGAGAGAGAAGACAACGAGACATAGCCTGACTATGATATGACATTTACATCTCAGGGATTCCAACCATTAGGGACTTTCTTTCGACCAGGAAAAGGATTCTCAGGGCATCGTGAGCTGACTCACAAATGGGTACCACAGTCTTTCTATGCACTGGACAAACATCCCACCCTCCTGCACTCTCACTTTCATACCTTGCCAAGGATAGTCAGCATCAACTCCCTACCCACATAAGTAGATTTTCCCTTTGTCTCTCCTTAAACCTACTGCCTGCTTGGTTTACACTTTTACTAAGGAAATGTAAAAGATCCAGAGTTCCCTTATCTTCACAGGAAAATGATGCTACTTATCCATTTTCAGCAAGACATGTTTCTAGTTGTTTTTCCTCTCAGCGATGAAAGTTTAGGTGGACTTGGCCACACTTCCTCAGGCCCACTTTGTCCGTTCATTCATTTGTTCATGTATTTATTCACCTGTGCATGCATGCATTTGCACAAAACCCAGCCTATGTGTCACAGTTGACTTTCACTAAATTCTGGTGAAAAAATTTACTCTGATTTGTACCCAAATCATTTTTTATTTTTTTTTGCTCACTCAAAAAAATTAGGATAGTCAAATTTAAAGATGGAAGCAGACTGAGTGGAAGCTACACTGACAGTCTCCCATGCCCAAACTGGAATTACAACTAATATAGAGAAAAACCAACCTGAATAATCAACTAAAATTGAAGATGAGCTGGAGAACACCCTCATAACCAAGAAGGAAAAGTAGAGACTGCATAGAGATAGGTGGGAAGTATGAAGGCATGAGAGGGCTGGCTGGGCTCCCACAGACAGCAGCTGAAGGTCCAGAGGGAGATCTCAGCTGTGGGGGGTTCCCACTGAGGACTCTGGGGCCTAAACCCCAGGCGGGGTTTCCCAGCCAAGAGCACCAGAACTGAGAAAGGTGCCAACATAACATCTGGCTGTGAAAAGCAGCAGGGTTTCTGTCTGCCAGGGAGTGACGGCTGGAAATGTAGGCACCCTCTTAAAGAGCCAACACACAAAGTTTTGTGTGCAGCCACTCACCTTGGGCTCCAGCAGAGGGAGGGCAAAGGGGACTGGAGTTGTGTGAAGAGAATCTAGGGCTGTGAGCTCTGGAGATAGAGCTCAAAGGGCATCCCTCTGGATTCCTGTGCCAAGTCATTCCCCCATACTGCAGAGGACATCTTTCACATTTACCTTCCCAGCAGCTTTTGCCTGAGGGGGAAGCAATTGCCCCACCCTGCTGGAAAACCTCTCACCCTACCTCACGGAGTTTCCACAGCCTGAGGCTCATTAAGAGAATCAGATTAATCAGCCTTCAGGCAGAGGCAGACCTCAGAGTGCTTTAAGTCTTTGCCTGATCTGCTTCTGGACCTGACCCTTGGAAAAGCAGACTTTGGTGTGCATCTTGGTCCTGTCAAACCACCCAGCCCCAACAGAGGGGGCCTCAAGCTATGGGTTCTTGATAGCTCCTAACAGGGTACTCAAGGCCAGTCACAAACAGTGTCTGACACTGACCTGCACCAGAAACCCTCCAAAAAGACTGTATTAGGTAGCAGGCTTACCTAATACATAGAAACAAACCCGAAATGGGGAGACCAAAAAAAAAACACACAAAAAACAAAACAAAACAAGCCCCAAATGAAAGAACAAGAGAAGTCTCCAGAAAAAGAGCTAAATGAAATGGAGATAAGCGATCTATCAGATATAGAGTTTAGAATGCTGATTGTAAGGATATGCAACAGTATGAAAAAAAGATGTGGAAACTATGGAAAATGACCAGTTAGAAAGGAAGAATGACATAGCAGAAATAAAGAATACATCAGAAGGAATAAACAGAAGATCAGAGGAAGTGGAGGAACAGATCAGCAAATTAGAAAAGAAGGTAGGAAAAAATTACTCAATCAGAGATCCAAAAAGAAAAAAACAATTAAAAATCAGGACAGTCTAAGGGAGCTGTGGGACAACATGAAATGTAACAATAATCTCATCATAGGAGTGCCAGAAGAGGTCGAAAGTAAGCAAGGGTTAGAGAACCTGTTTGAAGAAATAACGGCAGAAAACTTCCCTAACCTGGTCAAGGAAAAAGGCACACAAGTTCAGGAGGCACAGAGAGACCCATGCAAGAAGAACCCAAAGAGGCCCATGCCCACACACATCATAATTAAAATGCCAAAAATTCAAGACAAAGAGAATATTAAAGGCAGCAAGAGAAAAGCAATCTGTTACGTACAAAGGAGCTCCCACAAAGGCTATCAGCTGACTTCTCATCAGGAACTCTACAGGCCAGAAGGGAATGGCATAAAGTATTCAAGGTAATGCAAAATAAGGATTTGAAACCAAGACCACTCTATCCAGCAAGGCTATCATTCAAAATAGATGGTGAAATAAAAAGCTTCCCAGACAAAAAAAGGCTAAAGGAGTTTATCACCAGCAAACCAGCATTGCAGGAAATGTTAAAAGAGCTGCTGTAATTAGAAGTAGAAATAGAAGCATTGCAAGAAATGTTAAAGGGGCTGCTGTAATAATAAGGAGAAATAGAGAGAGAAACATAGGCATAAAGAATTAAAATGGCAATAAATAAGGACCTATCAATAATAACCTTAAGGACGTTAAGGGAAAGATCAACAGCAATACAGTCATAGTTGGGAACTTTAACACCCCACTGATTTCACTGGATAGATCTTCCAGACGAAAAGTCAACACAGAAACAATGACTCTAAATGGCACACTAGATCAGATGGATTTAGTTGGCATTTAAAGAACATTTCACCCCAAAGCTGCAGAATATACATTTCTCTCAAGTGCATATGGGTTATTCGCAAAGGTAACAAGTTAGGACACAAAACAAATCTCTACAAGTTCAAGAAGATTGAAATCATATCAAGCATCTCAGGTAACAAGGGCATGAAATTAGAAATCAACTACAGTAAAAACACTCAAAAACATTCAAACACATGGAGGCTAAATAGCATGTTATTAAACAATGAATGGGTTACCAATAAGATCCAGAAATAAAAACCTTCCTGGAAACAAATTAAAATGAACACACAACCACCCAAAATCTATGGGACACAGCGAAAGCAGTCCTAAGAGGGAAGTTCATAGCACTGCAGGCCTACCTCAAAAAGCAAGAAAAATTTTTAGTGAACTACCTAACCCTACAACTTAAAGAATTAGAAAGCTCCCCTGTGAAGCCATCCAGACCCCGGCTTTTGTTTGCTGGGAGTTTTTTTATTGCTGCTTCAATTTCATCAGCTGTTATTGGTCTATTCAGGTTTTTTCCTTATTCTTTCTGATTCAGTTTTACATGATCTCCCTCATATGTGGAATCTAATAAACAAAATAGACTGAGGAACAAAATAGATCCAGAGACAAAGAAGCATGGAACAGACTGATGAATCTCAGTGGGAAGGTGGGGTGGGGGAGTGAGTGGGGGGAGATTAATCAAAGAACTTATATGCATAACCCATGGACACAGACAATAGTGTGGTAAAGGCCTGGGGGAGAGAGGTGGATGTGGGGGGGAGGGGATCAATGGAGAAAAAAAGGGGGGATATCTGTAATACTGTCAACAATAAAGATAATTTTTTTAAAAATTAGGATAAAAGTTCCTAGAGGGTAGACATTTTTTATCTGTTTAGTATTTCTATATCCCCAGTGCCTACATCAGGGCCTGGCACATAGTAGGTGCTCAGTATATATTTATTGAATGAATAGATACATTGAATAAATGTGCAAAAATAGAAGGCATAATATCCAGTAATTTCTCCCACTCTTGTCAATGTTCAAATGGAGCATCCCATATGTCAGGGATGCTCTGAGCAAGGATTTTCAAATTTGAGTAATATGAACAAAATATAATCCCCCTTTAGGAACAGACTTCACTGAAGAAGAGTGACAAAAAAACAAACAATTACAACAAAACAAGTACTAGGTTTGGAAACATGTGCAATGTGCCAAGGAGCACAGAGGAAGAAGGAAGGTCTGAGGCTGCCTGAGATCATCAGGGCCAGTTTCATGAACCAGGCAACTAACTTAAGATCTAGCATCTGGCCCGCCGGGTGTGGCTCAGCGGTTGAGAGTTGACCTAGGGTCCAGGCGATCGGGGTTCAATTCCCGGTCAGGGCACATGCCCGGGTTGCAGGCTCGGCATGCAGGAGGCGGCCGATCAATGACTCTCTCATCATTGATGTTTCTCTCTCTCTCTCTCTCTCTGTATCCCTTTCTCTCTCTGAAATCAATAAAGATATATTTAAAAAAAAAAAAAAAAAAAAAGATCTAGGATCTGGAGAATGAACAGGTGTGAACTGGGGAGAAGCCAGTGCATCTCAAACAAAGGTAACAGAAAGCCAATGCTAAAGAGAATGACAGCCTGAACAGGCAGGGTTTGTTTTAAAAAGGGTGAGTAGTGTGGCTGAAGGGCAGGGCACTTGAGAGAAGCTGCAAAGATGAGTGAAGACTAGCTCGTAAAAAGGCCTCGTACACCCAGCCAAGGAATTGGGGCATTATCTTGGAGGCAATCAGGAACCACTGAACATTTTTTTAATTACAGGAGGGACAATATCAATGTTTTTCCTTTGAATAGCACACCTAGGGTGATGACAGTGTGGAAACTGGATAGATGAACGAAAGCAGGGCAAGACTTGGAGGCAGGAAGGCTAATTCAGAGTCTCTTATGGCACTTGACAGAGATGTGATCAGAACCTAAGCAGAGGCAGGGAGAGCAGGCCTGATGAGGAAGGCGTGGATTTAAGAGCTCTTTCAAAAGTAGAATCAATACATGTTGGAGAACAACTGAAAACAGAAGATGGTGGTGAAAGAGGAATGAAGAGGCATAGCAAGGGCCAAACCACATCAGGCTCCTTCTTCATCCCGCTGGCCCTGCAGAGTTTCTCTTGATTCAGGGATCTCCAGACCCAAAGAAATGGAAGCTGAAGGAACCAACACAAAACCATTGCACTTAGATACACATTTAGTTTCAGGGATGTCCTGTAACAACAGTGAGACAAATGAGGCCAGTGAAAGTTCTGGGCTCTCCAGGAAGAGAGCAGGAAGGCCCTGGACTTTAGGCAAGGGACCAAAGTCCTCCACAGTCCAGTCTCTATAACTATTTGTTGATTCAATAGTCCAGATGGTGATAAGCTCTTGGAGATGCAGTGATGAAGCAGGTCTGGCTCAGCAGTGGAGAAGTGCAGAGAAAAGTACACAAGATTAGTATATGAATGTGAGCACAGGGTTTTGGGGATTATGAACACTGACTGAGAGCATCACGCAGGTGGACTTCTCATGTCTGTTTCAAAGGAGAAGGCAATTTCACATAGAAGAGAATGAACTCATAGAATGCACTGCCCCTGTGAAATGCTGCTACCTAAAGAAATAAAAAGTATTTGTTTCATTCTCACCCGAGGATATATTTTTATTGATTTTAGAGAGAGGCAAAGGGAGACAGAGAGAAACATCAATCAGCTGCCTCCTTTAGGCGCCCCGATCGATGATCGAACCGGCAACCTAATTATGTGTCCTGACCAGGAATCAAACCCACAACCTTTTGGTGTACAGGACAATGCTCCAACCAACTGAGCCACTTGGCCAAAGCTAAAAAGTATTTTTAAAAGCTCCAAAATATTGAGATGAATTCTAGTCCTAGAGTGACTACAAGAAAGCCTGATTCTGCCCACAGACTTGTTCGTCAAGCACTTGTTATGTGCCCATCACAGATGTGGGTTCTTTGAGGATCATTCTTGCCTAGAAGTGTTCTCAGATTTACTGAGTGCCAAACGTGTGTCACACTACTCTAGCTACTGGAGATTCACTCTTATATCTCACATCTGGACTACTGCAATAGCTGCCAATCTTGCCCCATCTCTTACATTCTACTTTCCACAAAACAGCCAAAAATGTCTTTTTCAAATGTAAATCAGCCCAGCGGACATGGCTCAGTGGTTGAGCGTCAACCCATGAACCAGGAGGCCACGGTTCCATTCCGGTCAGGGCACATGCCCGAGTTGCAGGCTCCATCCCCAGTGGGGGACATGCAGGAGGCAGCCGATCAGTGATTCTCTCTCATCATTGATGTTTCTATTTCTCTCTCCCTCTCCCTTCCTCTCTCTGAAATCAATAAAAACATATTTTCAAAAAACAAATGTAAATCAGATAGGTTATGCCATCCTTTGCAAACTTCTCTTCCTGTAGAAACTCCCACCCCCTTACTGACTCCTAACTCACTGCCCTTAACTCCCACCACTTCATTTTGCTGGGTCCACACCCCACTCCAACAGAGGTGGAGTTCTCTATGTTTCTAGAACATGCCAAGCATGCATCTGCCCTGGGACCTTTGCAATTACTATTCCTTCTGCTTGGAACACCCTTACCCAGAAGATCTCCATAGATCACCTTTTAAATGTAATTCAGGTCTCAGATGCCCCATTCTCAGAGGCTTCCCCCACTCATCTTATCTAAAAGTTATCCTATCCCTGCTCCCCAATACTGTCACATCACTTTTCATCTTTATAGCACATATCACTTGCTGAAATCATCATTGTTTTTGTCTACTTGTTCACTGGTTTATCATAGACTATAAACTCCATGATAGCAGGAGACTTGTCCATTTTGTTCACCACAGTATGACTGGAGCCTGGCAGAGTGTCAATATTTGGTGAATGGATCAATGGTAAGTCTGCAGGATTACGTGTGGACAGATGCACCTGTGAGGGGAGACTTCAAACTTGCTGGGAAGCCTTAGGGTAGAGAGGTCAATGGTTAAAGCCAGACCTCAGATAGTGGGTAGTTTTGTTCATTCATAAAACCAACAGGACCACACAGTGTTTGGATGGCAATTGTGAGGCTGTTTTCAAACACAATTCCTTCTCAATTCCCTCTCTCCACCTTACTTTTTCTCTTCAGTGTGTGGCATAATGATAACAAGCCTTTATAGTGCATCATTCATTCAATAAATATTAAGCAATACTATGTGCCAACAGTTTACAAAGGCCTTCTCACTCACATGATCTCATTTAATCCTCTTGTAAGTATATTTGTACAGATGAAGAAATCGTAGCTCAGTGAATTGCCAAAAGTCTCCATGCCAATAAATAATGGAGCCAGAACCAAACTTTGGTCTCCTGGCTACCAGAGGTCTCCGCCCACAAGGCCTGAAGGGAGTGTCATGTACCAGGAGAAAACATCCTCTGCCACTGAAAGGAAATCAGGGAGGGTCAGGGGAGTGAGGAACCCAGGGCAACCTGAGGGGTCACTGTTCCTGCCCCTGCCTGTTCCCCAGCGGGAAGCACCTGGGTCCTACCTTTTGGGGTGGCTCACAGAAAGAGGGCCGATATCCTTCTGCCCTGTTACCCACCCATCAAGGGGAAGCTGGTGATTAGCTTTATGTACCTTTTGCTCAGATCATTTTCCAGGAGCCTGCTTTATTTTAATACCATTTAATTTCTCTTAATTTTTAAATGTTGAAATATGGAATTAACTCATATCATTGCCTAAATGAAGAATAAATGGATTCTGGTAAGCAGTCAAAGTGATCTTTCTGAGACATGGCTAGAGGGTGTTCTGATACAATCAACTATGAGGGTCCTCTCGGTCCCCCTTTCACAAGAGGGTCTGAGAGCAGATGCCTGAGACTCTTATGGCAGGTCTAGCTGCTGTCTTTGCTGCCATGCTCGTTCCACACTCTTCTAATGGCTCCCCTTGAAGCTGACTCCCCGATTAATTCCTTCTGAGAGGCTGGGAGGCACTGGCTCACATGGCTCTTCTCACAGGGAAGTGCAGTATACGGTAAGCGATGGGCAGAGCCCCTGGAAAGCTACTGAGCAGAGTGGTTCCATGCAGACTCTCAACAGATTCTACACGGCTCTAAATGCATCCTTCCTGGATGGAAAAGAATGGCAGAAGCTCAGGGGTTGAGATAGGGCTGACTGGAGCCTTTAGGGACTTAGAGCACTATTAGGTATTCCATGAATGCCCTGGAGTGTTGCAGTGGGAAGTGACTCCACACAGAAGTGCCAGCCTAGGGCCATCAGGGCACTCAACCAGCTCAGAGTGCCTCGTTGGCCAGACATCCAGACAGTCAAGTTAGCTGGCCATGTTGACCACTGGAGACCCAATGTGATAACAGATACACTGGGGGCTTCAAATTACAGGTAGAAGGTTCTGAAACAAAAGTACTGTTAGCACTAAAAGTACTCTTAGCAGGAGGCAATCTACAGGGTGTGGAACAAGATTCACAATACAGAGCTGTCAGACCAGGGAGGTAGCTTAAAAGTCAACACATCCAACATAACCTCTTGTGATGGGTAAGAAATGCAAGGCTCAGAGAACCGAAGTATGTCTTGCCTGTAGTTGTGAGAAGTGATAACCGAAACATAACCTTCTTTCCTCCATTTCAGTGCTGCTTCTGTGACACCTTGTTGCCTATTCCTGGTTTGATTTTTTTTAAATATGTTTTTATTAATTGTAGAGAAAGAGGAAGGGAGAGGGAGGGAGAGAGTGAAACATGGATGAGGGAGAGAAACATCAATTGGCTGCCTCCTGCATGCCCCCTACTAGGGATCGAGCCTGCAACTCCAGCATGTGCCCCGACTGGGAATTGAACCAGCCATCTCTCGGTGCATGGGACCATGCTCAACTAACTAAGCCACAGTGGCCAGGGCCTGGTTTGATTTTTTACTCCACTACTGGCTTCTTTTATGATAAATGGCATAGACCCTTCCCACCACCACCCTTTCTTGACCTTGTTTAACCTGTCTCAAAAGTGAGGCAGGTTACTCATTAATTCACTCCTTTGTTTTTCATTGAACACCCACTGTGTTTCAGGCATCATGCAACTGCGAGTAGGAGAAAGAAAAGGCACTTGGTCAAGGAGGGGCAATGAGTCACAGGCAAAAAAACAAAACAAACCACTCCCCTTCCCTGCATTTCAATAAGTATAAGAGCCACATGAAAAACAGATACTATGTTATCAAAATTCAAAGGAAGGAACTGCTTATGCATGAAGCCTTCCCATCAGGAAGAGGCATTTGAATTGAACATTAACGAACAGGCAGGATTGTCAGTGAAAGGTAAACGGTGAACAAGGCACAGATGGGAAAAGAACAACTTTACCTAGGTCCCCACATGGAAACTGTAAAACATGAGACCAGACATAGAGTGGTGAGCAGGCCACGGGAGGGCCTTGAATATGAGGAGTTGGGACTGCTGCAAGTAATGGGAGGCCCTTCAAGGTTTTTTCTGTAGGAAAGTGACAAGCCTAGAAGGGTGTTTTAGGAGAGGAATCCTGCAACAGGAATTAGAATGAATTGGGAGGGGCCATTGAAGTTGAGAAGATGTCAGAAAGCTATTTTTATGGTATAATAGCAACTACTGAATACAGGTGTGGTAAGCATTGAATGGAAAAATCAATGTGAAACACTTTGCAACAGAGTAGCTGCCAGGTGGTACACACACAAATGCCGGCTGCTTTAATAATAATAATTGCTATTATCTTCATTATTATGTGAGAGGCTATCAAATCTGTACTTAGGCTGTAGTGGTATGGATAGAATGGAGGGGAATCGACTTAACAGACATTAGCAATACTCAGGGGACAAGGGAGAGCAATCAAAGATAAACTTGAGGATTTTGAGCCACAGTGACTGGAGGTTGGCTGGTGCCATCAATAGAAAGTGGGAAGTCAGGAGGAGCCACGCCTTAAAAAAAGGATGATGTCTGTTTAGCAAAAATTCCACTTGAGCCCTGGACGGTTTGCTCAGTGGTTAAGAGCGTCGGTCCACAAACTGAAGGGTCTTGGGTTCTATTTCAGCCAAGGGCAAGTACCTTGGTTGCAGGTTCAATCCCTGGCCGTGGTCGAGGTTCATGCAGGAGGCAACCAATCGATGTGTCTCTCTCACATCGATGTTTCTCTCTCTTCCCCTCTCTCCCTTCCACTCTCTGAAAAGCAATGGAAAAAAATATCCTCAGGTGAGGATTAAAAAGAATTCAACATGAGGAGCTGACAATGCCTATTGGAGACATTGGGCAAGTGGCTGGAAACAAGACACGCTGGGCTTGCAGAGCTGGGGCCACAGGCCCGGAACTGTCCGCGCTGGAGTAACAGCACACACCATGGCGGGAGACGCCCAGAGCTAACGGAAAAGGGGAGATCGGGGGGAAGGAGAGAGTATTGTAGAGGAAGTGGAGCAGGGCCACCCAGAGAGCTAGTGGGACTGGAGTGTTCAGCATGATAGAAGCCAAGAGGGAAAAGTTTTGAGAGCTAATGGTCAATCTTATCTGACGGGGTGGAGAGAGCGGGGGAGATGAGATAAATAGAAGATAGATGGGTGGACAGATAGATAGAAATAAGTTATTATATTTTGGGAAATAAGAAGTCCTTGGCGGATTAGAGTTGGGCAGAGGTGGAAAAAAGTGGGAAAGCAAGGGGCTAAATGAATGATTGATGAGAAAATACAGACAAGATGATTACTCTAAAACAGCAAGAGTGTGTTGAAAGCAAGATGGGAAGAGAGCATGATGGGGGATGGAACTGGACAAGTGATGTTCATTTTAGGATGGGGTTTGTTGAGCATGCTTACAACTAGAGGGAGGGATTCAATGTTGAAGGAGAAAGAGCCTGGGGCAAGTTGATGACAGCAGCTCAGGGCTAGATCCCCGGCCCTATGCAGGGGGAGAAGGAAGAGTAGTGACAGGGAAGGATGAGAAACAAAGTGGGGAGAGATCAGGGTGCAAAGGAAGAACATCAGCCAAACTCACACTGCTTGGCTTCATTCTCTAAGACGAACATAGCAGTGCGTGACTTTGAGGCCCTCTCCTCTCAAGTGGCTTGGAAACTACCACGTGAAAGCCAGGGCAGGATTACTGTTTCCAGTCCCACTTCGGGATCCAGTCCCCGCATGACCAGGAAAGCCCTATTTGTCAATTCCGAGTATCAATGCAGTCCATGCTACTTGGCCCATTCTAAATTATGTCCAGGATGAAACAGAGCTGTTTCCCTAGTAGACCGGACTCTGTATACCATATCTGAATACCCTTGATACTGGAATTAGCTTGTATTCACTCTTCACATTCCCAAAACATACACACACACATTTGATTCTTCCTATCCAGATGTCTGTCTTGCTCTGTCATTTCTATGGATCTAACTATGGATCTAAATACTTCTTACCGTTCCAGACTCCTTCCTGGGGCCTTCCTCAGCCCCCAGAGATCTCGTATCTTTGGGGGTTCTCCTTGCTCTGCAGCTCAGTCGGCCAGGAAGTGTTTTACACCTGCTGGAGCCACTTTTTCTTTCCCCAGAGGTGCCCTGCCCAGCGTTGGGTTTAGAGTGCCCATTCAAAAAACAGACAACCAAACATAAACCAATCCCATTAAAAATAGTGGAACTTCTTCCTAGAAGGACAGCTCTGGTTTGTATGCTAAAACAGAAGGAATCCCCTACCCTCCTTCACAGGCCACTAGGATGATAGCCTACAGTTTCTACCACAGCCTCCTAACTCCATGCCTCCCTCTCTCTCCCTACATCCCAGTCTCTATCTAAATGCAAATTCTATCTAAAATGCAAATCTGGCCTGCACTTCGATACTAAAAACCTTCCTAAGCCCCCACAGGAAACTCAGTGGAAGTCCTTAGCATGGAGTTTAAGTCCTTAAGGTTTGGCCCCTAGAGCTTCTCCAAACTCATCTCCCTGAATTTTAGCTTCTGTCCTCAATCATTTGGAAGAACTCTTGTCCACTTCCATACTGATCCCTTCGCTCATAACACTTTCTCCCCGAATCCACCCCCTCCATGCTTTCACCAAAGCCAATTCCTACCCCATCCTTTCTTTCTGGGATCAGCTGTCCCTAGAAGTCCTCCTGAAGACAATACAGAGAGGCGATCTTCCTACATGCTTCCATTGTCCCCAGGATTTACCCTCCACTGAAAGGAATCATTTTATAAGGATGGTAATTACCTGTTCACTAGTTGGTTATCCCTGCTGGAATGAATGTGTATTTATGAGGGAAGGAACCATTCTATTTTGTTTGCCTCTGTACCCAGCAAATGCTTGGCAGAGTAGGTTGTTGCTGAACATGTATTGAATAAATAACTGATTGTACAAATAAATGAATGCTTTTTCTTATGGAGTCCAATGTATTTCTGAACTTCACCCAATATTTGAACCTCGAGGCAAAGCAACCAGGCTTGAGTGAAAATGAAGCTATCCTCTCTTCTTATCTGACCTTGGTAGCTTGAAGAGAAGCCAAGATGTGTGACACATTCCCTCCAAATCCAGATTGTGGGCAATTCAGACAGGGGAACAATGCCCACAATGACTATCCATGGACAATACCAGCAACTGTGCCCAGAGACTGTATAAGGGACCGCCTTGCACAAGGACAGGGAAGGGCCAGGGCAAGAGGACACTGCCTCAGCTTTAGGGTCCCAGCCCAGGGAAGAGCCTGGGAGAAGGGAATGTTTTTACAGGGTCAGGTTGATAACCCTCTTCTCCCTTCTCTATCCAGAAAGCTGCAGAGGGCAGTGCAAGAGATGCCAGAGTGGAGTTCAGAGGCGCATGAGCAGAGAAGAGATGTAACTCGTCCCTCCAAGTCCATTTATTTAATACAACATTTACTGAGCGACTATTCCATGACAGGCACAGTGCTGGGCCCTGGGGATACAATGTGAATTAATTCACCAGCTATCTTTCCTCCCTTCATGCAGCTTACTGTTTAGAGGTGTAACTGGCATTATTCAATCACATTAATAAATTTAATGTACATTTTTAAATTACTTCAAAATAATAGGTCCGAGTTATGGGTATATAAAATAAGGAGACATGGCCCAGCCGGTGTGGCTCAGTGGTTGAGCATCAACCTATGACCCAGGAGATCCCAGTTCGATTCATGATAGGGGCACATGCCCGGGGTTGCCGGCTCGATCCCCAGTAGGGGGCGTGCAGGAGGCAGCTGATCAATGACTCTCTCATCATTGATGTTTCTCTCTCTCCCTCTCCCATCCTCTCTCTGAAATCAATAAAGATATATTTAAAAATAAATTATTAAATTAAATTAAATAAGGGGATCTGGCCTAGTCAGAGAAGGTGTGGAAGACTTCCTTGAAGAAGTAACCAACAGAGTAAGAGCTGAAGGATGAACAGGAGTACATTAGACACAGATGGGGTTGGAGTATGGGAGTGCTGGAAGGACAATGAAGTGCTCCAGGTAGAGGAAACTGCATAAATGGCCTTCCATCTTCATTCAGTTCAAGAACCACTTCAACAAAGTTCAGTTCTGTAGGTTCCATCTGCTTCTTCTCAAGCCCATATCTATATTCTATTTAAAGAAAAATGAGACTGTTGAGTGGACTTCTGTGTGGGGATAGCCCATACAATGAGGAAACGTAGATTGCAGTGAGGAGCTGGGTGATCTGCCCCACACCCATTCACCCGAGCTCTGATCTTCAACCATCCTCATTTGGAGAACTGCAAGACATGAAGAAGCAAGTTCCTCTCCAACTTGGATCCAGTGCAGCAGGCAGATGGAAGGGCCAGCGAGAGGCCAAGTGCCCATACCTAGTGAACTGATCCCCTATTTAAGGAAGAACATGGTGCAGCAGCTATATTTGAAAATTGAGGTAAACAAAAGCTCAGCTCAAGTAGATGGGGCACAACAGCTGTGGAAGATTAATCACATGCGGCTGCAAGTCACCAGGTTGCCAGAGCCCGAGGCTTCCCTTTTGGTGCCCCAGCAGTAGGCCAGATGTGTTCCTGTAACCCACCCACAACTCCCTCCTCTTGGGGCGTTTCTTGACCACCCAGGAGCTCCATGCCTTGCTCCCAGCTGTGGTTTGCGCGTTCCTGAAAAACTGTCACCAATTTCAATCCTGCTGCCCAGGAGACAGAATCACCAAACATTGTTTTTTTGTGTGTGTGTTTTTTAATCGCCAGAAGAGAGAGAAATAAAGGGGGAGTAAGTTAGACGGGCAGCAAACGGGTAAATTTATGGCACTGCATTAAAGGCGTTTGTTGTATTTAACCACACTCCAGCCCTCCATGGTTAAAAATAAAACACAGTGACTAAAGACAAAAAGCTTCTTTTTCCCGCTGAACTAAATAGCTTTCTTTATCTTCTTCAGTGGCTTGGGTACTCAAGGCAGGTCAGGCAGGGTCTGCAGGAGCGGCTCTAGCTTCTGAATGAGGGCCTGTGGCAGAGTGAGTGTGTGTGTGTGTGCGCGCGCGGGGGGGGGGGTTGATGTTTCGCGGGGGGGGGGGGCGGTGTTACATACTTCGCTTCTTTCCACCTGGCCAGGACCCCCCAGACCACCGCTGTCTGGAGCACAGAACAGGAAAAACCCTCCTCCCCGCCCTTTGGCCGCGGCGGGCGGGTGCGCTGGGTTGCAGTTCCAGACCCGCGGCCGTGCAGTCCGGACGTTGGGGTGCGCGCGTGCCTGTGTGCACGCGGGCGCGCGCCGAATGGATTAACGCGCTCCTCTCCTAGTCCCCACACCCACCCGGTGGGCACTCAGAGCCCCAGAAGCACAACACGCCCTGGCACAGCCAGCACACACGCATCCAGCACGCAACACAGCAGTCTGCCTCCCCAATGCGCACCCGCCACTAACCCGACTGCACACACATGCCCAGGCATCTCTTCCTGCGCCCCACCTGAACCCCTGTTAGACACTCACTCTGCCAGAACGCCCCCCCCCAACACCGCATATACAACGTACACTTTCCGGGGCACCCTCCCCCCACCTCTTCAGGCACTAAGCCCTCAGGAAGGCAGTTCGTATGAATGATCTTGAGAAATAACTTAATACCATTATTCACAAGCTGAAATCCTCTTGGGGACACCCCCAAGCCCCTCAACCTCTGCCTCCCCTGCCTCGGCCGCAGGCTGAGGGGGAAGGGCAAGAGGCTCACCCCATTACTCACCGTTTCCTCTGGGTCTCCCGAGCGGAGTGGGCAAATGAAGGGGTGAGGAAGGTGTGCGATGCCCCCGCCGCCCGGCTCCTCACCGGCCGCCGCGGCTCATCGCCCCCGCGGGCTGCCCGCCGACCGCAGCCGCGTCCGGGGCATGTCAGTCGGCCGCCGTCGCCCGCTGGCCAGGGCTCGCGGGCTCGCAGCTTTCAGGGAGCTGCGGGACAGCGCGTCGGGAGCGCGAGGGCTGGGGCCGGGGCGGGGCACCTGGGGAGGGGTCCCTAGGCGCGGATTTTAGGAGCAGGGAAAACCCGCCCGAGGACCCCCGGAAATCCTCGACCGGGGGCTCGGGACTAAGCCCCCGGAGTCCCGGCCGCCCGCAGCGGGGGGGATCCCTGCCGGGAGGGGCAGGAAGGCGAGCAACCAGGAGCGCACTGGTGGCTCCGAGGGACCCCGGCTTGCAGTCGCGTCGCCGGGGCTTTCCCGGGGCTGGGGGAGCGCGGCCCCCCGCCTCGCACGCCGTCACCGCGGGCGACGTCTCGGCCTCGCCGGGCGCGGAGGCGACGCGCGGAGGGGCTGGTTTCTGGGCGAGCCGAGAGCTTTGCCCACTAAGCTGCAGCAAGCAGCCAAATCAAAAAGCCAATCTCCAAGCCTCCACACCGAACGTCACCCTATCAGCGGGGAGAGGGCGAGCCGCACGGAACGGCGAGCCGCGAGTCGTTCTCCTCGCCCGCCGATGGGGGGAATTTTCAGACAGCTTCGCGACCAGCGGGGTGGAAGTCAAGCCTGCGCCTCGTTGAGTCCGGAGAGCCCCGGGGGCCGAGTGCAGACGGAACCCTAGCCCGCGGCCACCCACCCAAGCACGGGAGCATGGCACCCGGCTCCTCCGGGCCAGCGGCACTTCCAGGGCGGCGGCGCGTCCTGACCTGGATTCCGCGGAGTCCGGAGCTCCCGGCAGCAGGCGGGCAGGCGGGCGCGGCACCGGCTTTCCGCGTCCTTAGGCGACGCCGTCTGCTATTCCGAAATTGAGTCTCCACCAAACACATCTGTGCTTTTAAATATAGCAGGGGACGATTACCCAGGCGGGGTCCACTCAGGCCCAGGGGAGGAGTTGAGGGAGATGGAGGTTGGCAGTGGAGGGAAAAGAAAACTCCGTTTTCCCCTTTTTCTTCTGTTCTTGGTGCAGAACTCAGTCTGTCATTTTCTCAACCCAAATCAAACAACAGCTTGTGAGAGACGCTTGGGTGAGCGCTGGCATGTTTTGGTTTGGGGTTTTTAAGGCTAAAAATAAGAGGGGGCTGTCTCCCAAATTGCTGCTTACTCTGGGCCTGGAGCCTGGGAGAGAGATGGTCCTTTGATGCAGCAGCAGAACTAGGGTTTGGGGCTTGGCTCAGGCGAAGTGTACACATGTAGCCTTAAATCAGATGCCTGTAATTTCTGCTATATTTGTCAGGCTTGGTCCTGGAGGCATGAAGGGTGGGCAGGCCTCTCCTGAGAATGGGGTTTCACATCCCTAGTTTATCCATGGCATTAGACAGATCTAAAATGATCATGGTCGCTGGCCTTTCATAGAGACCCCAATGCAGATTCTGGGACAGAATGAGTGGGAAGTTGTTTCTCTCAGGCCTCTGCTGCCTAAACCAAGTATGAGGGGCCAACAAATAATACTTAGCAATTATCAGCACCTCCTAGGGCCAGGTGCCTTGCTACTGAATTTGTTCAACCATTGCTAAAGGCAGAATGACTTGTGTGGGTTCTCTGAGTTCTAGGTAGACTGAAATAACAAAACCCAACGCTGTGTCCTCACCAGTAAAATGCAAACAGTAATGATATCCACCTCAAGGAGTTGTGAGGATTCAGTGAGATCAGTCTGGTACAATCATTCCCAAATATGTTCTCTTTCTCCTCCCAGCCCTGCTTCTCTCCCACAGTTAAGTTCTACAACCGACTTTCTCTGTTGAACACTACGTAGTCTCTCGTTTATCTTCCCTTCTCTACTACATGCATTCAGGGTTGGAAAACAGTAAATTTGATGACAGTTGGCCTTCAATGTCTGCCATTGTTTATTCCTTTATTTCTGGTTGTGCTAGAACTCAAGAGGATTTTCACAGGAAAGCCAGCAAGCAAACTATTTATCATCAGCTTTAGGAGCAAGAGCCACAGCTTCATTTAAGCTGGGAGGAAACGGAGGCCCAAAGAAGGGAGGGATTCCATCCAATCACAGAACTCAACAGGGGATAGACACTGTTACCGGCTGAACTATGCTGTCCCCCTTCCCCCTTAGCAAGTGCCTATGCTGAAGTGGTAACTTCCAGTACCTCAGAATGTGACTGCAAAGAGGTAATTAAGTTAAAGTGGGTCGTTATGGTGAGCCCTAATTGAATGACTTGTGTCCTTATAAAAAGAGTAGATTAGGGCACACAGACAGAGGGAAGACCACATGGAAATACAGCAAGAAGTCAGCCATCTACAAGCTGAGAAGAGAGGCTTCAGAAGGAACCAAGCCTGCTACTTCCTTGATCTTGGACTTCTAGTCTCCAGAGTGTGAGAAAATAAATTTCCGCTGTTTAAACCACCCAGTTTGTTATGGCAGCCCTCCCTAACCAATACAGAATCCAAGTATTCTGGCTGATTCTATGAGTCCTTATTGGATTCCAACTTCAAGGAGTTACCTAGGGTTATTTTGGAACCTTGAAACATGCTGGATTTTATAATTTAACAAAAAGGAAGGCAAGGAAACCAGCTTTTATTGAATGCCTGCTATGACACTGTACTGTGTGTTTTTACACGTGTTATTTCACTCAACAAATGCTTATTTGTGGAACACCTATGTGCCAGATACTATTCTAAGTGCTGGGGATACAGCTGTGAACGATGAAGATAAAAATCCCTGCCCTCATGGAACCTATATTCTAAAGGAAAAAGCAGATGATAAAAACAAAGTAACAAAATGCATAGGGCATGTTAAATGGTAAGTGCTATGTAGAAAATATAAAGCAGGGGGAAAGGATAAGGGGGATAGGGACTGCTGGGGGGGGGGGGGAAATTGTTAGACTTTTTAATTAAAGAGGGTCAGGGAAGTTTGTCCTGGAAGCTTCAGTGAGAAAATGACAGTTGAGTAAGAACCCAAAGGAGATGGGAGAGGGAGCCATGCTGATGCCTGAGGGAAGAAGGTTCCAGATTTACATATGTGCTCACATTTCAGGATGAACTCACTAACTCAAAAGGTTCGTGAATCTGCAGCTTTAATTAATAATGACTTTTTCAGTTGTTTGTACAATTTACACCTTCCCCTCCCCAGTATTGTGCCACATTCTTGGCAACACTTAGTATTCTCAGTCTCTTTAATCTTAGCCATTCTGGCAGGTGTGTATTTAACTTTAATTTGTGGTTTTCATTTGTACTTTCTCTTTTTTTAATTTAGTTTAATTTTTTCCATCACCATTTATCCCCTCTGAGTATTTTCTTATTGACTATTGAAATGGGAACTTTTTTATATGTGTATTTTCTTTTTGGATAGCCTCTTTTTTAAGTGTCTGTTCAAGTGTGTTGCTTATTTTTCTATGGGGTTGTCTTTTTCTTATTGACCTGTGGGGGTTCTTTACATATTCTGGATATGAGCCCTCTGTTGTTACATGCATTGCAAATATCTTCTCCCAGTCCAAGCCTTGCCTTTTCATTTTTGTGTGTTTTGATGAATAAAAAGTTCTTAACTTTAATGTAGTGCATTTATCATTTTTTTTCTTCATCCTAAGTGCTTTATGATTCCTGTTCCTTTGTCTGTCCATGGTCATCAGGATATATTTCTGAGTTATCTTCTAGAATTTATTTTTTTAATCTTTCAAATTTAGATCTACAATTCTCCTAGAATTTTGTTTTTGTATTTAATGTGAAATTGGGGTGAAATTTCGGTTTTTCCCCATATGGATTTACAAATGGCCCAGTACAATTTGTTAAAAAGAGATAACTTCACATGCAATGTCACCTTTGATATAACCCAAGTGTTCGTGTATGAATGGGTCAGTTTATGGGCTCTCTACTCTGTTTTATTGATTTTTCTATTCTTTTATTCACATCAGACTGTCTTAATTACTGTAGCTTATGAGATAACTTGATATCTGGTAGTGTGGGTGCTTTGGCTCTGTTCTCCTTCATGGGTATCTTGGTTATTCTTGGTCCTTTGTAATTACATATAAATTTTAGAATCAGCTCGTCAACTTTCACAAAAATGCCTGCTGGGATTTTAATTAAGATTGCACTAAGTCTCTAGATCAATTTGAAGAGAATTGACATCTTTACACTATGTCTTTTGACCCATGAACATGGATTATTTATTTAGATTGTCTTTAATTTCTCCCAGTACTGATTTAGATTTTTCAATGTACAGGTCTCACACATATATCTTTAGATTTATTGTTAGGCATTAAGGTTTTGTGATGCCAAGTAAGTGGCACTGTTTTCTTTTTGTTGTTAAACACAATACGATTGATTTTTCTTTTCTCTTTTAATCCTCACCTGAGGATATTTTCTCCATTGCTTTTCAGAGAGTGGGGGGAGGGGGGAGAGGAAGGTCCATGAGAGAGAGGGAGACCGATTGGTTGCCCCTGGCACCCACCCTGACCAAGCCAGGGATCTAGCCTACAGCCCAGGTACATGCCCACAGTCCAACGGCCGATGTTCTAACCACTGAGCCAAACCAACTGGGGCACAACTGATTTTTCTATGTTGAGTTTGTATATGGTGACATTGCTAAATTTACTTTTAATTCTAATAGTTTATTTGTAGATTTTGTTCACTTTCCTCATACATAACCATGTTTGCAAATTTATTCCTTTCAAATCTTTTATTTTTGCACCTACTAGCATCTCAAATACAATAATAAATAGAAGTGGACATGGTAGGAATTTCCGGGGTTTTCTTAATCTTTTTTTTTAACATTTAAAAAAATTTTTCTTTATTGATTTCAGAGAGAGGAAAGGAGAGAGAGAGAGAGAGAAACATCAATGATGAGAGAGTCATTGATTGGCTGCCTCCTGCACGCCGCCGACTGGGGATCGAGCCCGCAACCCGGGCATGTGCCCTAACCGGGAATTGAACTCCGATCTCCTGGATCCTAGGCAGACGCTCAACCGCTGAGCCACACCCGGCCAGGCTATTTTTTTCTTAATCTTAATGAAAATGCTTCCAATATTTTCCCATTAAGTATAATGTTAGCTGGATGTTTTTTGTAGAAAATTTTTATGATATTAAGGACGTACTCCTTAATTTCTAGTTTTGTAAGGTTTTAAAAAAAAACACATAAACTTGTGAATATTATCAACTGCTTGCTTTATACCTATTGAGATGATTGTATGTTGTTTTTTCTTAATATGTTGAAGTGGTAAATTATATGGATTCATTTTCTATGTTAAACCAAGTTTACATTCCTGAAATAGAGTTATATTGGTTTGCTTATAATGTGTTAAGGAGTTCTGTATCTTTATTCATGATAGAGATTGGTCAGTAATTTTCACTCAGCATAATACTCTCCAGGCCCCTCCATGCTGTCCCAAAGGGTAAGAGATCCTTCTTATTACAGCTGCATAGTGTTCCATAGTGTGAATGTGCCACAGCTTTTTTATCCACTCATCTACTGATGGGCACTTGGGCTGTTTCCAGATCTTAGCTATTGTAAACTGTGCTATGAACATCGGGGTGCATATATCCTTTCTGATGAATGTTTCAGGATTCTTAGGATACATTCCTAGGAGTGGAATCACTGGGTCAAACGGCAGCTCCATTTTTAATTTTTTGAGGAACCTCCACACTGTTTTCCATAGTGGCTGCCCCAGTCTGCATTCCCACCAGCAGTGCACCAGGGTTCCCCTTTCTCCACACCCTCGCCAGCACATGTTGTTTGTTGATTTGTTGATGGAGCCATTCTGACAGGTGTGAAGTGATACCTCATTGTGGTTTTAATTTGCATCTCTCTGATGATTTTAATTTTTGATGTACATAATTTATGCCACTTTCTTATTTCATTTCTTGATTAGTCTTGCTAGGATATACGATTTTATTGTCTTTTCAAGATATTTCAAAGAAACAACTTTCAGGACTGCTGATTTTGTCTAATGTAGGATTGATGTCTATTTCATTCATTCTTAAAACAATCTCGATTATGTGTCATTTTTTTCTTTTGGCTTGATTTGCTGTTCTTTCCCTCGTTTCTTAAGATAGATACTTTACCATTGATTTTTTATCTTTCTCTTTAAGTCCATGTTTATAGAACTTTAAATTGCACTCTACACAGTTTTAGCTTTATTTCATAACATATAGGTTGCAATTTTATTTATCCTTCAATTAAAACATTTATTATTTCCACTGTGAGTTTTTTCTTTAGCCCATGGGTTAAGAGTGCACTTCTAAATTTCTAATATTTGGAGATTTCATTTTCTTGTTATTAATATCTAACTTAATTCCACTGTGTTTAGAAAACATTCTCTGTATGACGTCTTTCAAATGTATTAAAACTTGCTTTATAGGTCAGCATATAGTCATATATTCCATGTGCCTTTGGGAAAAAATGTGTATTCTGCAACTATTGGATACAGTGTTCTATATTTCTATTAGGTAAAATTTGTTTATATTGTTCAAATCTATTTTTCTATTTATATTTTATCTGTATGTTCCATTAGTTTCTAAGAGAAATATGTTCAACTCTCACAGTATGATTGTAGGCTCAGTCTGACGATCTGTACATTACATGTTTTGAGACTATATTATTAGGTGCATATAGATTTAGAATTGTTATTATCTCCCCTTTCATCTCTAGTAATACTTCTTTCTTTTAAACTGTCTGTCTGATATTACCATAGCTATAGCTTTCATCTTTTGATTAGTACTTTATGGTCTTTTTAATGGTTCTGTGTTTTGGGTTTTTGTTTTCAACCAATAAAGAAGACTAAAAACTGAACAACTCCTCTACGTTAAGAAGTGTGTAGTGGAAGAAAGGCCCTGAGCTGGAAGTCAGAGGCCATGTGTTCTGGTCCCAACACTCTCACTAACCATATGACCTTATATAAATAACTTAATCATTTATGAGCCCCTGTTTACTTACCTGTCAAATTGGAGAATCTCTACCTTTGAGGGTTATTAGTTTCTAAGTAGATAATATCTATGGACATAATTAAAAATTGTAAATTGTTATATAATGTCAAATAATTATTACATACGTTCTTAGTAAAAATAAAATATCAGGAAGCATCTCACTTCCATTTTGGAACAGTAAAAAGATTTGTCTTTTCACAAATCTTTCCATAAAAAATTTGTTCATAAGTTTGTCTTCTCACAATAAAAAACAAAAGAATATTCTTGGTCATTAGGTTCCCTGTTCGTCCAGGTTCAGACCTCACATGCTTTCCCTTTCCTCCCTGTGCACTATGACCTTGAAAATACCCAAAGGGATAGAACTTTGTTTATCTTCTATAAAAGGAGCTCCTGAATTTCAGGCCTTTATGACTTGGATTTCATGTTTTGCTTAAGGCCTTCCCCACTCTAATACGTGTTTTCCTAAAATTGATTTTCTAAAATTTTATATTTTACACTTAGATTTTTAATCTATCTAGGATTCTTTGGTGTGTGGTATGATGCATGGGTATATTTTCCTTCAGATGCAAATTTCATGTTTTCCTAAAATTGATTTTCTAAAATTTTATATTTTACACTTAGATTTTTAATCTATCTAGGATTCTTTGGTGTGTGGTATGATGCATGGGTATATTTTCCTTCAGATGCAAATTTCATCAGCATAATTTACTAAATGAACTGCCCTTTTCCCACTTGGTCAAATATTAAGACATATCTATTTAAACCAATTTGGATTCTGTTTCACTGATGTTCTGGTCTATCAGTGTGTCAAGTCCATCATTTCTTGGCTCACATATTTATGTTAAATAAGTAGACATTTTTTAGGGAAGTTTTACGTTCATAGCAAAATTGAGCAGAAAGTACAGAGGGTTCTCATGTACCTTCAGTCCCCACACTATAAAGTCTAATTTTATTACATTAGATTTACAACAAATTGTAATTTCACCCTTTTATCTTTCAGTAAAAATTTACATGATTACTCTCATCTATTCCTCCACTAATCTTTAAAATCATCACATTCAGGGTAAAAAATTACCAAACTGAGATTCCGATTGAAATTTCATCAAGTATATACATTAATTTGGAAAGGGTAGACATTACTATAACATTATATTATTCTATCTTAGTAAGTTCTCACTCCACTTAGGTATCTTTTTTCACATTTTAATAAGATTTTATAGTTTTACTTATTTAGGTCTTTTTCCTTGTAAATTTTATTTCTAGGCATTTTATAGGTTGGGTTTTTATTAAAAATGGGATTTTCTCTTTCCTGACATTAAAAAAAATACTTTAATTTATCTTTATTGTTGCAAGTATTACAGCTGTCCCTTTTTCCCCCCCACTGATCCCCTCCACCCTGCATCCGCTCCCAGCCCCAGGCCTTCCCCACACTATTGTCTGTGCCCATAGGTTATGCATATATGCATATAAGTTCTTAGGTTAATCTCTCCCCACCCACCCACCCACCCACGCCTCCCCTCTGAGATTAGTCAGGCTGTTCCATGCTTCAATGTCTCTGGATCTATTTTGTTCATCAACCTCTTTTGTTCATTAGATTCCACATATGAGTGAGATCATGTGATACTTGTCTTTCTCTGACTGGCTTATTTCATTTAGCATAATACTCTCCAGGTCCCACCATGCTGTCTCAAAGGGCAAGGGATCCTTTTTCTTTTCTTTTCTTTTCTTTTTTTTAAATATATCTTTATTAATTTCAGAGAGAGGAAAGGAAAGGGAGAGACAGAAACATCAATGATGAGAGAGTCATTGATCAAGCCCACAACCCGGGCATGTGCCCTGACCTGGAATCGAACTCCGATCGCCTGGATTCTAGGTCGATGCTCAACCGCTGAGCCATGCCCGGCTGGCAGGAATCCTTTTTCACAGCTGTGTAGTATTCCATGGTTTAAATGTCCAAGAAGATGCTTGATATGATTTCAATCTTCTTGAACTTGTAGAGGCTTATTTTGTGTCCCAACATGTGATCTGTCTTTGAGAATTTCCCATGTGCATTTGAGAGGAATGTATATTCTGCATCTTTGGGGAGCCCAGCTTGGGGTTTAGACCCCAGAGTTCTCAGTGGAAACACCCCACAGCTGAGATATCCTTCCAGAATTTCAGCTGCTGCCTATGGAAGCCCAGCCAGGCCTCTCGCACCTTCTCACTTCCTACCAGTCTCTATGCAGTCTCCACCTTGTGTCCTTGGTTATAAGGGTTCTCTCCAGCTAGTCTTCAGCTGGTTTTTCAGGACAGTTTTTCTATATTTTAGTTGTAATTCCAGTTTAGTCCTGGGAGAGCATCAGTATAGCTTCCACTCAATCTACCGCCATCTATGAATCTGCTCTTTCCTGACATTTACATTTCTGTTTATTAATGATGATAGAAAATGACTTGACTTGGGGTGGTGAACACACAATACAATATACAGATGATGTATTATAGAACTGTACACCTGAAATCTATATAATTTTATTAACCAATGTCACCCAATAAATTAAATTTAAATAAATAAATAAGATTTCTGTTTATTAAAAGTAAAATTAACTTTTTCTCTTTTTTAAATTTATTCTTGTCAGTATTACAGATGTCCTCCATATCCCTCCGTATCCCCCCTCCACCCAGGCCCCACCCCACCCCAGGCTTTCACCACACTACTGTCTGTGTCCTTGAGCTATGCGTATACGGGTATAGTTTCTTTGGTTAATCTCTTCCTGTCCCCCTCAACCCCTCCCCACTCTGAGGTCTGTTATTCTGTTCTAAGCATCCATACCTCTGGAACTATTTTGTTCGTCAGTTTATCTTGTTCATTAGATTCCACATATAAGTGAGATCATGTGATATTTGTCTTCCTCTGTCTGGCTTATTTTGCTTAGCATAATAGTCTCCAGCTCCATCCTTGCTGTCACAAAGGGTAAGAGATCCTTCTTTTTTTACAAGAAGTATTTTCATTTTGTATCCAGTTACCTTATCCAACTATTTAAATAATAACCTAACATTTATGGAGAACTAAAGATGGGGTATACACTGTTCTAAGTACTCTCTGTGTACTAGCTCATTTAATTCTCATAATAGCTCTATAAGGTAGACACTATCATATCAGTTCTATAGATGTGAAACAAAATTAAATTTAAAGTAGAATTTCTTAGTTTTTCTAGAAAAATAATCATTTAATCTGAAAATGAAAATTTTACTATTTACCAATATTTACAGCAATTTTTCATTTTATTTTCTTATATTGGCAAAAACTTGTAATATAATGTTGAATAACAGAGAAAATAATAGGCATTTTTGTCTTATTCTTGATTTTAACAAAACTGTTCTAAATAGGAATGATAGGTAAACCCAAATGTACACTGATAATTTGATAGTCATGTTTGCAAATAATGATATTATTTGGAGCAAAGAAAAAAATAAAGGGATTTATATGTGCAAGTATCTTCCATCCTTAAAGAAATCCTTACTCAATCCCACAACCCTGCTAAGATTTCTCCCCTGTATAACTAATAGCGCGTCCAACCAACAATAGTTTAAACCATAAGAAGTAATCTTAGGGTATTTCAGCAGCTTAGTAATGTCTTCAAGGATGTAAGACATTTCTACTCAACTGTCCCCGGCATGTTGACTTTTCTCCTCATACCTGTAAGCTCTAGAATTGGTAAGAGGTTTTAATGCAGGACTCACTACCTGTTCCATTTCATTAAGGGAGAACAAGTTATCACAGTCCCAAGTTAAGTGCCAGGGGTGAATTAGGCCCCACAGGAGCTTCTGCCACTGTGGGCTTCCCGGGGTCACTGCCCTTGGACACTAGTGACAGTCTCAGGCTCAGAGGGGAGGTCCAAATGAGAAAGACCAGGTTTCAGTTATGACAAAGAGCACAAAGGAGAAAATCTTGCCTTTCGCGACGTCGCGGATGAATCTGGAGGACATGCTAAGTGAAGTAAGCCAGACACAGAAAGACAAACACTGTCTGTTAACTATATGTTGAATCTAAAAGAGTCTAACTCCTAGAACCAAAGAGTAGAGTGGTGGTTACCAGAGGCTGGGGGGTGGAGGAAACAGGGAGATGTTGGCAAAGGGCACAAACTTTCAGTTGCAAGATGAGCAAGTTCTGGGGATCTGGCGCACAGAGTGGTGACGCACTGAACTATACTGTATTGCTTCCTCGAGATCTGCTACGGGAGCAGACATGAAGTGTCCTCGCCACACACGAAAACGTACATGGATATTAAGTCATCACCTTAAAAAGATAACGTTGTGCAACCTAAATATATGCAGTTTTTATCTGTCCACCATACCTCAATAAAGGTGGCAAAAAGGGGGAAAGGAGCACAGGGAGACGCCCAGGTTAAGGCTGGGGCTCTAAGGGGATTCCCAGAGGAAAGGCTGAAGGGAGCGTCGCGGGCGCGAGGACAAGGGAAAGACGAGGCAAGCGAGGGGACGTGCTTTTTGACAGCGATCAGGACGAGGGAAAGACCCAAAGGGAACCGTCTCCACCGTCTCCAGCGTCGCTTCAGTTACTGCGAGTCAGTGACGGAGGTGAGCCCTTCCCGGGCGGGCGGGGCCCGCGCAGCACCTGCTCCCGCCTTAGCGCAGCTCCCGCTGGGGGCCGAGCCCCTGGCAGCGCGGCCGGGGCGCAGCCAGCGGGGCAAAGGTCCTGCTCGCGCGGCGCTGCGCGCCCATCGCCACGGGGACGGGAACCAGCCAGGAAACTCGGGGCCTTTTCATGAGCTTCAGTTGAGAGTGAGATGAAGAAAACTCAAGCCAGGCGGAAGGTCAGACAGTGGTGTGGTGGGGGCGTTTTGGCAATTTCGCGGTGACATCAGTGGCGGGAGGGAGTGAGCGGTGGCGGGTTTGGGGGAGTAAGAAGAGCCATCCTGGCCAAAGCCCAGGGAGTAATGGGGGAGGGAGACGACCAGGGAAGCCCTGCTGCTCTGGCGGCTGGTGAAGGAAGCCAGGCAGCCTGGAGTCCGAGGCCTTTAGCTTGATTTCAGGGTCTTTAAATACTTTCCACCTAAGACACACCTCTTGGTGTAGCAGTCCTCTCTCTAATGAAGGGCTGTTTTTCTCAGGGGTGGGGAGTGGGGGTGGACTCAGTGGCCCACCAGCAAGGTACTTCCTCTATTGCATGTTTGTTTGCCTATAATTTAGAAGTCAACAGAGCTAAAAATAACAGTCTCAACGGAGCACCAAGATTAATCTGCTCAATTCTGCAGCAAGCCAGGAGCATAAGGGAGCGAGACAGAACAGGCCCCAAGCAGCACCCTGGGCAGTCTCTTCCCTGAGAAGCCATCACAAAACTGATGGTCTTGGTCTATTGATTATTCTCTGTTCCACCAGGGAGAAATGTACTTATTGATGAAAAAAGAACACACTTGAAAGGTTTGCTCCTCTCAGGATGGTGTACAGCACCAGCTGCTGTAACTGCATCTTCCTCTGTGAGGTGCATTTAAAAAGAGGGGAGCCCCAGCCGGTTTGGCTCAGTGGTTAGAGTGCCAGCCCTCAGACTGAAAGGTCCTGGGTTCGATTGCAGCCAAGGGCACGTATCTCTGTTGCAGGCTCCATTCCTGCTCTGGGGCACTTGTGGGAGGCAACCAGTCAATGTGTCACATCGATGTTTCTTTCTCTCTCTCTCCCCCTTCCACTCTCTCTAAGGAGCAATGGAAAAAATATCCTCGGGTAACGATTAAAAACAAAAAAAGGGGAAAAGAGACATTTACTTAATTATGAAAGCAATATTTATTGTTGGGAAATTAGACACTCAGAAAAGTATAAAGAAAAATCCTCCAAACAGCATCACCTGGAGATAACTATTATTAAGCTTCTGATTTTAAATAATTATACCCTTAATATATATTTGGGTATACCGGGGGTCATTTTGTACCCTGATTTTAAATTAGCATTATTTAGTAATCACTTTCCCACTGACACTGTCTTTAAATTCCACAAACCAGGCTTTAGGCTCTATTGACACCAAGGGAAATAGTGCAGAGAGGTTAGGGTTGGGAAAGGCCAAACGTAAATCCCATGTAGTTGTTTTCTAAAGTAAACACTACCACGCTACAACCTTGACAGCTTCTTGGCTCTCCTCTCCAATTTATAAGAGGGTATCATACAAAGAGGACAGGGGAGATTCAGAGACCTAAAAACTGTTTTTTAGAGCAGGTTATTTTATTTGGTGTGCATTAACCAGACTTGTTTCAATGTGTAAAACATTGCTGAGGAAACAGAGACATACGCATCCACACAAATGGTATTTAAAATTTTTTTTTGAATGCCCAAAGCACTGCACACACACCCTGACTTTTGCCCTAACAAGTGGGTCTTTCTAACTAGGGAAATTGGCTGATTCCTAGTCTTAAGAGATAAGGAGAGCTGTCTTCAGCAAAGATACTATCAGAGATTGATCTCTGCTTGAGTTGGAACTACAACTTCAGTTGCCTTCTTATTTTTGTCCCAGCTGAGCCCAGGTAAGTTTAGCCTATGGAGGATTTTAGTCGGCTTTGTGTTCCTACAATTTTGGTGTCTGTTATCTCTTTTACTCTTATTGTGGCCAAGCCTAAGGGAACCAAGCATAGGCCAAGCCTACTACTTGGCAGCCCTAATATAGCATATGGGTAACTCTGTTGTTCTTTCTTACTTATCGGAGCACAGAGCATCACACGACATACCATACCGCACGAGCTGCTTGTCCAACAGTCATTCCTCCTTTTTTGGCCTTGGCCACACTGTAAGAGTGAAAGATAAAAAAAAAGCACAAAAAAGGCGGGACTCAGAAGGCTGAATACCCATAAACTGTGACTGGCCTAAGCCAATCATGGGAATTTTAAACCCCTTTTCCAGATACTTTTCAGCCTGTCTTGCAGTTAGAGATGCCCATGTGATCCAGTTCCCATATGGGCATAGGAGGAAATCTGGAAAATGTTTCCTTCCTGTTGAACAGAAAAGGTGTTTTTCCTTTGCCCCTCCCCCCACTTTCTCACCTTTAAAAGCAGTGTGAAGACCCAGTGCATAGAGCTGTGGTAGCCATCTCCTGACTGGATCGTTGATGACACTTTTGAGTTGCCAGTCATTTCTGGAACTCCCCACTTTGAATACCTTTCTTAAGAACATTTATGGTTTAAGGCACCCTTTCCTGAAGGTGAATCTATCCTAACTGATACATGCCAAGGGTGGCCAGTGAGTGAGAGGCTCAACTTTTCTGAAGGGAGAGATAGAAACTTCAATGATGAGAGAGTCATTGATCGGCTGCCTCCTGCACGCCCCCTACTAGGGATCAAGCCCACAACCCGGGCATGTGTCCTGACTGGGAATTGAACCTCCATTTCCCGAATCATAGGTCGACCCTCAACTGCTGAGCAACACTGGACAGGCTGCATTCTCAATACTGTAGTAATGCAAAACTACAAACCAACAAATTCAGTTTCAAGAGTTGACCAACTGGGTTAACAGAATGCACTTATCTGTCAACTGGTTGACGCTGATCTTTCCCAAAGGTGGGCAGATTTAGATCAAAGAGTGGGCAAAAAGGAACCAACCAGAATCTATATCCCACAATACTTTAAGTACAGGGAATATAGTACACTCTTCAAATATTATCTCTCTTAAATCTAAAACATGTTGGCATTAGTATTTATGTTTTTGACAATGCCTAATGGAGGAAAGTTAACCTATATGGTATAAGAACAGAGAGTTGGATTCATAAATAGAGACTTCTGAAAGAGCTTAGGACAGGCACTGAGGAAGAGCATGGAATTTAGCCTGAGCATGCATCCACCGCAGAGCAGATGGCACAAACTGTATGTTTTCAGGATCAAAGGAAATCAGAAGTACCTCTCGATTTCAGCTACCTTACAACTAAACATTTCAATTTCCATCAGTTTTTAGTGAGTGGTTATTCATTTTGCAAATTCATTCACTGACTGTTTTGAATGATCATCGTCCTTAGGGCACCTAAAATACTGTTGGATCTATAAAAAAATTGAATTATGTTAGCTCTTCAGGAATACGATGTAGAGAAAGTTCCTGAACTTTGAAGTCTGACCAAAAAGAATTCAAATTTTCTGCTCTTAACTAGCTGTGACCTTGAACATATTACTTTATTTCTTTGAGCCTCATTTTTTAAATGAGGATAATAATATATAGCACAAATGGATGTTGGGCGATTTAAGTGAAGAATACAGCCCATCCTGCGTGGCTTATCGGTTGAGGGTTGACCTAGGATCCAGGAGATCCAGGTTGGAGTTCCCGGTCAGGGCACATGCACGGGTTTCAGACCCAATCCCCAGCAGGGGGCGCACAGGAGGCAGCCGATCAATGATTCTCATCATTGACGTTTCTAATTCTCTCTCTCTCACTTCTTCTCTCTGAAGTGAATAAAAACATATTTAAAAAAAAAGAATGCAAAGTACAGGGCACATACTGATAAGTAATAGTGTCTGTAACAGTTCCAGTGCTAACTGGAAATAAGTAGAAAATAAGTAGAACATTCAAATTAGGATATTTCAAGGGTTTTCTTCTCTCTTACAAATGGATTATTTCCAAAGGTGGGCAAGACTTAGGGGAACTACATCTAACAACAACAACAAAAATCCCAGGGTAAACAAATAAACTTGCTCTCCAAATTTAATTTACAAGAATGTTTATCACATCATTCTTGTCTTAAGGTGTCTCAGAGAACAATCCAGATGTCCAAGTTTGGGAATTGTTACATTCACACATCTGAATACCATAAGCCAGTAAAAACAGTATTATAAAAATAAATGTATTGACATCAAATATATTAGTAATACAGTGCTAAATGAAAAGAGCAGATTTAAAGATATTATGGAGAGTAGACTCTATTTTGATAAAATTATATGTACATTGTAATCTAAATTTATATCTAGATGTAATTATTTAAAGCCAGATTTTAAGATTCTTTTGGGTTCTTTTATAAATTGCCAGCTAGCTTTCTTTTCAGTCCTGAAAGGCATAGAGTTGACTTCACCTTTTGGGGATGGAAGGGGAGAGTCACCTTCACCTGATTCAGATGACTGAAACAGAGTGGCCAGTATTCTGTTTGGTGATGGGGCTTCTCAAGTGTGTTTGAATGAGAGATACCGCTGAGATGCTGTAACTTCTTCAGAGTGAGGTCCAAGGTGAAGGTGGGAAAATGTTGTTGCTTGCCTGCATAAATTGAGAGCACTGCCTTGCAAGCGTTGCTTGTTCCTTTTTGGTTAATTATGTGCAGGGTACCTGGAGCCGGGAAACTGAAAACTGCAGGAAGGATGTGAGGCAGGATCTTCCCTTTAGAACAGAGGCTATAAAAAGTAATCGGACTGGTCACGCTTTAGCTCAACATGGGCTGGATGATTGATGTTCAGTGCAGAATTGCTTAGGGCAGAATAACCCAGAAGTACAGCTGCTCTATTGTCAAGATCTGATCTGATCGTCTGGCTGAAGCCGTATCTCTAACAGTGGAGGGACGGAGTTTCGTCTACCCCAAGGGATGCAAACTGAAGTGTTTACACTGTGACAGGTAGTAATACTTATAATAGGAAACACTTTAAGGGTTTATTTGGATTATTACTTTAAATCCTCAAAAACCCCTCTGAAGAAGATAGCATTATTAGCTCAATATTATAAACTGAAGAAACCTATACACGGAGAGGTTAAGTAACTTGTCCAAGGTTATAGAGCCAGAAGTATCTAGGGGAAGAAGCTGGAAAACAAAACTTTACTAGTGAGTGTCGGTAATTGTTGACTGCCTTTGACCATTTCCTGAATTCAGAAAAGAATTTGTATGCAAATAGGAATAAAGAGAGTAGAAAATATAAAAATTCATGGACTTTCAGAGATGAAAAAAAACAAACTACCTTACAACCCCAAAATGTAAAAAGTGTAAAAAAATCTTTGAGCAGCAAAAGCTAATTATAATTCAGTTTTGAAGCAGAGGTCAAATTAAAGGTATGCCCATTTTAACTCTGCGAAAACCATCAGATGGATTAAGGACTTCAGGCAAAAAGCCAATTAGGCTGTGGAATCCCCAAAATTGCTTATTTAGATGAAATAACATGTATCTTCCCCAGTGACATCTAGTAGACTCAAGTGACCTTATATTAAAAGGGGTGGGAATATAGAAATATATGTGTGTAAGAAAAGAGAAATATAACACCCTAAGAAAGTACATCTTATAAAGAACTGTGGATATGGACACTGGCACATATGGCTGATTGGAATCAAATAGATAGTAAGTTTATTGAATTTGGGGTAGTTTTATTACCAGAGGAAGTAGGGCAAGAAAAGCACTGAGAAAACTGCATGGCCCACAGGCAGGTTCTGTTGCCCTCTATTTCAGATGTGGTCAAGAAGGATAAGGGAGTACAACCACTATGGACAACAGTGTGGAGTTGCCTCAAAAAATTAAAAATGGAACTTCCATTTGGCCAAGTGGTCCCACATCTAGGAATATATCCTAAGAAGCCTAAAACACCAATCAGAAAGAATATATGCACCCCTATGTTCAAAGCAGCACAATTTACAATAGCTGAGATCTGGAAACAGCCCAAGTGCCCATCAGTAGATGAGTGGATAAAAATCTGTGGTACTTTACACAACAGAATATTATGCAGCTGTAAAACAGAAGGATCGCTTACCCTTGGCAACAGCATGGAGGGGCCTGGAGAGTATTATGCTAAGTGAAATAAGCCAGTCAGAGAAAGACAAGTGTCACATGATCTCTCTCATATGTGGAATCTAATGAGTAAAATAAACTGATGAACAAAATAGATCCAGAAACACTGAAGCATGCAACAGGCTGACGTATTTCAGAGAGGGGGGGGGGGGGGCTGGAAGGGATCAACCATAGAACTTACATGCAAATATGCATAACCCATGGATAGGCAATAGTGTGTTGAAGGCCTGGGGAGGTCGCAGAAGCAGGAGGAGGGGTCAATACAGGGGGAAAGGGGGAGATCTGTAATACTTTCAACAATAAAGATAACTTTTTTTAAAGGAAAAGGAAAAACCCTCCAGAAGGTAGAGTTGAAACCACAAAGAACAATGGAAAAAGAAGTCCCTCCACTCTCTGGATAGTAGACTGAATCAAGGAACATTTCCCACTTCAGAGATGGAGTGCCTTAACAATATTTGCCTACCAACATTTTGAAATTGCTATGGAACTAATGCAGAATAAGATTTATTTCTCACTCACATTACATGCCAGTCTTCCGTTGGCTTTAGATATTCCATCTGGGCCCTAGACCCGAGGGACAGCATCAGTCTGGAACACCACAGTACCGTAGCAGAGACAACTCAGAACAGCACGGTGACACTAAAAGCTGCTACTCAGTAGGGCATTTAATTACACTCACTTTTAATTGGTTAAAAAAAAAAATCAATCAATCACAGGGCCAAGCCTGTTAATGGACTTAGATGTTCATGGGGTTAGAAGTATAATACTTTAACATGAGCAGGCCTAGAAGAGAGGGTCCTTGTAAGGCAGAGTTATTAGAAAGAGTCAGTGAATATTTTGATAATACAATAATCTACCAAACCAGATATAAAACTGATCCTATTAAATGGGTATCTAAACTATCCATTTAGAAGTCAAAGGTTGTCAGACTGGATTAAAAATAATCCAACTCTATGCCCTCCTGAAGTGCCTCACCTAAAACATTCCAACAGAGAAAGTCTAAAAGTCAAAGCATGGGGAAAATACTAAACAAAGAAATCTGGTGTAGCTATAGTAATATCATACAAAATATGAGATTTTAAAGCAAAAAAGCATTTTAGTGATAAAGATGGCCACTACATAATAATAAAAACTTCAATTCATCAGGAAAGTAACAACTCTAAACTTTATGCCCTTAATAACAGTCTCATAATATATGAATGAATTCACCATCTTAGAGGAAGATTTTAACTTAATTTCCTCATAGTAAATTAAACAGACCAAAAAATAAGGATATAAAAAGTCTGAGCAACACAATTAACCAGCTTAATGAAAAAGGAATACCGCACTCAACAACTGCAGAATATACATTCTTTTCAAGCACAAGATATTTACGATAGTTCATAAAAACAAGTCTCAAGAAATCTGTATCATACAGAACACTTACTTGACAACCATAAAATTAAGTTAAAAATCAGTAACAAAAGATACGCAGAAATACTGCCATGTATTTGGAAACCTAAATTTTTATTTGTGGGTTAAAAAGTCATAGTGGAAATCAGAAAATTCCTAGGACTGAATGATAAAGTCATATTTAATACTTGTGAGATGCTGCTAAAGTCTTATTTTGAGGAAAATGGATATGTATATATTCCTAAGTAAGCACAAAAGGGGCTCAACATTAATGAACTGAGCATTCCATCTTTAAACATTAGGGGGGAAACAGAATAAACTTTACAAAAGCAGAAAATATATAATCAAGTTTTTCAGGGAGAAATTACATAATTACATGAGAAATCTTGAGCCAAACACAACTCTGGGCTGTTTTAGAACAATCAGCATATTAAAAGCGTATTTTAAGGTCTATTCTCACCCTCGCTGGTTTGGCTCAGTTGTTAGCGCATCGGCCCATGGACTGAAGGGTCCTGGATTTGATTCTGGTCAAGGGCACGTACCTCGGTTACAGGCCCGATCCCCAGCCCTGGTCAGGGTGCGTGCAGGAGGCAACCAGTTGATGTGTCTCTCTCACATCGGTGCTTCTGTCTCTCTCTCTCTGAAAAGCAATGGAAAAAATATCCTCAATGAGGATTAAAAATAATAATTAAAAAAATAAGGTCTACCTTCATAACTATACTTAAAAAGAATTGTAAGGGAACAAGGGGAAACCAAAGAGGCCAAGGAAAGAAGCAAAGCAAGAGCGTGGTTTCAGTTCATGTCACCTCAGCCTGAAATCTCCAGGAGCTCTGATGCATACACCACACCACAGTCTGCCTCATTATGACAAGGAAGCGAGGCTTCTGTACCTCCACAGCAGGCATTAGGCAGTCACTGTTTACAGACTGCTACAGGGATGAGTAGTGCAGTGGATGAGAAGTTTCCAGACACTTCCTGGTGATGTTGCCCCAACCTACCAAGGGCAAGCCTCTAGAAAACGGTGCAGGTGTAAGCCATTAGCAGCATCACATGCAGCAGCTAAAGAATGGCACACGGAACCATTACAGTGAAACCCAGGAGATCTGGACAGAGCACCCACATTGTCTGCTATGCTCCACACCTTGTACCATTCAGGTCCACTTGCCTTGCACATTAGGTTCACTCCATTCTTTTACAACTTCTCCAGGATTCTGGTTGGTCACAATTTCTAGGAAAACTTAGAAAAGTTAGTGGGATGAAACTGTAGCCTCCGAAGTTGTAGTTCGTCCTGAGGTCAGAACTGATACTGATTATTTCCTTTACCAATCATTTTATATTCCCCCCATCCTGAGCTAGCATTCTGTTGGCTGTCACCTGAGGGGTCTGAGATTTTGGTTACCATGCTGTTGTCTGGACAAATACTTGCCCATTTACAGTGAAAATACCAAGAGATACACCAGTGGCTCACGAGTGCTAAATATATTCTCCCCTGCCACCATTATGTAGCAGCAGCCCTACCTCCTCATGGTTATCGAAGTCAGTTACCCCTTTAAATATGGTAACTCTTTTCCCTTCCTGCTGGTCTATTGGCACAATGAGCCTAAAATGACCAACGGCAGCTACAGCCTTAAGTTGAGTGGAATTATCCATGTGTCCCCTAGTAGAAGTGTCCCCTTTCTGGAAACCAGAACCTTTAGTTCTTCAACTAAAGAGCCTAAAGCTTCAGAAACTATAAGCAAAAGCTTTCCAAGTGGGTCGCTGGAATGGGGCCATCCTCCTTTCTACTCCTTGGTTCCCAGTGGTAACACAGGACCACACAGTGATCACTGGTTCAAGGCAAGAGTGGAAAACTTTTTATGTAAAGGACGGGACAATAAATATTTTAGGCTTTGTGGACCATACATTCTCTGACACAACTACTCAACTTTGTCCATGTAGCACGAAAGAAGCCGCAGACAATATGCAGATGACGAGTGTGGTTGTGTTCCAATAAACTTTTTTGTAAAACAGCAGCAAGCCAGGTTTGGCCTCTCAACCATAAATTGCCATCCTCTGCTTTAACATACACAGTGTCTGGAAGGACAGTGCTCCATCTTTGTAGGACATTATCCCAAAGCTGTTGCTTCGGCTGTGTTTCTTAGAGGCCATGCCATTGCTCCGTCAGGCTAGCAGCATATGATGTGGAATGTAGCAGGACCAGTGAATCGCACAGGCATGTGCCCACTGCCTTCTTTGATAAATTCAGTCCCTGGATCTGAAGTGACAGTATGACGAAGATCCCATGTCAGTGAATCAGATGCTCTGTGAACCCGAGTAGAGGTGCTGACCAAGTCAATGCAGTAGGAAAGGTAAACTCATACTTAGAAAATATGACCACCTTATTCAAAATGAATTGCTGCCCTTTCCAGGGTGCAGGGGGTCTTATGTAATCAAGTGCCACTAAGTGGCTGGTCGGTCTCAAAGATTCATGCACGATCAAAGGCTCAGTATCAGTCTCTGTTACTGACAGGTATGGTGGCAGTGGTAGCAAGGTCAGCTTTGATGAGGATGCCATGCTTCTGTGCCCACGAAAAGCCTTTATCTCTGCCATCATGGCCATTCAGTTCATGAGCGCATTACATCAGCACTGTGGTAACCAGTGACTGTGGCTGGTTGACATGTCCACTGCAATTCTCCTGGTGCTTTCTAGAGACCCCACATGGTGTTTCAACCACAGATATCTCTAGGATCACTATAGGGTATAACTTCTAAATAAGTATCTTCTAGTGAAGCAATTTCAATCAGACAGGAGGGGCAAGCCCGAATCACGTGGGTGTGACCTGTTAGCAACATCACTGGCAGCAGCTGGGGGATGGGTACACCAAACTGGTAAAAAGGACCCAGGGGATATGGGTGGGGCACCAACAGCATCTGCTACATTGACCAAGATGGTTTTATCTCAAGAATGGAGGATTGGATTAATATCAGAAAGTTAACCTAAAATTAATCTGTGTAATTCACCACATTAACATCTTAAAGGAGAAATATAGGATAATCACCTCAACAGATTGAAAAAATTTCAATCATTCAATATCCACCACATGTGATATGCACACATGGAACAGCTTTTTTGATTTTGTATGCTTTAGGGGGAAAACTTGGAACACTGAAGCAATACAAGGTCCAATTCCTTCTTTTTCTCATAATTCAGTACAGAGATGAGCAGGCGCCAGAGCACTGCTGGATAGAGGTGTGGTTCTACCCCGGGAGTAGGGGAGATGTACACTCTGTAGCCTTGCTACAAGGTTTATTATTATTTAAGAGTAGGAGTGGCCTTTGGTGTAGGAAGTACAGTTAGGACTTAGGCAGCAAGCTATCGAGTAGATGGCAGCTGCTCAGTGATTTGTTTGCCATGATCTCTGGCCCCTTCGCTATCCTAACTTCCATGCAAGCATCAGAGCAGCCTGCACACAGGGGATAATCAGTCAGGGCCTAGACACCAAGATGGCTAGGTTTAGAAAACAGTCAGATAATTATCATAAAACATCAGCTGCTTTTATTGATCTTTTTTTCTTTAAACAGTCTCATTGAGATATAATTCACATATCATAAAATTCACCTATTTTAAGTGTATCATTCAATGAATTTTACTCTATTTATGGCTGCACAACCATCAACCACAACCTAGTTTTAGAACATTTCCATCACCCTAAATAAAAACCTCATGTTCATTTACAGCCACTTTCCAGTCCATTCCTAGCCCTACATAACACTAACGTATTTTCTATCCCTATAGATTTGCCCTTTTGGGACATTTAACATAAATGGAATTATACAGTGTGTTCGGGACTGGCTCTTTTCAGGGTATAAGGGCTTTGCAGTCCATCCATGCTGTAGCATGTGTCCGTACTCATTTTTTTTTTTGCCAAGTGGTCCTCCATTGCAGGGTGATGCCATATTTTGTTTATCCTTTACCAGTGGATGGACACTTAGCTTGTGTCTATGAAAATCTGTGTTCAAGTCTTTGCATGGTCACATATCTTCACTTTCACTGACCATCTCAGGGAAACTGGATTCAGGCACCTAGAGGAAGGAGAGCATCTAGTCCTGGTACTGTTAAGCTCAGGCTCACTCCTCCAGTTGAGCTGGGGAGAGGCAGTGTTCCCAGTCCCAACTGTTTCACTGTCAGGCAACCAAAGGGTGCTCCCAGGATCACCATCAGTCAATGTAGAGTATCTACAAAAAGTCTACAATACCTACTTAATGGTAAAACCTTCTCTTTTATAATCAGGAACAAGACATTTTTACACAACATTGTATTAAAGGTTCTAGGCAGTTAAAGAAAAGATAAAGAGTCAAAAGATACAAGGACTGGAAAGGAAGAATCAGGACTGTTATTATTTAGAGATACAGAGAAAAATCAAAATAATTTATAAATTATTGGAATGAGAGTTTTGTAAACTCTCTGAAGTTTTGTAAACGGAATTTCGAATCGAAACCAAGATAAACAAGTCATTTTCTTTCTTCTTTCTTTCTTTTTTTTTTTTTCATGTTTTTTATTGATTTCAGAGAGAGGAAGGGAGAGGGAGAGAGAAACATTGATTAGCTGCCCCCTGCATGCCCCCTACTGGGGATTGAGGTGGCAACCGGGACACGTGTCCTGACAGGAATCGAATGCATGGGACAATGTTTAACCAATTGAGTCACACCAGCAGGGCAAGTCAGTTTCTTTTTTTAAAAATATATCTTTATTGATTTCAGAGAGAGGAAGGGAGAGAGAGAGAGAAAAAGCAACGATGAGAGAGTCATTGATAGGCTGCCTCCTGCACACCCCCAACTGGGGATGGAGCCCGCACCCTGGGAATCGAACCGCCATCTCCTGGATCCTAGGTGGATGCTCAACTGCCGAGCCACACCCAGCCGGGCCAAGTCAGTTTCTTTTATACAACCATCAAAACACAGCTTTTTAAATGTAAAACCTAATTTAGAAAAAGATTACACTTATAATAGCATATAGAAATGAAGTAACTAGAAAGAAATCTAACCAAAAATGTACAAGCCCTTCCTGGGGAAAACTGTAATACTTTTTTAAGGACAATGCAGATGACTTCTGAAAATGGGGAGTTATAGGTAGACTCAATACCGTAAATATGTCAATTCTCCTCAAACTGACATAGATTCAGTTCGGTCCCAGGAAGAAGCATAACAAGTTTTGGGCTGTTGTTTGCTCTGTTTTGTCAGTTGGTAATTCAATAAGCTGTTCCTGCAGTTTCTATGGATGAACAGAGGACCAAGAATGGTCAGGAAACCCCTGAGGAAAAAGGAAGAAATGGGAGTCTTTTCTACAAGATATCAAGGCTCATCACTAAGCCATGTTCACAAGACCAAACTATATTTGTACAGAAACAGACAAAAACAGAATAATAAATCAGTCAACAGAGAGAACTCTGACAACAGACCACATCTACAGGCAGCATGACTTACAAATTTTTAACTTTACAATGGTGCGAAAGTGATAAGCATTCAAGTAGAAACCAGCTAGGCTAAACTACGATGTTGGGCAGGTTAGGTGTATTACATGCATTTTCAACTTGTGACAATTTCAACTTACAATGGGGTTTATTGGGACATAACCCTATGGTAAATCAAGCAACATCTGTATATATGAACTTGACTTATGACAGAGATGATAAGATGGATCAGTAGGTTAAAAACCTTTCAATAAATGGTGCTAGAAAAATTGTTTAGCCAAATAGACAGATACAAAGTTGGAATGTAAATTTTTACAGCCACTTTAGAAATCAACTTGCCACTATCAAAAAGAATTAAAACTGGATATTGTATAATCCAAATTCCACTCCTGGTCAAACATGCTGGAAAAAGGCTTGAGTTTTCATCAGAGCTTATGTATTACATAATACTGTTCATAGCAGTATTACATGGAAGGTCAAAAGCTAGGGGACGAATGCAAATCTCTTCTGAAAGGAGAATCTATAAGCTAGTTGTACCATATTAATACAATGGACATACAACATAGAGAAAATGAATGCATGCAGCTACATGAGTCAACATGAGTAAACCTTTCAAACACGGTCTTGAGAAGAAAAAGTACCCAAATAGGACGGACAGTATGATTTCATCTATGTTGAGTTAATAAACATATAAAACAAAACAATATGTAATTTAGGAATGCTTACATCTGTGATTAAATGTAACAATAAAATAAGGGAAGTGAAAATCCTATCATCAAATACCTAGGGTAACTAATACCCTGATTCTCTGGGATGGGGATTGGCTTATGGAGGCTGAAGCATGAAATCAGGGAAAAGCACCTCAAATATTGGTAATGTTCTATTTCTTAGGTTCAGTGATAGGTCTAGAAATTTTAAAAATTGCTACTTTTATACTTTAAATATAAAATATTCCTTTGTATGCATTAAGTATTTAATAAAATCATTGCAGACACACTCTAAGGTCAAGATGGACCCCTATTCAAGCTGAAGCGTTCAAAATCCGGTTTCGATATGTGTACACACACTCACAACACACATGCACTCACAACGCACACACTCACAACACACAACATACAACACACACTCACAACACACACAACACACACACACACACACGGAAGGTATGAAAAGATGTATTATTCATAAAATGAGAGCAGAATGGCTCCCAAGCAGGCCCAAAAATGGCTTAGGAGAGCAGGAAAAGAAGACTGGCTTGGGCTTCTACGGTGACCAGGGAAGGTGACTAGCACGAAGGTCCCTGTGCCTGGTTTAAACTTCCACAGGCACAAAGAAAGATCACCTGGGATGTCTTATTGGCGTGCCCATATGTGGGACAAAGGGGGAAAGGGGAGGCTTAAAAGATGTCAAACATCAAAAAATAGAGTCGTGCACTTTATTATAAAAATATTTTAAACAAAAATGTATAGCGAACAAACGGATATCTGCCATTTTAGAAATACATGTCTACAGAGAAAAGAATGTCACTTCTCCCTCTTAGAAACTACCTCTCCCACTCTTCTCCCAGGAATACTCCACTAGAGGAATAACTATGGTCAAACTGTTAAATTTGGTAGAAATTTAAATTATTTGCTATCCACAGAATAAACTGAATATCAAGAGGAATTATTACCACAACATAATGAGATATCAAATCCTGTGGAGTGAAAAGAATAAGAATTACTCATGAGTGAAATGATTCATCCTGGGATTATGCAGAGGAAAACATATTGCTCGGGTCTATGGTACATAACTGAGCCCTAAAGGAACCACTTGCTTTACCATCGTGGGAGTAAAGAAGTTCTGCAGGAAAAAAAAAAAAAAGAAGTTCTGCAACTTTACACCCACTCACTGCAAACAAGCACCAGGCCTGAAGCTCTCCCAGAAGAAAGTATTTTATTCCTACTGAAAAGAGACAGACAATGAATGACAACTGTATATCAATTTTTGAGCCACCTACTGCGCACTGCTGCGAATGTAACAATGGATAAGATTCAATCTCTGCTCTTTATGGGCTCACAGTCTCTTGTACTACTTTTGTAGCCTGACGTATGAAAATGGGGATTTACACAAAACCTACAGCCAGGCTGATAGCTCAAATGATAAACTAATCAGATTGCTTTCAACATACTTCAGTATTAAAGAATTCATGAGAACCATTAGGAACCGTATCTACTGCATGATATGTGCTTACAGGAGAAAATACCATGCTTAAGCAGGTTTTTAAGCCCAGCCGCTGTGGCTCAGTGGATTGAGCACTGTACCATGCACCAAGAGTTTGCTGGTTCAATTCCCAGTCAGGGGATATGCCCAGGTTGTGGGCTTGATCCTCAGTAGGGGTGTGTAAGAGGCAGCTGATCGATGTTTCTGAATCACTGATGTTTCTATCTCTGTCCTTCTCCCTCCCTCTCTCTCTAAAAAGTCAATAAAAAGATATTTAAAAAGAAGATTTTTAACCAATAGGTTGGGGGGGCTGTGTGATGAGACTGAATGCATAGATCAGTAGAGCTAAAGGTGAAGAAACAGATTACTAAAATACTCTGCATTTATGAAGACTGGAAACCTGGGATGAGCTGGGAATGAGAAGAGAGTAAATTCAAACTGGAAACATTTAAGGAACTTTTAGGATGAGAATTTGTATACCCTGAAATTCTAAGTTGTTGGCACAAATGAAATGCAAATTTCTTCATCTGCTGATCTTTAGTTGTCTCACATGCATGCACAAGCACACACACACACACACACACACACACACACACACACACACTCTTTTGAGTAGGGCTGTTTTAGGTGAAAAAAAAGAGCCAGAGCTCAACATCTGGTTTGATGTATAATATCAGGTCAGCATAATTATAATATAGTAAAAATACTTATTATGTGCCAAGTGGTATTCTAAGCTTTTTACACACACTAATGTATTTAAATGCTTTATAGCAATTAACTTATTTAATAATACTCAAGGCAAACATATAAGTAGTAATATTTTCCCCATTTCATAATGTGAGGTACCAAAACACAGACAGGTTAAGTAATTTGTCTAAGGTCACATTGTAGCTAAGAGGCAAACTGGATTCTAACTTAGGCAGGTTGGTAAAAAGGATGTGGGAAAGACCTATAAACTGAATGCATTCAGTGAAGTAGAAAGAAGTGTGGGTCAATGGGGAGCCTGAGGGCCATGGGCCCTTCTAGAAATTCACAGAAGTATTAGGGAGAAATTTAGTATTTCCATGATTCAGGTATGGGGCTTTTTATCAGTCTTAACCACATCTTGAAGGATAGAATCACCCCAACTTATTCCCTTCTCCTCTCCCCGCTCCTCCCTCCCTCTCTCTCTCCCTCCTTCCCCCCCCCCCCTCTCACACACACACACACACACACAAAATCGCTCCAGTTTTGAGTTTCTTGATTTTCATCCCTCTGAGAATAAGCAAATATAAAGCTGAGTGTCTGCACTTTATAAACACTTCTCCACTCTACCTAGAGCTCTGGCTCTATCCACCTTACTCTTGTTCAGAAAGCCCCAGATGAAGCTCCTTCATGCTGTTTCCTTGGTTACATACCGATGCTTTTTGCTCAGTCTCAGCCTCACAGGGGTCTCTTGCTGTCTGCCATAGATGTCAGCCTGCCTTTTAATGGCCTCATTACTCCCTCCACACGGTGTCCACATGCAGAAAGTAACCTTGCAGATAAAGTCCAAAGTAAGATGGAGATCTCAAACAGTAGACTAGGCTGTAAGCATTCAACTTTTCCCTGCCTCTCCTCCCCAGCAAGCTTTCCTGCCCCAACCTCCCTTGCTTTCTCTCTCCTGGTTAAGAAGAGTACAGAATCTTCCTGTAGACAGCACTCATACTCTGGGGATCCAGGAAGAGGAAACTAAATGAAAGAAAGGAGAGCAAAGTATCTGGGAACATTTTCACTTAAATTCCAGTTTGACTTCTGTAAAGACCTTTCCACTGAAGTGGCTGTGCATGTATGTAAACATTTGATATGAAGCATACAAATGTGATCACACACATACACACTCCTTATGTGCATCAGAGCTGAGATGCTTCCTCTCTATATGTACTGTTTTTACCCTCACCAGTTAAGGAAAATGAGATCCAGAGTGGTTAAGCATCTTGCCCTAAGTAGCGGACTAGTGTCAAGTTAAAAGGGACTTCGCAACAAAGCTTCCTGCAATGAGGACGCACAACACAGCCCAACCACATTGTTGGCTTCATATGTGGCTCAAAGACCTATGGGAAATAACTTTGTTAGGGTTCAAATTGCAGTTAGGGAGAGAGCAATACCTACCCCATGGTCAGGATAGCCAAACTATACGGTGGGAAAGCAGGTGCCCACAAGTGATAAAGGTACCAGACATCCTGTGTTGGAGTTGGCAGTGATGCCTGAGTGGAAATGGCAATGGGTCTGCCCTTGACCATGCTTTCATCCAGTACCTCCCACTCCTTTAAGCAAGCATCTGCACACTCAGCAGGAAGAGTGGGCTGTGGGCAACATCAAAGTGCTGTGCCACCAGAGACCAAGCAATTCCCCTTCTAAAAGAACTGAATGTAAAAGGAAGTATTTCCTTGTAAACAGAGGTGATGCAGAGGTGAGCAGCTGTGGGTGGCAGCAATATGAACAAATGGTGCTCAAATCCTAACAAGAGCTAGAGGCCAGCAGGCCAGCACCACCGCACCATGAAGCTGGGAGTTGGTTGACTGAGGACTGTAGCTGTGCAGAGGACAGAGCGAGAGCTGATAGGATCAAGATGACCACAGAATAGAAATGCAGGGCAGAGGCCAGGAGTCCAGCAGTCTAATCTGATGTCCTTCAGAGCAGGGAGCAAGTTCTGATAATGCATACGATGGCCCTGCCCTTTGGGAAATGCCTGAGAGACATTAATGAGGAAAGCCAAAGGTCCTGCCATTTGGCAGATGGGGACTGTTGAAGACCAAGGAGCAAAGTGCTCAGATTGATTATCTTATCCAGGACCACTAACTGGGTGTCCTCAGGTACATTTATGTTCTGAATGCATAAATACATAAATGTATGTGAATACATTGAACATCTCTCTTCATATAAGATACATGCTTTAACGCCTTCATTTCTTGGGTCTCGGTTTCCCCTTCTGTAAGGTAAGATTATACTTACATTCCTTTCATCTCCACAGTTCTGTCTCTGATTAAGTGACTCAGACACTTTGCTGAAACTCTTTCAGCAGAAATGCCTGTTCTTCTATAATGGCCCAGTTCTGTTTGTGCATTTCCATCCTGGTGGCCACCACCCAGGTTCACACCCTTACTGCCCTTCTTCCTGAACTACCTGCTCACTGGCCTTTCAACTTCATCTCCTTCGAGTTATTACTTCCACACTCCTCTTTCCAACCCTACACTTTCAATGAACTTTCTGGTTCTGAAATCTTCAGGGATTCCCACTGCCAGTGTAAAATGGTTGTCCAGAACATGGCCTTAACCTACTTGGTCTTCTCTCTCCAGTTACCACTCCACTTCTCTACCTCCCTTAACTGCAAAACATTGCTCAGAAGCCTGCCGCATTAGTTGTTTTCACTTCCTTACTTCCCATTCTGCCTGCAAGCCACTCCAACTTATCCCTATTCCTCCTCTGAAATGACGGCCATAAACCCTGATGGCCTCCATGTCGCTAAACTCAATAATCAGTTCTCTATTCTCACATAAAGTCTCAAGCATCTGACACAGGTGGACACGCCTTGGAAAATTTTCTTCCTTTGATTCCCATGTATGATGTCAGTCCATAATAAAACCTATTTGTGTGGACTTTTAATTCTGATTCTTACCTGGAGACTCCTTTGGAACATATACTCATTTGTATTAAATCTTATTTAGACTGCCACCTTCTTAGGTGATTTTGCCTTATATATCAACATGGTCAACTGCTTAATAAAACACCCATGCAAATAGCAGTATCTCAGAAAGCTACCTCCAATACACTTTTTTGGCTCTGTACCTTAATTTGAGCTGTTACCCTTCCTGAATATTGTGCTCAATTGTCCGTCTGAAAGCAATACTACTCCTTTTCAACCCTGAATCCCAAGAGAACGGATCACTTCCTCCTCTGTGCTCCCTATGCCATGTCCTTACGTCTCTCAAAGTTCCCAAACTCTCCATTTCACTCACTGGTTTATAAACCTGCCTTTATCTACAAGCCTGAGAGTTCTTTGAGGACACAGATTGTCTGATTTTGTGGTTCTGGTACCTAGCCCAGTGTCCACCACTTAGTAGCTGTCCAAGTAATACATGGGAGTTACAAGAGTGACGGCTTGAACAAAACAGGCCTGGAGGAGCAGTAAGAGAAGTTGATGACGGTTGCTGCAGAAGCCAACCATGGAATGAGAGCTAGCTAGTGGACACTGCCTGCTGGCCACCCTCAACCCTGGCTTGGCTATAATGAACACAAGCTTGCTCCTTTATTTTACTTTGAATCTGACTGTTGCTAGTACCTCTGGGATGGGGAAATGTGTTCCTCTGAGGCCTCACACAGTTCACATCCATATTTCACCTCATCTAGCTGAAGAAGAAGCCCTAAGACAAAGAGGCTTCAGCCAAGTCCCAGATTTACCATTAACTCACTATGAGGACATTTCAGAGCCTCAGGAGCCCACATAGGTAGTTGTCTGGACTCAACAGGGCTATTGTGAAGCTCAAATGAAGACTCAGCTGGCTGTGCACTCTTACTCACATCTGAACTTCCAGATCTTCACAGAGTGTCTAGGACTCAAGACGATGCTCAGTGACGTTTGTTACATGAGCAAAATAAGATCAACCCGTTCTGCCTCCTATTTCCCCTAGACTGGTACCAGCACAACTCAGAAACCTTGGAACCTCAGTTTCTCCCTCTTCTTCATTGCCACATCTAATCATACCTGGTCAGTTCCATTTTCAAATCTTTCTTGATTCTCTCTTCTGTTCTATTGTCTCTGCTTGCCTCAGTTGGCATCCTCAACATTTCTCCCATCTGTTGCATCATAGTCTTAGTTTAACCAGACAGGCCAGATGGGAACATTGCCTGAGGAGGGTGGGTGACCAGAGGGTCTCGGTGGCCAGGTCAATCCTGGAGGAGTGTTACTTAAGGTAGTTTGGTTGTTGAGAAGCATTAAAGTCATATTTGAGAAGTCAAGATCATGCATCAGTTCTGAGAAGCAAGGTAAAGATTAGCTGCTGAATAACTTAAAGTCCAAATTGAGAAAGATGTGAGGGATATATTGAGATAAACAGTTCAGTACAGCAGCAGTGATCACAGTCATAACAGAATGCAAAAATGGCTTTTAACTGGCCTTGGCATGTGCTGCAGGAGTAGTGGCCTATTAAAACTGCTTCTCTCTGGGAAACACAAGTCTTCTAGGTGCTTTTCCCCCTCCACTGTGGTGCCCTTCCTACCTATCCTCTTACTGTTGAAAACATCATCTTAATGAAACGAATCTTGAGTTTTTCACATCTCTGCTTGATGCCTTTTGATCACCACCACGTCCACAAAGTCACCTCTGAACCTGTCACTTGTCAAGGTCCCAGCTGCCTCCTCAGACTCACTTCCTAGCATTCTTCCGGTGCCACCTTACCGAACCGCATCTGTTCTCCAAAATGCGCTCTCTTCTCTCACACCTCTTGCCATCACACATGTTGGTACCTGTGCTGCTAATGTCCTTACCCATTTCAGGCAGCTGCGACTATCTTATTTGTGCTTCTAGACTCAGCTTCACAATCACTTCCTCGGGGACTCCTCATACGTTTGCACTTTAACACTGCTGACCCCTTGCTACACTTCAACAGTGATTTGAAAATGTTTTCATTAGAACACTTACTACATTCCACTGCTTTTTAATTTAAAAAATTGTGATATATAAAATACAAACAAAAAGGTGCATGTCAGAACCATAAAGTTCAATGAATGATCACAAAGCACTCACGTAACCATCACCCAGAGCAAAAGTTGGCAAACTTTTTCTGTAAAGGGCCAGATGTAAATGTTTTAGGCTTTGCAGACATATGAACTCTGTCACTACTGCTTAATTCTGTTGTAGCAAAAGCAGTGATAGACAATAGTAAACAAAAGGATATGGATGTGTTCCAATGAGACTTGATTGACAAAAACTGAAGGCAAGGCCAGATTTGGCCTGACCAAGGTCAATTCCCATATAACTGTTAATTAATGACTATTGCCTGGCCAGGCACAGCTCAGAGGTTAAGCATCGGCCTAGGGTCCAGGAGATCGGGGTTCGATTTCCGGTCAGGGCACCTGCCTGGGTTTCGGGCTCCATCCCCAGTTAGGGGTGTGCAGGAGGCAGCTGATCAATGACTCTCTCATCACTGATGCTTCTATCTCTTTCTCCCTCTGCCTTCCTCTCTCTGAAATCAATAAAGATATACTAAAAAACAAAATTAAGGACTATCTCCTACCTCTCCCAAAAGATAAACACTATTGTGTCCTATGTAGTAATTGCTATTTTTCTTCATAAGTTTACCATTGAAACATGAATCTCTAAACAGTTTATTTTGAATATTTATATAAATGGAACTGTATATCACATATTCTTTCATATTTGACTTTTTTCACTCCATATTGCAAAATTCATCCATGTTATTGCATATAGCTATAATTCTTTGATTTTCATTATTGTAGAGTATTCCACTATATAAATTTACTTTTTTTCATTCTGCTGATAATGGACACTTGGTTGATTTTATTTTTTTATTGTTATGAATTGAATTATGTAGCTATGAACAATCTTATATATGTATCTTGATGCATAGGCACATATTTCCATTTCCACATTAATGCAACCAATTTATATTCCACCAGCAGTGTGTGAAATTTCTAGTTGTTCCACGTCCTTGCCAATTCCTGCTCTTCTTCTTTTTTAAATTTTAGCCATTCTGTCAAATGTGTTGTGGTACCTCATTGTGGTTTTCATTTGCATTTCATTCTCTGATTCATGAGGCTGAGCCCTTTTCACATTTGTATTGGTCATCTGGATATCCTCTTTTGTGAAGACTTTGTCCTTTTACTTATTGATTATAAAAAGTTCATTTTATTTTCTGGACACAAAGCCTTTATTGATTGTATGTGTGGCAAATACCTTCTCCCAGGTAAAATGTGTCTTTTTCTTTATGTTATCTTTTTGATGAACATCAGTTCTTAACTTTAATAGAGTACAACTTATCCATATTTTCCTTTATAATGATTTTTATGTCCCATCTAAGAATGATTTTCCCGCTTTGAATAGATTACCTACTATTATCTAAAAATTTTTAATCTTTTACATGTGATATATAGCTAATGGAATATTGATTTTATGTGGTATGGGATAGAAGTCAAGATTCTATTTTTTTGCCACGTGAATATTTTTTTGTCCCAACACTATATATTTAAAAGATCTTCCTTTCCCTAGCCAGTTTGGCTCAGTGGTTAGAGCGTCAACCTGCAGGCTGAAGGGTCCTGGGTTCAATTCCAGCCAAGGGCATATACCTCAGTTGCAGGCTCGAACCCTGGCCCCAGTCAGGTTGGGGCTCATGCAGGAGGCAACCAATCAATGTGTCTCTCACACTGATGTTTCTTGCTCTGTCTCTCTTCCTTCCACTCTCTCCATAAAGCAATGAAAAAAATATCCTCAAGTGGGGATTAAATAATTATTTGGTTAAATAAATAAAAAATCTTCCTTTACACAGTACTTTATAACATCTTTTTTTTATCAGTCAAGTATTGACATACATGGGTCTTTTTTCCTGGAATCTCTACTATTTTTAACCATGTCGATTTGTCTATTCTTGCTCATATACCTTAATTACTGTCTTGGGCAAATCTCGGTCCTTTGACTTTCCAACTAAAAGATACAGATTAATGAACAGACCAAAGAAAACCATGATGGAAAATGAGAAAGAGCTGCAAGCTAGCAAAAAAATGGAAACACAGCGGTTTTGTATAAGACAACAAGGTTTTTAAAAAGCAGGAAGTCGGCATTGGTAACATATGCAACAGAACAGTCAGAGCGGATAAAGATGAGAAAGTACTGGATTTAGAAAGTGGTGGGTCACTGATGATATCAGTCAGGGAACTTTAGGAAATGGGTAAGGAAGAAGCTCAAGCAGCAAATTCATTGCCGGGGGGTGGGGGGGGGGCTGTTAACAGAAAAGGAGAAAACGATTAGTTTTCTCCTGGTACTGTGAAACACTCTTCTGTATGTTATTCCATAAAAATTACTAATATTTATCACAGGAAACAACCCACTTTGAAGGTCTTAGAGTAACTGTGGAACATATATACTAATATGATGTTCTTAACATAACATTCCTACATGGGAAAGAGAATGTATTCCTTGAGTTCATTCCAGTACTTTTGTTGGGTTCAAGAGCACTGAATCCAATACTTTTGTCTGCCTGACTCCAACTGTGCCTATAAGCCAATTAGTATATTTGACAGGCCACCAGAGATAAGGCGTATAACCTTCCCCAAACAGACTATGTTGAAAATGAAGTGGCCTTGTCCTTGGCCTCATCAGTATAATTGGACTTAATTCTGACTGGAAGGCCTACATCCTGTTTCAAAGCTTTATCCAAATTACACTGTCTATGGACAAGGCTGAGGATTGCAAAAGCAAACAACTTGCCCCAAATCACACAGCAAATAAAGGGAACTGTCTGCATTCCAACTCACGTCTAACTGATTTCAAGGCCTAACCCTCCCACTGTTATACCAGTGTCAACCTGTGTTCCCCTGAGCAATGGGAATGGTCCCCATTCTCAGGGCACTGCGTGCAAACACATCAAGAACACCATCGAATGTCCTGGGAGCAGTAATACACTAAGGGTGGTGCAAAGCGCTATAGAATCACAAAGGAGAACACAGCTACCACTTTGGGAGTCCCTAACGCTCAGCGGACATTGTGCTAAACCCTATAAATATCCTTAAAACTATGTGAAATACAAATTAAGCCCATTTCACCAACTAGTAAACTGTTGCATGGAAATGACCCAAATTATACAATTACTAAATAACTGCATTTGGCCCCAGTGATCCTGAGAAGCTGCATGCTGCAGGAAGTAGAAAAATGCAGACTTTGTCATCACCAGACTGGGGCTAACATCTGGCTCTGATGTATGTTAATTCTGTCACCTCCTGGAAGTCGCTCAGCCTTGAGGAGGGCTGTCTAAAAACTCCCTGCCGGGCCACCGCGCCCCTGGCGCCGGGGTCCCTGCCTTCCGCCGCCCGGTCACCGAGCCCGCCCACTCCGATCCCACCGAGCGGAGACCCCGCCCCTTCCGGGAGCCCGCCCGCACGTCTTCCTCCAGCCCGCGGGCTCTCACCTCTCCAACTCCGTCACCAACATGGGGGCTCCACAGCGAAGGGACTTGTTCTTGCGCAAGCCGCACGTCACTGCGTGTAAAAACATGACTGAACTCTCCGATCCACGGGCACGACGTGCCAAACGGGCCAAGAGCGGCCGTCCGGCCGCCCGCATCTCTGCAACTCAAGCGCCCTCGGGACGAGGACCGGCCTCTTCGCAGCCTCCGCCTCCGAGCTCGCGGTCCTCGCCCGCGAGACCTCCCCCAGACAAGAGTAATCGATGCATGGTAGCACGCTCGGGCATCCGCCCGGAAATCGCAGCTCGAGCCGCCTGGTTCCGGCACGCGGGGGGATTTAGAGGTTTGCGTTCCCAATCGCCTTTACCGCCTAACTGATGGGGAAACCGGTACCTCCCGTGTTCCATCTCAGGACTAACGTCTTAAAACACTCCCTGGAACTCGATAAAATCAGCCAAGGAAAAAAGTTATTTTATTAAAGCTAGTACTCTAGCCTCTCGCTATTTGTGGGATGGGGAGTTGGCCAGCTTAATTTTTTAAAAAATGTTTTTTTAAGTGCTACGAAAGGTTAGGTTGATTGGTAGCAAACGGCGCACTGTCTTGCTATACTGAACCTTTAATGCTAGTGTTTTACTGCCAGTTAGCCCTTAATCTTAAATCATTTATGAATGCCTATTTTCCACTCATTCAACAACCGTCCAGCACACCTTTTTGCGGGTCATTAGAAGGCTTAAGGAGAACACAGATGAAAAGATATACTAGCCCTGCCCTAAATTAGCTGGCAGTCTAATGGGGAACACAAATGTATGCCTAAAGTACATGGGTAGCTTAGGAAACAGACCCCACATGGGTGGTTGGCCAGGGTGAGTCAGAGAAAGCCTCATCTATCAAGTATTATTTGAGATGACGTAATAGTAGAGAGTGCAGGTGACGTAGAGTAACATTTCCCACGGTATCCCTGAAATCTTTCCATCTGTCCTTGCCTCTCTATTGCCACTGAAACACATCTGGTTTATTTTATTCTTTCCGTCTGTTAAAGTAGCCCCTAAGTGGTCTCCACAGGAGAAATTCCTAATCTCCATTAACACCCATGTCTACAGGGCTCTGGGGTCAAATATGGAAAGGAAAAAAAGGGAAGAAACCTCATGGTAATTTTCAAGTCTTATCTCTGACACTGCTGAAAGTTACCTGAAAGATATAAATGATGACAGGATTCTCCTGCTTTTGCCTACAGTATTCATTCTGATTTTCTTAGCAAGGAATTTCAGGCCTTTTGTAATAATAACTTTGACCTGATTCCTGCTACTATCCCCTTTTCACTCCAGACTCCATCCTAGAGGAGACATCATTCCCTGAGCGTCCCATGAAGTTTCACAACTTCAAAATGCAGCTCCAGGGAGACCATGTTCATGAAACCTCCCCTACTCTGCAGGCAATGTATATTAATCCCTCCTCGGAACCTTTAGCGCACATATATAACAAAGCACTTATTGTAATCTATTATTTTTTATTTATAAAGTCAGTGCCTTTTACTCTATAGAAGAATATAAGCAACATGAAAAGAGGAGTCTTACTGTTTGAATGCCCAGCATCTAGAAAGTCCCTCGTAGCAAGTGTTCAATGTTCATTAGACCAATGATGATCTGGATGATTTTAGTAAAAGCCTATGACATTGCCTCGATCAGGTGGGTGCTGTGAAGGAGTTCTGAAGCATGCTTTGTTCAATGGCAATTTCTTCCCTGTTTTAGAAAAAAGACAGCTGGAGTGAGCCAAAGAAGGTAAGCCAAGGCCTTAAGGCTTCTGACTCTGTGTTGTCCATTAGAGGAGCTTGAACTATATCAAGTGGGGCCTGTTTAACATCTTTGGAGTTGCACACTTAGACTAAGCACACTCTCTAGGACACAAAAATCGACAGTCACTGCAAAAGGGCTTAATAAGTGTTGGAAAATGTTTCTGGAATTTCAGCACAGGATTCAAAACAATCCTCTTCATAGGTGACTCCCCAGCTGCCTTTAACTTTACTGCTTGCACTGCCTTGTGCCACATCTCCACGTTTCACCTGTTTCTTTGAGATGTGAAACGTAAGAACAGTTGAATGAATTTGACTCAAGTCAGATTCATGCCTCAACCCAGTAGCCAGAGAGGTACTTGTATGTAAGTCATATCATGTCATTCTTCTGTTCAAAACCCTCCAGTAGCACACCATTCCCTTCAGAGAAAACCCAAAGGCCTTAAAATGGCCAACAAAGTCAATGATCTGTCTCTGCCCTTCTCCCTTTACCTCTTAATTTATCTCTCCCATTATTCTCCCCTGAATCACTTGACTTCAGTCCTACTTGCCTCCTACATTTTTCCCAACTCAGGGCCTTTGCACTGGCTGTTTTCCTCTGCCTGGAGCCCACATATCCCAGATATCACATGGCTAACTTCCTTCCTTCAGATGTTACTCAATGTCATATCAATGAGGTGTACCTGAGCACCCCATTTAAAACAGACTCCCAAGTTCTGTCATCTTTCCTTACATTTACCCCAGTAACACTCATCAATTTCTACCATAGAATTTACTTACATGTTTATTATGTAATATCTATATCTGGCTACTAGACTATAAGGTCCGTGAGGGCAGGAATCTTTTTCTATTGTTGACATTGCCGTATTCATAATGGGAGACTGTCGCCTGGCTTATAGTAGTCACTCAATAAACAGCTGTCACATTAATTAATCCTTGCCATCTCTTTTCTGCTAGAATTTGCCCAAATGGAAACCCCCTGATCTGCCTGACTGGGGACTTCCTAACATTTTATTCAGTCCAGGATCTGTAATGTTTTTGCTGCCAATAAGGCACTTTGTGCCTTTCCTTAGACTAATAAGGTAATAAACAAAAATTGATCAGTGGTTGTTTTGCAAAATTCCCACAACTGGGGACCGTATTTAAGACATCCTTATTCTGACTAGACTCAGAGTATAAATGTTTGCATTTCTAGTTTTTTCAAATAACTTATTTTCCTACTGTAACCCTTATGCCTATAAGGAACCTAATCGCTAGCACCCAGGTGTATTTTTCTGCATTGTAACATATCATAAAACTGACTTGAGCAAAGAGGCTGGAAACTGAATTTGAATCTGATATCCATTAGTTGATGAGATCAAAGAGAACTTAAGTGAGCTATTTCTTGTGCAGAGTTCAGTGCAAATCATGATGAATCAGCGTGTCTAACCTTTTAATTCACCTGGTTTTTATTTCTTAATTCCTAGAAATAGGAATTAAGCTCAGGTTAATTCCCATTCCCAGAGAAACACATTATAATTTGGCTCAACCATGGTAATATAATTCCTCACACTAGAGATCACAGACCAAGCTGGAGCAGCCAAGCCTGCCCTGCTCCCAAATATTGGAGGCAGGCAGCAGAATCCACCCTGTGAACCTTCAGAGACTCACTCCCCTTTAACTGACTTGTCAAGTGCCAGGAATCCAACCTCCAAAAGAGAAGAGCCCTTCTATGCTGGTACTTTTCTTCCAGTCCCCTTCCCCCCAGCCTCTTTATCTACCTGATGCAGCAGCCCTGGGCTTTGAGAGATGTATTCATAGAGGTGGTGGGTGGTCTGGTGATGGCAATGTGAAATGTAATTTAAGAAACCAACTCCTTTGGGGTTTTGGGGGGACATTTATCATAAGAGATAAGGGAAGAATAAATTGTTACAGGACTTTGATTTCTGGGGATATAGATTGGGACATGAAATGAAATAAATGTTTATCTGGGTAATACAACTTTAAATGAGTTTATTTCATGATTGTTTCACCAGCTACAAGCAGTTCAAAACTGAACCCTCTCTTTTCCAAGTTTTCATTGCTCATGAACAGAGAGGAAGAAGTGGGGCTCGGGATTTGGGAGTGGAGCCAGTGTGTTGGAGGGTAAAAGGTGGGAATGCGGTTTTCTACCCATTACATGTTCCAGGAAGACTCTCCCCTGCTCCACACAAGGGGCACAGTGGCACAAGACAAGATGACCTCCCTGTGAAATCCATTCCCTCCTTGGGACCTGTGGTCTGACATAGATCTGGGACAACCCTGTGATCTACTCTAGCCCCCAAACTCAGTGTTGTATGGTCTTAGCTCGCCCTCTGGTGGTGTCAGTCAGTGACTACAAGGCTTTCCCACACCAGGATGATTTCTGTTGAGAGCACAGCTGACAGTGGCCCAAAGTTAAGCCTCTCAACCTTTTAGCCCTCCAAGTCTAGTCTCCACTCGTGATCTAGAGGAAATAAAAACCCCCATTTTATAAACCTTTGTCCACTTTCATTCTGTCATTTGGTAATGCTTCCAGCAGGTTAAACATTGTTTAGGTTCAAAAGGCAGAAAAGAAACCAGAGAAAATTATTTTACTGAATTATTTGAAGCAATGGCTTAAGACGGAATGTTTATCATCTGTAAACACATTATTTTCCATCTACTAGTCAATAATAATAATAGCCACTACTTTACCACCTATCTTTGCCTGATTAACACAGACAACTACAAAACTCCCATTCACGGATGAGGTGACTGAAACTCAAGTGGGTTATATAGCTTGTAAGATTACACAGCTTTGCAATCTGTCAGGTCTATCAGTTTGCATGGTTTCCCACTGCACATTGCTGTTTGCAGAAGGGACATACAAGATCACTTAGATACATCTTTCCACACGAGATTAATTGCTATTAATTTAATAGATGGCTAGGCAATGTTATTAAAATACTCCTTTAGATGTGATACTTTGATAAGAACTTTTGTTGTCACTAATAATCCTTTTCTATTTAATAATGATAGCTAACATCTGCTGAGTGCTTTCTCTATGCCAATTACTATTGTAAGAGCTTTACATAATTAAATCACATTAACTCTGTTATCATTCCTGTTTTCCACATAAGGAAACTGGGGCATGACGCAGCTAAATAATTTCCCCAAGATAATGCATGTATATATTAAATATATCCATATATATTTAATTTATACAATATAATGTTCCTCACTATGGTTCCTCTGTAGTTCCCTGTGACAGAAACAAGCTTATTTGCAGAGCATTTGGGGAGGGATGTGGTGCTTTGCAGGAGCTGGGGAAAGCTGACTCTCGGTGCATATGAAAGTAATGCGTTTGAGGGAGAGGGGGGCAGAAGAGCATGCGTTGGGAGGGTATTGGTTAACAGCAAGAGATCCAGAAACAGAAAAACCAGGATCCATTGAAGCTGGGCCCTACAGAGGGAAATGGCCAAGTGAGAAGAAGATGGAGTGCCCGTGATGGACGTTGTGGGAAAGAGAAATTTAGTAAGGAGACTTCCTGAGTTACTCATTGTATGGTGTGCAGTGTAAACCTTCTGTTCTCTATGAAATCTTCAGTAAATTTTACATTGATTACTAATACTTTGTGTCAGAGAGCCGAGTATTCTTTAACGTGGGGAACTCAGAGACAATGATAGAATATTACCAGTCAACTGCGTTATAAACTGAAATGTTCCCATGGATTCTCAAAGGCAAAAGATATCAATGTCTTAAATCAATCTATTAATTTCTTACGAGCTTGGAAAGATCTTCCACAGCAAATCAGCTCAGAAAGCATTGTCTCTGGTGTTGTGGTTGAGAGAGGAGAGAGAAGAGATTGGGCAGGATAATTAAAAGAAACATTCTCTGCCCTTGAGGTTTACAGTCTTACCAAGTCCTAATGTCACCCTTTTAAGTGAATATCCCTGTAAGTGCTGAACTCATTTATTAGTTATAATAGTTGTTTTAAATATTTTTATTGATTTCAGAGAGAGGAAGGGAGAGAGAGAGAAAAAAAACATCAATAATGAGAAAGAATCATGGATCAGCTGCCTCCTGCACACCCCCTCTGGGGATCAAGCCCAAAACCAGGCATGTGCCCTGACTGGGATTCAAAATGTGACCTCCAGGTTCATAGATCGACACCCAACCACTGAGACACACCGGCCAGGCAGTTATAATAGCTTTTAGTGGGTTCCTTAGAATGTTCTACACACACAAAGTCATGGCATCTACAAACAGATCATTGTACTTATTTATTCCAGTCTAAACGCTTATTTCCTTTTCGCCATCCCAATCGACCTGGCTAAAACCTCCAGTTCAATGTGGAATAGCAGTGATGAGAGCAGACATTCTTGTCTTCTCCTTTCTTAGAGGCAAACACTCATTCTTTGCTTATTAAGTTTGATGTTAGCTGTGAGTTGTTTTTGTTTTGTAGATGCCTTTAATCAGGTTGATGACGTTTCTTTCTACTCCTAGTTTATTGAATGTATTTATCATGAAGAGAGGTCAAATTTTGTCAGATGTTTTTCTGCGTCTGGATTACAATCATATAGTTTCTTTTTTGTCCTCAATTCTACTGATATAGGGTATTACATAATTTTTGAATGTTAAATCAATCTTGCATTCCTGAGGTAAGTCTCACTTGATCATGATGTATAATCCTTTCAAAACATTACTGCATTTGATTTGCAAGTATTTTGTTGAGGATTTTTGTATGTGCATTCTTAAGAGGTGTTGGTAACTTTATGATGTCTACCTCGTGATGTTTTTGTGTTAGGATAATACTAGCCGCACAGAATGAGCTCGGAAGTGATTCATTCTCTTCTATTTTTTGGAAAAAGTTTGTGAAAAAATGGTATTAATTCTTCTTTTGAATATTTGGTAGAATTCACCAATGAAGCCCTCTGGGTCCGGCCTTTTCTTGTGGGTTTTTAAATACTAATTCAATTCTCTACTTGTTATAGGTCTTTTCAGATTTACATTCCTTCTTAAGTCAGTTTTGGTAGTTTGTGTCTTTCCAAAGACGATAATAGAACATAACTTAGATAATCTAAATTATCTAAGTTATTGGCATATAATTGTTCATAGCATTCCCTTATAGTTCTTTATTTCTCTAGGGTTGCTAGTAGTGTCCCTTTTTCATTCCTGATTTAATAATTTGAGTCTTCTTTCATTTTTTTATCTTGGTAAAACTAAAGCCTTGCCAATTTTGTCTATCTTTTTAAAAACAAAAAACTTTTGGTTTTATTGCTTCAGGTATATTGCAGCTATGTCATCAGGTGCAAGTACGTTAAATACTGTCCTATCTACCTGGAGAACTGACTCCTTTATCCCTCTTTATCCCTGACAGTTTTCCTTGCTCTGAAGTCTGCTTTGCCTGAAATTAAATATTTACTGCTCCCTCCTCCTCCCTTTTTTCCCCTCCTTCCTCCCTTCCCTTTTCTTTCTTCAGTCATGTCTACTCTGTGGATGACCCCACCAAAGGCATTCTTCATTTCTGTTCATTTTTGATTTCTAGAATTTCCTTTTGATTCTTAAAACTTCCATCTCTCTGCTTACATTACCCATCTGTTCTTGCATGTTGTGTACTTTTTCCATTAGCGCTCTAAGCATATTCATCAGATTTTAAATTCTCAGTCTGATAATTCCAACATCCCTGCCATATATGAATCTGATTCTAATGCTTGCCTACTTTCAAACTGTGCTTTTTCTTTTAGTACGTCTTGTAGTTTTTGTTGTTGAGTTGGACATGATACCCAGCTGGACTGGGTAAAAGAAGCTCCAGTGAATAGGCCTTTAATGATGTGGCAGTAATGTGTAGGGGGAGGGTAACATTCTATAATCTTATGATTAAGTCCCAGTCTTTTAGTGATCATGGGCCCCTGGGATGGACCTTCACAACTGCTTCTCAGTCTTCCTCCCGCCACTCCCATTTAGGTGAGAAAGGAAGGCTGGAGTTGGGTGTTTCCCTTGCCCCATTTGGTTAGGCTCTGGTAAAACCCAGTGTGATTTGGCTCTAGCAAAATAAGTTTCCTTTGAGGTGAGGCTTTTGTAAAAGAGAACAGAAGGGGGGGGGGCATATTTCTGAATGATTACTTTCCCCTTCCCTGCTGGAAACACAAGGATATTTTTCTCTGATATTCACTGTGAGAACCTGGTGGGCTCCAGGAAGTAAAACACAAAATATGCCCCCAGCTGGTCTCTTTTTTAACTGCAAGTTAGTCATGCTCAGTCTCTAGTAATTAGTCAATTACCCTTTAAATTATTCCCAGTGGTGGTTTCCCCTCCAGGGAAAGTGTGATTTTCTGTATTTGCCTCAAGTGCTCAGGGTAGTGGTTTTGTCTTGTGACCTTAGTTCTCTCACGTACTCAAGAAGTCATGGATTTTCAGTTTTTCAGCTTTTTTCTATGTTAGGATGGCAGTTAAGACTTCCAAGGTTTCTACAATGTTGAACTGGAAACCAGAAATCTATTTTGTTTTTCAAGAAACGGCCAAAACATTTTCTAGACTGATTGTACCATTTATCCTGCCAGCAATGTAAGAGATCTACTTTTCTACATCCTTGTCAGCATTTGGTATTGTCAATTTTTAAAATTTTAGCTGTTCTAACAGATGTGTAATGATTTATCAATGTAAACAAATTTGTATTTCTCTAATGGCCAGTGATGTCAAACATTCTTTTCATGAGTTTGCCATTCATATATCCTCTTCAGTAAAATGTCTCTTTGTCTTTTGCCCGTTTTCTAATTGGATTGTTTGCTTTTTTTAACTGTTTAGTTTTCAGAGTTCTTTATATATTCTAGATGTGTGTCTTATGTGGCTTACAATATTTTCTGTCTGGGGATTGGCTTTTCATCCTTCCAAAAGGGTCTTTGGAAATCAGAAGTTTTAAATTTGATGAAGTGTCCAATCTATCATGTTTTTCTTTTATGAATTTTTTGGTAAGAACTATATACTAGGTCCCAAAAACTTTGTTTTTTCCTAAAAGTTTTATGTTTTTTACATTTAAATCTGATCCATTTGGAGTTAGATCCTATATAAGGAGTGAAGCTTAAGTAGAGGTTTTATTTTGTTTTGTTTTTGCCTATGAAAACCAATTGCCCCCTCAGATAACTAAGTCTTATGAGTCAGCTCTATCACAAATTATCACCACTAGATAATCAGCTTGCTTTGCTTTTTGCTAACACTGACCCACTGAAAATAGGTATTATTTATTATTTTGTTGTTGCTAATCCTCACCCGAGGATATTTTTTCCATTGCTTTTTAGAGAGAGTGAAAGGGAGGGAGTGAGCGGAAGACAGAGAGAAAGAAAAACACTGATGTGAGAGAAACACATTGACTGGTTGCCTCCTGCATGTGCCCCAATCAGGGCTGGGGATCAACCTGCAACCCAGATACCTGCACTTGACCAGTAATCGAACCCAAGACCCTTTGACACACGGGCTGACACTCGAACCACTGAGCAACACTAGCCAGGGCAAAAATAGGGATTTTGATTGCGGAAGAGGTGGGTGGATTTATAAATTGTTTTGGCAATTAACGTAGGGAAACAAGGCTGAAAAGAAAAAACTGAGTAAAAAAAACTAACTTTCCTCAATTCTACCCTTTTGCCTACCGTTTAGATCACAGCAAATGCTGGCCCTGGCTGGGTAGCTCAGTTGGTTAGAGCGTTGTCCCAATACACCAAGGTTGCGGGTTCAATCCCCGTTCAGGACACATACCAGAAGCAACCATTGGGTAAGTGGAACAACAAATTAATGTTTCTCTCTCTTTCTCTCTCCTCCCCTTCCTCTTTCTCTCTTAAATCAATAAAAAATAAAATAAAATAAATCACAGCACATGCCAAGCTAAAAAATAAACTAGTTAATTTGCATGTCAAGGCATAAAGCATACCTTCAATCAGTGTTTCCCAAACTATAGTCATCTGTGGATTACCTGAATAAATTTGCCATTTCTGCATATAATATGTAATATTCCACGACTTTTGTTTTAACCAGGAAAGTATCATTGTCTTAACCATATTAATGGTATCAATACAATCATTAAGTGATGCTTTGGAAACTGATTAGCATACCATGTGAGGTACTATAAGTAAAGACAAGATTCTTATCAGACTGTGCTCAGTATTATCTATGTAGGTTGATACAACATCTCTGCTTGGTGTTCCTATGAGAATTTGGATCCAGACACTATTCTCATTAGGAATCAGGCTGAAGTGTCAAAATGCTGCCCTGGTGGCTGGGGGAAAAGGAGCATGGCTGTGTATTTGAGAGCGGGAAAAAAGACAGTTGTTCAGCAGCAGTGTTCACATTTTTATTGCGTGTTATAAAACATATGTGGTCAACATCTGTTACTTTCATTTGCAAATGGCAGAGTTGGGAAGCAAAAAACCTGTACCTGATCTTTTAATCATGACTATCTGTCACCAAATTACTCACATCCAGGCTTCTGCAGATCTGGAATTTTCTTTCCACCAGATAGGAGTACGTAGTGCAAATTCAGCTGGTAACATTAAAAAAAAATCAGCATAGTCAAGCAGTCTTAGTCTTTAAGATTTCTGGACTTCGTCCTTGGAGGAGATCAGGATCTTCCCAAGGCCTGGGTCCTCGAATATTCTTCCAGTCATCAAAAGCAGAATCCTTTATTTTCTATAGAGCCACAAAAATTAAAGTATATATATTAGTGTAGGGGTCCTGTGGCTTTCATTAGGACATCAATGAGCAAGTGAAAAGAATCCAAACGGCCCTCACTTATAATTTTAGTAAATAAATCACTGCATATCAAGCATAACAACTGAAGTGACATATTTCTTAGGATTAGGAATTTTTCTTGCTTGCTATCGATGTAAATGCCCATCTTTTTCCTCATCACAATAAAACGATTAAAGTAAAATTTTAAAAATGTACATGCCTTGTTTTTGAGAGCACAGAGAAAGGGAAGAAGCTAAGAAAACAGAAGTCCAACTCCAAAGGCTGACCCAGCAGAGTAATGACCAGCATGCATTAGCAGGAGTGACAGTAGTAAGTGAGAGGAAAAGAACAAAGGTGGAGACCCCGAAGGCTGCTAGAAGGACAAAAACAGACTAAGATGATTTGTCCTGCACCTGAGAAGTGAGCATGGGCTCAAGAATGAAAAGACATCCCCCAGAGCTGCCATGAGCAAAGCCCATTCGGGTAATAAAAACTACTTAGCTACAGTTGGATCACTGTACCTTCCGTCAGTGTGAAATGTCTCCCAGGCATAAGAATAAAGGTAGGATAAAAGGGAAAAACATGAGTGTTTCTTCACCCTTCCAACAGTAACTTCCATTCATCTGCTTTCACTGTTCTAGACTAACTGAGTGAATTAAATAGAAAAAGAGGCTCAGAGAACACAGGATACCTTATATCCAAAGACAGGGAATAAAAGAAGTTTACCTTGACACTTGGATACTGAGCTTTACTCTTTTACTAATGAGCTGTATAACCTTGGGCGAGTAACTGAAGCCATCTGGGCACTAATTCCCTCATAAGTAATAATAAAAAGGCTGAAACAAATGGTCTACGTGGTTTCTTCAGGTACCAAACTCTACGGTTTCTAAAAGAACTAAAATCCACTCTGAGACAAACCCTCCACAGCATCACTACTGACACAGTACTCATATATTGAGAAGTAGCAAGTTATAGGTTTGAACAAAATAATGGGGAAGTAGTGAATGAAATCATTCTCTAAATTCACTTATAGTTTTACCAGGAGTTTATATTGAATATATATAGATGAACAAAATTTTATTAATTTAATGTGCAAGAAAAAAGTAAATTATTTTCAAGTATAGTTATGAAATCATCCAAAATTATAAAAAGGTTTTAAAAAAAGAATAATAGCCTTCACCCAGATAACATAAGACACACATGCTCAAGAGAATTTAAGAATAATTATTGGATGGGATACAAAGTTGGCAGAACAACTTCATGTAAAAGTGCTCCAGTCTTCAGAGATCTTTGGTGAATAAAAGATTCTCTGTAGAATTCTGCAAAACATGCAGTCGTTGAAGACTAGGCTGTATGAGCCCTAGGTGGGCGAGACCACCTAAGGCTCACTAGTTAACAGCCAACTGCTATAGAACTGATTGTGGAACAGAGTCAAGAAGTGCTGAGGAAAAGCAGTGTCAGTACTGGATTTTCGCAGTTGTCACAGTGGACTTAATACCTAGTTGCTTCCTTCACAGCCAGCTGAGACACCAAAAAGCTGCTCTTTAGGAATAAGAATGATGTCAAGAGAAAGACCTACTTAAGACTCATCCAACAGAGCTTAAAACTAAGTAAGCTCTGACAAGATCCTTTGGGGAGACAATTTGAACAATGAGACCTACAAAAAGGGGTTTAGGAAGCACCAAAGCCTTTCCACAGTTCCTCCCTTATAAAGCACAAAACCAAGTTCGAAATAATCAGCCAATAATTGAACTGCCTGCTAAAAGTTCGAATCTCTTCAATGTATTATTCACAATGTCCACCTTTCAATAAAAAATGACCAAACACACAAAGAAACAGAAAAATACAGGGGTAGGTTTACATAATACAAATAAATACAATAATAAATAAATAATAATAGAAGAAACTGTTTCATGTACACTGTACTTGCAGCTGTCAACCGACTTTTGCCCACCCCTGTATAATTCATAGGTAAAAAATAAACAGAGAGAGACATCGTCCTCCCTCATCACATTCTATGATACAATGTGTAATTTATTAAACTCTCTGATTTATGCTAATCAAATGGGTAGGAAATGACACCTCATTATAATTTTAACTAACATTCCCATTATCAGTTGAGCATCTCTTCAAGTTTAAGAAAGATATTTATTTCCCTTCCTCTGAACTCTTTACAATGCTTCGCCCATGTTCCTACTGACCAACTGAATGGCTGAACTTTTCCATTTTGATTTGTAGATGTTCTTCATATTTCAATGAATTCATCATAATAAAGATAAATATTTTTAGGATTCCTCACTTAACTACTGACTTTATATGCATTTTTTTTTTATTTTTAGGCTGAACTTCTGAATTTTTAATTATGAACTCACCAATCTTTACTTTTAAAGCTTCTGGGTTTGGTATCACATTATTTTATTTTATTATTTTATTTTATTATTTTATTTTATTATTTTTTTATTTTATTTTTTATTTTATATTTTATTTTATTTTATTTATTTTTTAAAAATATATCTTTATTGATTTCAGAGAGAGGAAAGGAGAGGGAGAGAGAGAGACAGAAACATCAATAATTAGAGAGTCATTGATCGAGCCCACACATCAGGCATGTGCCCTGACCGGGAATCAAACCCCGATCACCTGGATCCCAGGTCGAGGCTCAACCGCTGAGCCACGCCCGGCCGGGCGGTATCACATTATTTTAAATAGGCTTTTTTGACACGAGACCACAAAGAAGAATGTTCATTTTTTTCCTCCTCGGACTTTTAGCATTTTGGGTTTTTATTTGTAAATTCTTGATCCATCTAAAACTCATTCATTTATAGTATATGAAATATACATCCATCTTTGTTTTCTTTTCAAATGACTACATAGTTGTCCCAATACCATATAGTTAAGGTAAATGTTTTTTCTGCACTGTTAATCATTGAAGTTTACCTTAAGGCAGACAGAACCAGTCACTGACAGGGAGGATTGTTACAAAAGAAAGACTATATTAACATACTGTACCTCATACTCTGATTCCAGTGACATTTTATTCATTTTCAGTCTTTTTTCTAACTCAGGATCAATCTGTAAAACAGAAAGAGGACCTATACATTATTTAAGTCTGTAGGATTTAATTTTCAATTTAAAGTTATATAAGGGATAGCTAGGATGGTATGGTAGATGACAAACACATGGCAAAATCTCCATCATCCATCACCCATCCATCCATCGAATCGCATAATGATAACTGATGTAGTACTACCACCACCACTACTACTAACAGCAGCTAATGTTTACTGAGGACTTGTTATGTACCAGGCATTTTGACATATAAATACCTCTTTTATCCTCATAAAAACCTAAGGTAAGTATTAGTAGTATGATCACAACTAAGGAAAGTAGGACACAGGGAGTTTGAATAATTTGTCAAAGAGGCAGAACTTTGCTCTGAACCTTGGCCCTCTGCCTGCATGCTATTCACCGCCACCCTAAATTATGTTATTACACAAAAATGTTATGCTAATAAATAGAATGCTGCTCTTGAAAACAAAAAAGAGCACCTTCCATGTACCGAAAACAAAGAAGTATCTACGAAAAAATTAGACAGGATTCCACGGTGGTGCCGTATTACCTGTGCATGGCAAAGTCTTTAGGAAAGAAGAATGTGATTGCTGAAATTAATAAACCAACAACAACAAAATCCAAATTAAATTAAATGGGATAGCTGAATAGTGACTGAACACAGCAACCAAATTAGTGCACTAGAAATACAACCTGAGGATTTCACTAGAATGATGCACAAAGAGATGGGATGAATGAAAGGTGTATTATGAAAGCTAGATCCAAAAGTTCCAACATGTCTATTAGGGGTTTCAGAAACAGACAGTGAAAAGAATGGAATAAGGGCAATAAATAATTAATCAGTAATTAAAAAGAAATGAATCCTTAGACTGAAAGAACACAATAAAAAATACCCACAACAAAACAAAAAAAGCCCATCTTAAGTAATAGCAAAACTTTAGAATATTAAGGATAAAAAGAAAATCTCAAAAGAAAAATAAGATGAAAAGACAGATTACTTACAAAGGGATGAGAATTAGAAAAAAAACCTCAATTTTAAATGCTAAAATAAAATGAAACTATTCTTCAATGTTGATTATGGAGAGATTATTCTGAACCTCAGTTTTACTTTTACTATATTCTTATTTCTTCCTCCTTGGCTTCTACTTGATTGAGGTTTTCTCTATCGCTGTTTTGAGTGGTAGAAATACATAAACACATATCAATAATTCCAGTAAATATTGAATTTCATCTATTAAATATTTTTCTGACTGAAATTTTTAGAAATCCAGCTATATACTATACTATTTATGAGAAATGTACTTAAAAAATAAAAGCACAAGGTTGAAGACAGAAGGTTACAAAAATGATACAACACAAAAAATACTAGTGGGGGTGGATATTCAATACATAGCTATATATATAGTTTATATATACATAAAATATATAAAATATTTTTATACTTTTGTACATAAATTATATATACACATACACTTATATATATTTTAATCCTCACCTGAGGAGTGAGGATATTTTTTTCCATTGATTTTAGAGTGGAAGGGAAGGTGGGAGGGGGACAGAGCGAGAAATGACGATGTGACAGAGACACATGGACTGGATGCTTCCCACACGCACCCCAACCAGAGGCGGGGACTGCAACTCAGGTACCTGCCCTTGACAAGAATCAAACCCTTGATCCTCTGAAGGACAGGTTGATGCTCTAAGCACTGAGCAACGCCAGCCAGGGACATACCAATATTTTTTTTAACTTACCTTTATTGTTGTATTACAAATGTCCCCTTTTTCCCCCATTGACCCCTTCCACCCTGTACCCCTCCCTCCAGGCCTTCAACCCCACTACTGTCTGTGTCCATGGGTTATACACATAAAGTCTAATGTTAATCTCTCACCACCCACCCCTGCCTTCCCTCTGAGATTCTTCAGTCTTCCATGCTTCTATGTCTCTGGATCTACTTTATTCATCAGTTTATTTTGTTCATTAGATTTCACATGAGTAAGATCATGTGACACTTGTCCTTCTCTGACTGGCTTATTTCCTTTAGCATGATATTCTCCAAGTCTCACCATGCTGTCTCTAAGGGTAAGGGATCCTTCTTTTTTACGGCTGCATAGTATTTCATTATGTAAATGTCCGAGAAGATGCTTGATATAATTTCAATCTTCTTGAACTTGTAGAGACTTGTTTCGTGTCCTAACATGTAGTCTATCTTTGAGATGTCCCGTGTGCACTGAGGAGAATGCCTATTCTGCAGCTCTGAAGTGGAATGTTCTGTAAATGTCAATTAAATCCATCTAATCTACTGTGTCATTTAGAGTCACTGTTTCCTTGTTGATTTTTTTGCCTGGAAGATCTATCCAGTGAAGTCAGTGGGGTGTTAAAGTCCCCTACTATGACTGTACTGCTGTCAACCTCTCCTTTAAAGTCCTCCAGAAGGTTTTTTGGGTTTTCTTCCAGCCTGTTGTGAGCCTTTTGTTCCAAGGTGGGTCTCTTGTAGACAGCACATATTTAGGTCTTGTTTTCTTATCCATTCAGCTATCCTATGTCTTTTGATTAGGACATTTAACCCATTTATATTTAAGATTATTATTGATAGGTACTTATCTGTTGCCATTTTATTTCTTTAGGCCTATGTTTCTCATTCTCTCTATTCCAACTTCTTATTACAGCAGTCCCTTTAACATTTCCTGCAGTGCTGGTTTGCTGGTGATCTACTCCTTTAGCCTTTCTTTGTCTGGAAAGCTCTTTATTTCACCATCTATTTTGAATGATAGCCTTGCTGGATAGAATAGTCTTGGATTCAGATCATTGTTTTGCATTACCTTCAATACTTCATGCCATTCCCTTCTGGCCTGTAGGCTTTCTGATGAGAAATCGTCTGACAGCCTTAGGGGAGCTCCTTTGTATGTAACAGATTGCTTTTCTCTTGCTCCCTTTAATATTCTCTCTTTGTCCTGAATTTTTGGCATTTTAATTATGATGTGTGTTGGCTTGGGCCTCTTTGGGTTCTTCTTGCTTGGGACTCTCTGTGCCTGCTGAACTTGTGTGACTTTTTCCTTGACCAGGTTAGGGAAGTTTTCTGCCACTAGTTCTTCAAACAGGTTCTCTAACCCTTGCTTACTTACTTTTGACCTCTTCTGGCACTTCTACGATGCAGATATTGTTGCGTTTAATGCTGTCCCACAGCTCCCTTAAACTGTAGTCCTGTTTTTTAATTGTTTTTTCTTTTGGGTTCTCTAATTGAGTGATTCTTTCTACCGTCTTCTAATTTGCTGATTCAATCCTCAGCTTCCCCTAATCTGCTGTTCATTCCTTCCAATGTTTTCTTTATTTCTATGTCATTCTTAATTTCCTTCATAGTTTCTATATCTTTTTTCATGTAATTGAGTATCTTTATGATCAGTATTCTGAACTCTGTATCTGATAGATTGCTTATCTCCATTTCATTTGGCTCTTTTTCTGGAGACTTATTCTTTCATTTGGGGCTTGTATTTTGTCTCCCCATTTTGGCTGCCTGTTTGGATTTGTTTCTATGGATTAGGTAGATCTGCTAGGACTCCCAGGCTTTGGGATGGTCTCTGGTGTAGGCCAATGTCAGATGCTCTTTGTGACTGGCCTTGAGTACCCTGCTTGAAGTTTCCCACACTTCACAGCTTCTTGTTCCTTCTGCTGGGGATGAGTGTGTTTGGACAGGACCAAGATGGGTACCAAGGTCTGCTTTTCCAAGCCCTGGGTCCAGAAGGAAATCAGGGAGACACCCAAAGTACCCAGAGGCTGTTATTCAGTTTCTTAATGAGCCTCAGGCTGTAGAAACTACATAGGGTGGGGCCAGAGGTTTTCCAGCAGGGTGGGGTAACTGCTTCCCCCCCAGGCAGAAGCTGCTTGGAAGGTAAATTTCTGCCTGAGAAAGAAGTCCTCTGCCTTATGGGGGAATGACTCAGCACCGGAATCCAGATGGCTGCCCTCTGAGCTCTACTCCCCCAACCAGCCCCCCTGGATTCTCCTCACACTGCTCTAGTCCACTCTGCCTCTGCCAGAGCCCAAGGTGAGTGGCTGCACACAAAAGTTTGTGTGTTGGCCCTTTAAGAGGATGCCTGCATTTCCAGCCACCTCTCCCTGGCACACAGAAACCCTGCTGCTTTTCATAGCCAGATGTTATGTGGGTACCTTTCTCAGTCCTGGTGCTCTGGGCTGGGAACCCAGTTTGGGGTTAGGCCCCAGAGTTCTCAGTGGGAACCCCCCACAGCTGAGATATCCCTCTGAACCTTCAGCTGCTGCCTGTGGGAGCCCGGCCAGCCCTCTCGCACCTCCACACTTCCTACCAGTCTCTATGTGGTCTCCACTTTTCATCCTTGATTATGACGATGCTCCCCAGCTAGTCTTCAGTTGCAGTTGGTTATTCAGGGCGGTTTTTCTGGATTTTAGTTGAAATTCCAGTTTGGTCCTGGGAGAGCTTCAGTGTAGCTTCCACTCAATCTGCTGCCATCTTGGATCTCTCCATAGCAATATTTTTAATGGACAAAAGTTTCAAGGAAAACAGCATCAAAAAGGAACATTTTATATTCATAAATGGAACAAATTTTCAAGATGATGTTAGAATTATAAAATATTACATGACTACATCGCTTTGAAATTTACACAGCAAAATATATAAAAATATAAGTAATACACAAAACATATTAGAGGAGCTTAATATATCTTTCCGAGAAAGTAACAGATCAAGTAAATTATAAACACGTATGACTTTTGAAGATATGAGTAAAATAATTACGTTCTTTCTAATAGGTCTATACAGAATGTTGAGCCCAGCAAATTTAGATTGCCATCATCCCCTCAAATGTACACATTAACCTGGAATAATTGCCCCGACTCCCCAAACATCCTTCTTTACCTGAAGATGGTATTTAAGGAGATGGCTTGGAACATTTTGGGGGAGCGTTTTACTAAGTTTTTCTGGGTATCTCCCATGTATATAGGAGGTATACATATTATTAAACTTCTGTTTGTTTTTCTCTTGTTAACCTGTCTTTTATTACAGGCAGAATCTCAGCCAAGAACCTAGCAGGGTAAAGGGAAAATTATATCTCCTCCCCTACAGTTGATTGAATCACTCTGAAAAATACTTTGGAAATTACATACATACCCTACAACCTTTAGTTGTACTTGTGCAACAAAAGAAATAGACAAGAATGTTCAGAACAGCATTACTTTCAGTAGGCAAACTGCGAATCAACCCAAATGTCTGTCAATGGTAAAATGGATAAATAAAAAATGGTAACACTTAGTGGAATACCATATAGCAATGAAAGAATCACGGGGTCAGCAAGTATGGCCCAAATCTAGTGTAAAAATTCATGAAAAGAAACCTGATTTCAAATCAAGTTGGGAGGAACTCTCATGATCTACGTTGATCATGAAGCCCAACAGGAACAACTCTTTGTTTATAATAGCTCTCCCAGCTTCCTCTTCTCCCAATCTCAGGTTCTTTTTTGCATATTTTGTAGTATGCTCTGTTTTGGTTATTTAACTCCCTAATCCAGCTGTACGTGTCCTTCCATCTGTCATTAAAATAACAATCATTTAGCTTTCTTTTTTGGTGATGTCTGGATCATACTGGCATTGGTACTGTAATTTTTCTCATTTCTATTATCTGAATCTTAGGAAACCTGGTCACTATACTTGTAATGTTAAAAATTAAACCAGCACTAATTCCTTGCAAAGTACAACAGACAAAGCCAAAAAAACACACACACACACCAAAAAAAAAAAACTGGTAATGCTCAGGATTACAACACACTTAACTGCACACTTATATCGTATTACTTGGCGTGAAGCAACAATGGATGATATATTATTGTGAATCCATGGCTGTCAGCATTAAGAATCAGGAGATAAAAGAGCAATGGCCACTAAGGCAGGAAGAGAAACTATGTCATATCTATTTCATACTGAAATTGAAAGCTACTGCTTTCAGTTTATTTTCTTAGCCCATTTCATGGTTTCTATTTTTTCTTTTCCAATTAAAAAAATGTATTCTTAATTATAGTTCACACACACAGTATATTAGTTTCTGCTCTACAACATAGCGATTCAACATTTACATACCTTACAAATCGATCACCACAATAAGTCCAGTAACCATCTGTCACCATATATAGTTATTACAATATTATTAGGATCTCATGGCTGGGTGGGCCAGGGTATTCTAAAATTCTAGAAAACTCTGTTCCTTATACTTTGCATCACATCCCTGTGTCGTCTCATGGTTTCTATACTTCCTTTTCAACCTTCTACACACATGACTGAAAAGCAGGAAATTTTGTGTCCTGGGAAGCTGGACTTTCAGTCCTAAAATCAGAATAGTTCCAGGCAAACTAAGATGGTTGGTTACCCTGAATCAATGCCACCTTTCTCTACCCATGTCAAAACTTCTCAACTCAACTTATCCTCTCTTGCTTCTTCTCAATCAAATTTGTCCTCTTAACCCCACTTTTGACCCCCTCTTGAATTCAACCTCAGCAATCTCGGTCTCTTGACTCCCCCTTGATCTCAACTTCTCAAACCTTGTAACACCTGTCAACCTCAACCAATCTTATCCTTAGTCCCTCTCAAATTTAGTTCACCTCATCCTCTCTACCCTGTTTGAGCACAACCTCACTCAATGACTCGACTTTATCTCAGTTTAACTTCTCAACTTCAAACAACCTAGTCTTCTAAATCTCAGGTCCTGCTCTCTGATCCTTCTCACCTGAACTGTCCTCTCAGCCTCCTTCCACAGACCTTGACCAACCATACCTCTCAACCTTACTCTCTTGACTTCAATCAACCTCTTTCTCTCAACTTTACCTAATTTTGTTCTCTTTACTTTAACCCCATCTTCTAGATCCCCCGTTATCCCAATCTCCTTCATTCTCTCTCCTTAACTTACCACCACCATTTATCCAATCCTCAAAACCAAACATCAAGTCATCGGAGATTTATTCATATTTTTATATTATGTATATCACATTAATCATCAAATACTATGTTTGCTGCTAAACTTTTTTCTGGAACCCATTTATTTCTCACTATCTTCATTGCACATTTTATTTCAGATTCCATTATTGTTCATCTATACTACTGTCAAAGCATCTGAATAGGTCTCTTTGCCTCCAGTTAAAACAATCTCTTCCTTACTATCTTGCTCCCCAAACACCATCCACCCTGTACTATGCTGCCAAAGAGATATTTCTAAAATGAAAATCTGACCATATACTTAATACTCCCTCTGTTATAGAATATTAATCATTTCCCCCATTTAGCTCTTACTCGTTCTTAAAGCCTGAATTCAAAGGTTGACACCTCTAGCAAACCTTCCAAATACCCCATTCCCAAGTCTAATCTGTATGCCTCTATTTGAAGTTCTAGTAATGTTTTATGCAAAATTCTAATATAGCATTTTCCTGGGCACTGTTATATGTTTGGGTACATGTTCACATTTAGATGTCTTCCAGCTGCAATTATGCCATAAGCTTTGTAAGAATCAGTTTCTTAAATCTTTATCTGTAGGATCTAATACATGATAAACATATGACAACTATTCAATTATTTTTCAAATATATACGTGTTATCCTACTTCCAAAGGTCAGATTATTACAACTTTCATCTTAAAGCAAAACGGAAAAGAATTCCTCAATAAAATAATTGGGATGTGCCCTGGCCCGAGTTCCCAAGTGGTTAGAGCACTGGCCCACACACCAAAGGGTCTCGGGTTCAACTCCCAGTCAAGGGCATGTACCTGCGTTGCGGGTTCACTCCCTGGCCCTGGTTGAGGCAGGTGTGGGAGGTAACCAATCCACGTGTCTCTCTCATATCGATGCTTCTCTCTCTCTCCCTTCATCCCTCCCTCCCTTCCAGTCTCTCTGAAAAGCAATGGAAAAAATATCCTCAGGTGAGGATTAACAACAACAAAAATTGGGATGCTAACAGATCTTTTAACTCAATTGATAATTGCCCTATTCCCTTATAGAAACCATTGTACCATATTCTTTTAAAATGTAATATTCATTCTAATGCCTATTGTCTTTGAGACTAGCTGGAGTTGGTGTTTCTCTTAAACCATAAAATTAACTGAGCAAATTGAATAGGCCTTTGATACTCTTTACTTTAGCACCCATGTTACTGAGGTCTGCTAACGAAATTTATCTATTACTCGGAGAAAAACAAATATCAGATGTGTGCCACACACAAAAACTACCTACTTCTCAATCAACCAGAATTCTTGTGTAACACTTGACTTGAATTTGACAGTAATTGGGTAATCACTGAGGGTGGGAATACTAGCTCTACCCTCAGTAGTCATATGACCTTAGGCAAGTTACTTAAGCTCTCTGGGCTTCAGTGTCCTCACCTATAAAATAAAGACAACCATATAGATATGAACCAGTACAGTCTTCCACAAAGGGATACTTATAAAAAGATAAGTATAACTATTTATAATGAAAAATAATTTTTCTTTCTTTTACTATAAGTTACTAAAGATGCACTACAATATAATTCATAAAATTACTGGTATTCATGTGAAATAGCTAATTTAAAACTGAAGTAATAAAACGGAGTGAAATTGTTGTCCCATGTTCTTTAGTCCCTTCTAAATCCTAAAAGCAACTACATCAGAGCACATGTTGTGGCAAAAAAGCTAACAATATTGGAAATTTTCTAGTGAATAGGAGAAAAATTACTAAACTCTTCACATTTCCTGATTCATTTCCATGTGATCATTAGTGTTGTTATAAAGAGTAAGAAAGAGCCCAATCATCATATATCAGTCCTGAAAGGCTAGACAAGACTCAGACTGCTTAGTATGCTGAGTATACACATCTCCTAAACCAGAACATACATATACACAGACACATGTCAAACTCCAATTACAGTTCTTACTTTAATCTTCACAGCATCATAACGGATTTGTGAAAACTCACGAAGACCAAAAGAACCTCCAACAATCAACAGCTGAAACAAAGAAAGGAAACAATTAAACAAAACAGAAGGGCAGAATTCAGTCTACTGATAGATTACTAATCTAAATGCCCCAACAGCGATAGATTATACAAAATCTTATAGATTATTTTTCCTGGTTAATTACCATTCACCTTTCAGAACAGGTGCTTTATATACTGTCACTGGGAAACATTTTAGCACATTACCAAATACCAAAATCAGTACTCCACACTTGTACCTGACCTTATGGTTTAAGTATCATCACAAGCATTTTATTAGTTCATCCTTACAAAAGACATGTGAGCTAAAGAAAAAATCCATTTAATAGATGACTTGTCCATGATCACAATGGATAACGCCAGGAATAAAATTCTGGCCTTGTTTCTTCAAGACCAGAATTCTTTCAATTTTATATTTTACAAAATAAGCCAATGGAAGAGCATTTTTCTCCACTTCCTTAGCAAGTGATAAAAGAATCTCATGGAATATGCCATATCCCTCAGTATATGGTCAATCTTAAAAGAGCCCTCGAATTGTCATTGTTGCTTTATCATCCCATCAATAATCTAATGGGCTTTAATTCTTAATCCTAAAGCTGCAAAAGTCTAACACTTGGAAAAACATTAAGTTTAATCCCTATCTTCCTTTCTATATCAATATATTAATATTACCAATTAAAGAAATACAATGCCCTAGCCGGTTTGGCTCAGTGGTTAGAGTGTCAGCCCTAGGACTGAAGGGTCCTGGGCTCTATCCCTGCCCTGGTCAGGGCAGGTGCAGGAGGCAACCAATTGATGTGTCTCTCTCACATGAATGTTTCTTTCTCTATTTCTGTCTCCTTTCCACTCTCTCTGAAAAGCAATGGAACAAATATCCTCAGGTGAGGATAAAAAAAAAAAATACAAAAAGACATAAAACATCATGAAATATAAAAATTTATCATTTTGAAGTTGGAATATCAAAAAAACCTTGAGACTACAAATTTCAAAACCCAATAAACCTGACCACATAAAAATGTAAAACATCTATCCCAACAAATACATGAAATTAAAACAACATAAATCAAAATACAACAAATCAGGTACATATCTGTGATTTATAAGCAGCTAATATTTGCAATGTTAATATGTAAGAATTCCTTGTAAAATGAAATAATTTTTGTCTCTTAGTTTCAATGCAAAGACACACCCCTGGTTTTCCTAACTCCTTCTCAGTTTCCCTCTATTTATTCCTCACCTTTCCAAGTTTCATACCTCTTCTACCTATTCACAACCAACACTGAGTCCCTAGGTGAAGTCTTCCAGTTCCATGGATTTAAATGTAGCCTCTATAACCTAACAGCCTCCAAGTGTACATTTTCAACAGGAAATAGCCCCCTGAACTAAAGATCTGCCTTCCTACTGGGCATCTCCACTTAAAAGTCTAGCAAGAATATACAAATTAACATTTTTTAAAAAAGCCTTCTGATTTTTACCCCAACACTCTTTCTACCCCAACCTGCCCCTAATCACTAACTAGTTCACATCCCGGAAAATGTCGATTACTTTCATCCAATTGCTCAAGCCAACTTCTTTAGTCATCTTTAGCTCCTCTCATTCCTATCTCACATCTAACCCATTCCGGAGTTGTCACCTCTACTTTTCAAAATATTTCTTGAATCTGACAATTTCTGACCATATCGTTTCCTAATACTGTAGTCCAGGCCACTATCATCTCTTTCCTGGAGCACTGTCATCACGGTACCCACATGTTACTTGGGGGGGGGGGGGTCTGGTCTTTGTCCTGGGTTCCTGGGAGGGAGCTGCTAACTCGGAATTTCCTGAGTGCTTTAAAAATATAAACATCGACCTTTCGAGGGCCGCTACGATGTGGCAGGCGCCGCGCTAAACACTCAATTCACAAGGTTTTACTTAACAACAACCCTGGAAGAATTAAGCCAGTTCACAAACTAGGAAGCTGAAACATGGAGATGCCCGCAACCGTACAGTTACATTAAGCAAATCCGTCTAGTTCCAGAGACCCGGGCCACCGCCAAGCTGTAGAGGCGCGGGGCGGGGTGTTTAGTGATCATTCAGGTTTGGAGTAAAATCTGGTTCCTGCGTCGCTCTCGGAAGCACCACGGAAGGTAGGAGGAGGGGCCTCGAGATCCCACTACCCGGAGAAGACTAGAAATAGGGCTGCCTGAAAGCTCCCAACCTACCCCAGCCCCTTCCTCGCCCGGGCATCAGTTCCCCGCCTCTCGAGCTACAGGTACCCCGCGGTCTCCATCCGGCCAAACTTGAGGTCCCACCCCTTCCGCAATCCCGCCCCCACACTTTTTCTCCAGCACTCACCAGCATGGGGACCCCGTAGCGAAGGGTCTTGCTCTTGCGCAAGGCGCGCGTCGTCGCGCGTGTAAACATGACAGAACTCTCCGACCCGCCCGCGCACCCGGCCAAGCAGGCCCCGCGCGGCCCCCCAAGTCTCAGCGGCCCAGGCCCCCTCCCAGACCAGGACGTCCTAGGCGCGTCCCCTTCCCTCAGCCTCCGGCCGCTCGTCCGCTCCGGCCAGGCCTCCGCCAGGCAAAAGCAATCGAGTCATCGTAACACACTCGCGCGGCCGCCCGGAAACCGAGCGTCAGAAGTTTGGTTCCGCAGGCCGGCTTGCTACAGGGACTTAGGGGTTTCAGTCGCCTTGGTGCTCGTCCTCCAGCCGTCTGGTGACCGGTACCGCCCACGCTCTGGGTCTTGACCGGCGTCTTCTTAAGACAGTGCCTAGGACGTAGCCGCTCGATAAAGTCAGCTAAAGAAAAAATAAAGTTGGAGATAGTTTCTATAGCTATTTAAATGGCAGATGGGGCCCGGCCGGGCGTGGCTCAGTGGTTAAGCGTCGACCTGGGATCCAGGCGATGAGGGTTCGATTCCCGGTCAGAGCACATGCTCGGGTTGTGGGCTGCAGCCGATCAGTGACACTCTAATCATTGATGTTTCTCTCTCTCTCTCTCTCCCCCTCCCTTCCTCTCTCTGAAAGCAATAAAGATGTATTTAAATAAATAAGTAAATAAATAAATGTGGGATGGGAAGTTGACCAGCTTAATAGAGATTTTGAGAAATAAATCGCCACAAAAGATTAGGCTGAATGGTAATCAGTATAGTATCTTGCTAATCACTGAACCTTTAATGCTAATGCTTTTACTATGAAATAGCCTATACTCTTCATTTATGAATGTCAGTTCCTCACTCATTCAAACTATGTAGCACATCTTTATGTGGATCATTAGAAGGCTCCAGGAACACAAAGATGAAAAGAGGTGATCCCTGCCTTAAAGATGCTGGCAGTCTAATGGGCACACAAGTGAACATGGGTCTAACTGCTGTGAGAGCTCAGGAAACAGCCCCCATGTGCCATTTACCAGGGCGAGTCAGAGAAAGCCTCACCTACCAAGAACTACATAGTCACTCCAACTTTCTCAGCAAGGAATTTGAGGCCCTTTGTGATATGACTTTGGCCTGCCTTTTCTGCCACTTTTCCTCATCCGCTCCATACTCCATTCTGGAGGAGATAGCCTTCCCTGTGTATTTCAAGAACTTCCATTCCCACACAGTGCAGCTTCAGGAACACCAGGTTCTTGAATCCTCCCTACTCCACAGGCAATGTCAATTACTCCCTGCTTGGGCGGTCCAGTAGCCTTTGACTAATATACATCACCGAGCATCATCACTGTAGTTTTAGTATATAAAGTCATTGTCGCGCTGCATAACATGTAAGCAAAATGAAAACAGCACAGTGGGAAGGATACTTCAGTTTGAATTTGAAACTTGGGGTTTTCCTTTTGCTTCTGGACTGAGGAAATGAGTCAAACCTGCCAACCACCATCACCACCCCCAAAAGCATCACCTAAACTGAATCAAGAGAGATTTTGGAGTATAAAAGGAAGACTGCTAATTCCTTTCCTCACTCCTATTTCTCCAACCTTTCCTCCAGTCTCTCCAAGGAAGAAACACCTTGCAAATCTGAAACAGTAAGAAAGGTGGGAGGACGTAACCTGAGAAGTTTGGGAGTGCTGGGAGAAAATTCTGTATATTTATGGGGGAGTCTGGAGCATTTGTAGAATGCAGGAGAGTTTAGGATTGAAACGATGGGCTTATAAACAGGGTCGTTATGGTTTATAAATAAGGTCTCCTTTAATGTTGTGATTCTTTTGTACTTTATTTTGGATTGTTTGACTTACGCTTTTTGTTGTGTCTTTGTTTAATCTGTGTGCAGAGAAGGAACCATACAGGGCCGTAGGGTTTATTAGAGAATGTATTGTGACATATGCTAGATTTGTGTTTGGGATTGTTTCTCTCCTCATTCATCTCCTTTGATATTTCAGAACTCCGACAGCATCCAGGTTAGTTAAGTGTATTATTTTTCCCCTTTCCCTCAGATCATAGATTCCAAGGGCACTATTCTAAAAGTCTAGACCCTTTTCTATCTTTTAACTACAAAAACATCACCATACTGGATCCAACTTCAATAAAGCTTTTGTACTCAGCTAGAGATTAACAATGGATTAAATAATACACATATACTCTAGGTAATACTATAGCGAATCATCTGTCACTCCTTCCAGATGAAGCATGTATTCAATTTAAGTGAATACATGTCTTCAGCCTCTCATTTGTTCAATCGTTCTAATAAGCATTTATTGAGAACCTTGAGATGACCCTGAAAATGCAACTAAATTGTAAGAACTACAAGTATGCTGGAAAATTGTCAGGAGACAAATTTGGGGTCAATGAGGAATTTAAGCACCAATTGAATATTATTATATAGGTGGGAAACTCTATTGTCTATGTTTAGTGCCCACCTGAAGTATCACTACTTGTATACATCAGTTTCTTTTTTTAAATATATTTTTATTGATTTCAGAGAGAGGAACAGAGAGGTAGAAACATCAATGTTGAGAGTCATTGATCAGTTGCCTCCTGCACACCGCCCACTGAAGATCGAGCCTGAAACCTGGGCATGTGCCCTGACCGGGAATCAAACCTCGATCTCCTGGATCCTAGGTCGATGCTCAACTCCTGAGCCACACCTGCCAGGCTACCTCAGTTTCTTTATCATCGTTTTTTTACAGTTCTCAAAAAACAACAAAAAACCCACACACAAAATAGCTCATCAGTATGGCCTCTACTATCTTCTCTGAAATATGACTCAAATCCCATCTGTGCATTTCCAATGTAATAAACAATCAAAATGTTTACTCAGTCATTATAACTGTCACACTTCCAAGTGGGAAGATATGAAAATTTACATGCAGGAAACAAGGCATCTCCACCACCCAATCCAGTCCCTCAGGACTGGTTATGTTCTTGATCTCTAGGTACATTATCCTCCAGTATCTGTTCTACCATCACTTAACTCATGCAGATACATGAGAGTTATCAAAATCACCACTCTTGAGGACTTTAGCACTGAGGTCAGGCTTTAGAACTATGGCCAGATCTAATGGCTTATGGTATGAAAAGATTAGTTACTTCATGAATCTTTGTATGATTCCATAATTGACATCTAATATCTAATTTGATTCACTCAAAAACTTTATAAAGTTTGAAAGAGCATGAGAGCATATTCATTTTGCAGGTGAGCACATTGAGGCTCAGAAAGATTAAGAGGCTTGCACAAGGTCCCACTTTGTAAAGTAGTACAAATGCCCCAACTGGTACTAAACTTCCTATAGCATTTGACAACAGTATCTCCTTCTTAAATGCCCTCCTCCTGTGACTTCCAAGGATGCTTGGCTCTCATGGCTCCTCTCCAGCTTCAGGACTTCTTTTTATCTCCTTCAGCTTTGTAGACTGCAAACTGGAGTCTTCGGCCCTTTTCCACCTTTGTTCTGCCCCAGGGACTCTCAAACTATAGTGTGCACAGAATCCCCTGGAGAGCTTGTTAAAACACAGATTGCTGGGCCTCATCCCTGGTTTCTAATTCAGTACGTCTGGAATGGGACCTGAATATCGGTTTTTCTAACGGGTTTCCAGGCACTGCTGCTGCTGGTAGTCTGAGGACTACACTGTGAGAACCACTGCTCTATTCTCTTTCCCTAGGTAAACTTAACTTTCACCTTGGCTTCAAAGGTATCACAGTGTGGATGACTTCTGGTACATTTCCAGTAGCCTCCATGGTTCTTGTACACCTCACAGTCAACCTGCCATGAAGATTTATTCCTTCTTCCCTTCCTCCCTCCCTCTCTGCCTTCCTCCCTTCCTTCTCTCTGTTCTAATTTCTATGGCTGGAACTAGAGGGGTTAAGAGTTGGCTACTCGGTTTCCAGTTCAGTCCAAGATTAAACCAGTTAAAATTAAGTCCTTGACGTTATTCAGCTACGGAATCAAGTGTTTCTCCTTTAACACACATTTCTCTTAAGATAGCGATTGTTAATTAACATTCTAGTTTTAGAATTATTTGTGTATTGTCGTATTACTTTTTATGGAATATAAGCTATGGGATGAATGGGGCCACGTCTAATACGTTTCCGTCCTTCATGACTTCCTTTGTAGTTCTAAACCACAATCCACGGTTTTTGGAAAAACAAAGAAAGTGGCAACAGGGAAGGTAGCAAGAGCATCCCATATCATGCCTTACCAAAGAAGAATCTGTTTTACACTTTGGAGAAAATCAAAGCTAACTCTTCCGTACAGATTAATGAAGCCAAAAACATTCACAGTTAATTGTATTGTTTTGAAGTGCACTGTTACCTAGATTGCAATGAATTTCATCAGGTAGAGCAAATCAGGAAAACTCTAACCTTCCAATTGCCTGGGGACTAAAGCCCATCTGAAAGCATTCTAAATATTGTCAAGGTAACTAGGGTTCCCTTTTGGGGTAGGTGGGTGTGTGTTTTTGTGATGTACGTCAATGGTGACGAGATTTTATCTATTGAGATTTATGTATGAAAAAAACTTTGCAGAAAAACATATTTAGAAATGTAAAGGCAAATGTTTGACTCTTGAGCAAGTAACATGTGTTTTTATCTCAAGATAAACTCTGAAAAGGAGACCGTTAACAAATGGCCTGTCTGCACGTGTGTTTTGTTTTGTTTTGTTTTGTTTTGTTTTGTTTTGTTTTGTTTTGTTTTGTTTTGTTTTGTTTTAAGGGCTTGAGTAACACTGTTGTCCACCACTGGTTAAAAAAATGTCAAATATCATTGTACATATAAAGTTTTGTATAAGTCAAAACACAGTTCATCCTTCAATAGATGATTGGATAAAGAGGTGATATAAATATATATATGCGCACACACACATATATATACATATATACATGCACACACACACATTGGAATACTACTCAGCCATAAAAACAATGAAATATTGCCATTTGCAACTACATGGATAAATCATGAGGGTATTGTGCTAAGTGAAATACATGGAAAAGGACAGGAACCATATGATTTCAATCATATGAGGGATATAAAACAAAAAGCATCAAGTGAACAAACAAACAAAAAAGCAGACTCACAGATACAGGCAATGGAATGGTGGTTAACAGAGGGGAGGAGGGTGCGGGGAGGGTGAAGAAGGTAAAGGGGATCAAATATATGGTGATGGAAGGAGACTAGACTTCAGGTGGTGAGCACACAATAGAGCACATGGATGTTGTATCATAAAGTTGTACACTTGAAATTTACATAGTGGTATTAACCAGTGTTATCCCAATAAATTTAATTTTTTAAAAATCCACACTGCACATCCAGTAAAACTAGAACTTGACACCTCAAAAGTCAATCTACTTCCAAAAGTAAGCCCTTCAAAATCATTTTTAATTAAAAATTTATAAATTTATAATTTAATTTAATAAATTAAAAATTAAAAATATTTTCCCGTTTTATTGAGATATGACTGACATAAAACTTTATGTAAGATTAATGTGTACAACATAATGTTTTGATATATGTATATATTGCAAAATGATTATCACAATTAATTTAGCTAATATCCATCACCTCACATAGTTATAAATATTTTTTCTTTGTAATGAGAACTTTTAAGGCCTACTATAATGGTATTAGTAGCACTATTTTGAATAACCCCCAAATCAAGAAGGATATAAAAATAAAAATTATAGCCCAGCCGGTGTGGCCCAGTGGTTGAGTGTTGACCCGTGAGACAAGAGGCCACTGGTTCGATTCCCGGTCAGGGAACACGCCCAGGTTGCGGGCTCAATCCCTAGTAGGGGGCTTGGAGGAGATAGCTGACTAGTGATGGTTCTCTCTCATCGATGTTTCCATCTCTCTATCCCTCTCCCTTCCTCTCTCTGTAAAAATCAATAAAAACATATTAAAAAATAGAAATTAGAAGTTATTTGGCAATTAATAAAAAAGAAAAAACTTTCTGTGAAATCCTATGATGACAGAAAATAAGCATCCAACTTATAAAAAAGAAAACAACGGCCCCCAAAAGAACCCAAAGAAAGTATAAAAAGAGAATTAGTCAAAATGAAAGCTAAAATAAAATAAATGGAAGACAAACAAAACCAGAATAATTGATTAATGTAAAACCAAAAACTAGTATTAGAAAAAATCAGTATATTAAGAAGAAAAATTAAATCTGTTAGGGATGATACAGAAAATAAAAAAACATAAGAAAGTAAAAAGGATCATATGAAAATTTGAAGTTCTAGTCTATGAACAGCTAGATACTTTAATAGTTTTGTGATAAAACATAAATGATCATTTAAAAGTCAAACAACAGTTAATAAGGAAATTGGAAATTTACCATTAAGAAGGGCTAGGCCCTTGGCTGTGGCATAGAAGGAAACATTCATCTTAATTGAGCCAAATCATAACTATCTTTCAAAAGTCAAGGAAAAACTGGTCTTTTTAACAAACAGCAGGGTGAATAAGTTGGACAAGGTTTATCAACAGCGGGAGTAAAATATATTTTACTTATTTCTCAACATCCATCACAGCACGTGTTCCCTTGGACAGATACTTTATGATCTTATTATCTAAAAGAATTCACCTTTATTTTCCTTAGCGCATCGCAGAAAATGACAACTGTATTAAAAGTCTAAAATAAACTTCCCAACCCCCTAAGATAATGCTGAGATAAAGAAAAGCTCTTTGTACTTTCCTTATCTCAGCAATCTGTCATTCACTTTGTTCTGCCAAGACAAGCACCAAAAGGCCCCTGAGTGCTGCTGCTGAATTTCCCTAAACTTGCACACCAGCAGCCCTCCCAAAACAGCCAGATTAAAATATGCTTGTTTCCTGTACCCCAAACCCTGTGCAAAATTTTATTCCTCTGTTAAGATCTTACTGGAGATTATTCTATTGATGCTTTTCCTGGTGCCTTAAAGGAATTTATCATTTCATGGACCTAAGCCTTTCCCTCTTATTTTCTGTACCATCCCTGAGCAGTTAGCTACCTCTTTTGCCAAATGTTTGAAGGTTTTCAGAAGAATTTGAGTTCTTATGGCCTGTCCTTTATGTCCTCTCTGGGTACAAAGCTCTTCACTGTCTATATATGTTGGGTGTCTCTCAAACAAAAAATTATATCACTTTCTGTGTAGCCCCAGAGTTGATGCCTGGGGAAAATGTAGAAACCCAAGGGAAAGGCTTGGAGACCTGAGCAATAATGAGACATGGACATGGACAACAGTGTGGCGATTTGGGTGGGTGGGGGCATAGGGATGGAAGAGGGCATAAATGGCGATGGAAAAAATTAAAATAAATAAAATGTTATTTATAATCTTTAAAAAATTCTTTAATACTGAGAATAGTGTATACAATCACTCAGTAAATGTAATGTATGTATAGGTTTTTGTGTGTGTTTTTAAAAAGCAAATTTGGAAACAACTGTGAATGAACAAGTAGTTGGTATTAGGACAGACTGATGGATGGAAAAGCTAGATGTTAACTGGTTAGTTTGTGCATGTTTCTGTGAGAGGCATGTTGGGCTGTGGGGAGAAGGTACCTGAAATACACAGTGACCAGGAAGGGGTGTAGAGACTGCATGTAAGGAACCAAAGTCTAAGGGGCCTTTGGGACCAGATAAGCTTGAAAATAAGGAAGGCTTCTGAGGAAATGACGCTAAATTGAGAATTTAGCCAGAAAAATCAATGGGGCAACAGACAAACTTTTGAGTTTGTGGAAAGACCCTGATGTCAAGAGTCTGGCCTTTCTGAGTCACTGAAAGGCCAGGGAAAAGAGGGGTCAGAGAGAAAGGGTGGGATGTGGAGTGAGATGGGTTTGGAGAAATAGGCAGGAATAGATGGCATGGTGCCTTATAGGACTGAAGCCTGAGGGCAATGGGAAACTTCGAGGGGATTTTAAAACAGAGGAGAGACATGATTGAATCTATGTTTTGCCAAGATCTCTAGCCTAAGAAGGACAAATTGGAGGGGGCCCCGGTGGGTGGGGAAGAGGGCAGTTAGGGAGCCGGTGCAGCGGCCCAAGTGAAATTGAATGGTAGTTTGGACTAAGATTCAAGGAACGATGTGAGAGGTCAGGAGCAGTCATTGGGAAACCATAAAATGCTTAAAGCAACGTGTCATTGAATTTAATAGGCCTAAGGACCACTCAGTGCCCAGGGTCATGTGACATGGCTGGAGACAGACCAATAGACTTTGCTTTAGATAATAGTTGCTGCCCAGAAAAGCTGGCTTAAAACTTTCTTTCTAAAGAGTGGTTCCTTATTGACCATTAAGGTCATGTATAAAGTTTGAAGTGCAATTCCACTGTGGTTGAGGATGGATGAAAACTGCCACATGGAAGAATCACTCTGTTAACTGCCTGGGGCCCTGGCGGGTACACATTGCCACACCCTAGCAATGCAGTAGGGCTAGCCATTGCCTTAACTAGTCATTAATGATGTAAGAAAACCAGCCAGCCAAACTTGTTAGAAAGGTATATAAGATAAAATGAAAGACTTTTTGTGCATGGATTTGGTGGTATCTGTTTTGGTTGCTTGGGCTTTTTTTAAAAATAAAATTTATTGTTGTTTTCCTTCCTTCCTTGTTCTTGGCTGTTTTCTAGATAGTTTAGATTACCTTTGGATAGTTCAGCCATTTCTGTAGGTTTGGGAGTAAAGGTAGAAATTAGAAGGACAGAGAATCTCCTATGTTAGTTGTGCATTCACTATGTCTTTTATTTTCTCTATTTTGAATCTTTAACATCTGACCCTCCCAGGGTCAGCCAAATTTTAGAGATCGTAAACAACTCTATCATGAACTCACTCTTCTTTTTTTTTCTCCCCTCCCCTCCCCTCCTCTGCCCTCTTTTCTTTTCTCCTCACCTGAGGATATTTTTAAAATTGATTTTAGAGAGAGAGGGAGAGAGAAACATCAATCAGTTGCCTCCCGCACGTGCCCTGACTGGGAATTGAACCCACAGCTAGGTGTGTGCCCTGACTGGGAATCAAACATGGACACACTTTTCAAATATAAACCAACCAATCCAGAGCCCACACTCCAACCACCTTCTTTATTGAGCTCTCACACACAGGGTCATTATCTACGTGCCTAATCAACCCAAGGCCAGGTACCAGACAACTAGGGACAGCCCCTATGCCACAGAGACCTCGGACATTACTCACACTAGACAATCCACAGTCTGCTTGCCTGGCCTTGCCTGTTCCTTCCCACAGAAACCACGATAAAGGTTCTTGCCCACAGGTCTTCCCTCTCCCTCTGCCAGGTGACCAATGCCATTGCTCCCCTGTGGCCCCACAGCAGGGTGTGTCCCCTTATCTTGGGAACTGTGAGTAACAGACAATCCTTTCAATGTCAGTTGTCTCCTGATCTTTTGGCCTTATGTACCTCACGTATTCTGTTAATACACACTATTTAAAACAGGTGGGAGAAAACTACCAATCCCTTCTTATTCCCTATCTTCTATCTGCACCCAAAGAGACACTATTTTTTGTAACTACTAGCAAATAATTGTTCCATGAGTAAGTTTTTTCCTACAAACATTACTTTCTTCTTAAACTCAAAAGGCAAGGAGCATAGAAAAAGTTTTGGTTCTGGCTTCAAACCTTGAGTGTTAAAACCCAATGATACTAACAAGGAATGGTAACTTCTCATCTCTAAAGTTCTATTTTTCCATCTTTAAAATAGGGAAATAGGGCAAGCATGGCTCAGTGGTTGAGCGTAGACCTATGAACCAGGAGGTCATGGTTTGATTCCCGGTCAGGGCACACGCCCAGGTTTTGGCTTGATCCCCAGCAAGGGGCGTGCAGGAGGCTGTTGATCAATGACTCTCTCATCACTGATGTTTCTCTCTCTTTCTCCCTCTCCCTATCTTTCTCTCTAAAATCAATAAAAAACATATTAAAAATGAAAGGGGGAATAATTTTAATCTAATAAGTTTATTTAAGCATTAAGTTACTTCCACTACAAAGTGCCTGGTAAGTACAAAATATCACTAGTATTTTTATGAGTCCTTGAATTTTGGGTGGTGTCCTGGCCATGATGGGGGCTCAGTCAAGTCTGACAATGGTCATTCTTCAATTCATTTCCACAATTACACCGGGGGAAATCTCTGGACTGTCTCTGGCTTCTCTTTCTTGGAGAGTAAGAGATTTTCTCTCTCTCTCTCTCTCTCTCTGTCCTAGGAAATGTGTCAATATTCTTCAATCAGGAACTCAAAAGGAACCAACATTTGGGAGCTTTCTCCTCTCCATTTTACTCCTACAAGTCCATATCAACCTGCAAGTCTTTGTCAGCGGTCCTCAAACTAGTCTGGCAGGGCCTGTTGTTTTCATAAATACAGTTCTACTGGAACACAGCCACACTTTTGCTTATATACAGTCTATGGTTTCTATCACCTTAAAACTGCAAAGAACCAAGGCCTATAAGCCTAAAATATTTATTATCTGGTCCTTTACCAAAAAGTTTGCTGACTCCTGGTCTTTGCTGTTCAAATCCTAGTTCCTTTCTGTGGTGGATTAAAAAAGGGTCACAAATTCTTTGCACTACCTCCCATCAAGGGGTGGAGTTTAGGTCCCCTTTCACAGTGACTCTGGGCTTGGCCATGGCTTGGTCTGTGAAGAATGCAAAGGCTTGATTGGCGCTTTCCACATGGGGGCTTGCCTTCTTGAAACACGTTCCTAAGACCACCCCACCCCCACCCATTCTGTGAAGAGCCCAGTCCAGTCTATTGGAAGGCGAGAGGCAATGTGGAGAAGAACCAAGGCACCATAGCCAATAGCCAGCGCTAACTTCCAGATGGGGAAGACAGGCCATCCAGGACTACCTGCCCCTGTTCTGCCATCAGATAAACGCAGCTGCATGTGGCACCAAGTGGTGTCAGAAGGAGAAACACTCAGGCAACCCATAGGATCTTTTTAAAAAAATGTTTTTATTGACTTTAGAGAGAGGGAGGGAGAGACAAACATCAGTGACAAGAACAAGTCATTGATCAGCTGCCTCCTGCATGCCCCCTACCAAGGATGGAGGCTGAAACCCAGACATGTGCCCTGACTAATAATCGAACCATGACCTCCTGGTTCATAGGTTGATGCTCAACCACTGAGCCACCCCAGCCAGGCCACAGACTCTTTTAAAAATGTATTAAAATGTTGTTTTAAGTCACTAAGTTTTGTAGTGGCTTGTTATATAATTGGTAAGTGGTGTACTTTCTTTGCCCATCAAGGGAGATGACCATTCTATACACACTGCAGATATAAACTAGTGGTTTGACTCCATGTTTGCACTTCTCTTAAGCTGTGTGATGGAGCAATGATGACATCAAAGTAGGCTGTATGCAGAGTAACTTCAACAGGAGGTCAATAATCAGTTCTGACAAGTCCTTTTTCATCCTGTGGCACAAACCCATTTCTGCATTCTGTGTATCTTTTAAGGCTTTGGGGGATGAAGGGGTTACAAGTGAGACACTAAAGGTTGGCAACTGCCTTCAAACTTTGTGTATACATGCAGAATGGTACGACGACTGCTATATTGTACCTAGTGCAGCCAATTCCACAATGGAAAGCTGGGCTAGCCTGTATACTAAACTGTAATTCAGTATACTGAACTTTAATTTTCTGGAATGGTGAGAAATGAACTCCTCATTGGTTTTAAGTAAATTCCCAGATCTGGAACTAACTAGCTATGTATCATGACCAAATTAACCTCGTTAAACCTGAGTTATCTCATCTATAAAAATGGAATTATCAGTACTGCATTGCATAGTCCTGAGAATTTGTTGACACTAGGGTTATGCAAAAGAGCACCCCAGTGTAGTGCCTGGCACCATGGATAATAGGGACAGTATAGTGCCATGGTTATGTATGCAGGTTCTAGGTGTATAACTTGGGTGAAGTACTTAATCTCTCCATGCCTTGCTCACCTCATCTGTAAAATGGGGGTAATGACAGCAGTTGTTGTGAGGCCTAATGAACACATGCTTAGAACAGTAGTTGACATATTGAAAAGAGCCCAACAGTTGTTAGCCAATTAATAGTAGTACATGGTAATGCCATTATCTTTACCTCCTTAGTCAAAGCTAAGCCTCAAATTGATCATTTAGACTTTTCTTTCCTTTTTCTATTGTTGTCAAAGGTGCTACTCTAAGAAGTCGGCAAAAAAAAAAATAAAACAAAATTCAACAAACTTCAAAATCAGGTGGGAAAAAAATTGCAAAGATCACTGACAAATGCAACAAGTTTTTATTGGATGCCAACATTGAGCTGGGTACAGATACATTATCATCTCATTTGCTCTATCTGGTATCAAATAGCAAAGCTTAGGAAGTTATCTATTTTCATGGCCTCACTAACATATTTAATCTGTAGTGACATTTCCTAGAAGATACAGCTTTATGCCCATGTGTCTTCCAAGTTGCTATCGGGTATCTATTTGCTACTTAGATCCAGGCATGCAATGTGGCATTAGGATCAAAGTAAAAAGGAAGCAAAATAAAATAAAGTTCATAAGGTAAATAATCTTGTAAGAACTAATATGGCCTGGGGGTAAAATGCACATATATCCAGTAATAAGAAATTTATATCAAATCAGCACTGCAGATACAGAATTAAAATCAAATTCAACTTTGGGATTCCATTTGCCAATCTGCAAACTATGAACGATTATCCCATTTTCCTGTGATTGGTCAATAAATTTAATGATGACAGTAACTACAAAGTTCTTTTGTAAGTAACTCTGTTAATGATCGATTTGCATTTGAAAACATTACCCAGCCTTCTCCCTTTCCCTTTTCACTCTGCAAGAAGAACATGAACAGTAAGGATAACGTTTAGAAACAAGACCTAGTGTTTGCTGTAACTTGGTTTCTTAGACACAGCAATGCTTTCTTATATGTTATTATATTATCATCATCAAGTGCATCAAGTAAGCAGATTAAGTGCTTTGTAGCCCATATATAAATATCAACATCAGGCAAGAGTCTATGGCACTTAAGAACCTGGTTCTGATCAGAACAGAATTCCTTAAAATACTGTCTTCCTTTTTACCACAACTGCCCTTTTGAATATAAGTGCTGGTCTCAAAGATTTGCAGATAAAAGAGAAACAGCCAAAGGGGCTTACACAAGATCATAACCACCTTTAAACCTATTATAGCTGGGAGGTAGAGAGCTTCATAATTCAATTTTCTGCTTCTAGGTGGTGTTAGAGAAATACTTTAACATCAACGTCACCAACAAATACTCCACCACTTTCCGATAATGAAATTTTAGCTTAGAGTGACCATCTTATCTTTGTATCTTCAGCACCCGGCATGCACTCATTTGCTGAACGAAGGGAAAAACCTCATCTGTACAAAGATAAATTTCAACTGAAGTTGACTAGAATAAAATCTTTACTGGCTCCACATGAGATTGTATCTTAACCTGCTTATTTACACAAGAAAAATGATGTCTAATGTAAAAAAACATACTTCTCTAGTTTAGAACTATTGGAATTAGTCTCAGAAGAGCTCATTTAATTGAATTTGATATTAGATCTTTCTCAGGTTATTCTGTGGCACCTCCCAATTATGCATGGTGCTTGCAATACCCTTAAGTAGTCAATCAGTTCCTCTGGTCTTTATTTAAGACCCAAAGAGAGAAGATGGAAGCAGACTGAGATAAAAAGGAGTTTTGTGTATGTTCATGTAGTGGATACATTCAAGATATAAAGATGAGACAGAAAGAGCACCTCTGCAACAAGCTAAGTCTGTGACATGGGTTAAATTAGCTCACCTCCCTGAGCCTCAATTTGCTCACCTCTGAGACAGATTCATCCAACAGTCATTCTGGTTCCTTTTGCTCCAGTGTTCCAGTTTGATTTTGATGTAACAGATGCACAACCTAAAACACTAATACATTTTGCTGCAGGTTGGACAGTCCTTAGCAAATCAGAAGCCAAACAATGTTCCACTTATTTCACATCTATATTTGGGGCAGAAGCTCATGGAGAGCTGGGCTCTAAAAAGGCCCAAGTGAAATCGTCATTATTGGCTGGAGCAATGCCTGTGTGTAACTTAACCGGTGTCTAGGTTTAAATGCCACTGCGCATTTTTTACTGACACTGCACACCAGAATCACCTGGTAAACTGTATTCCATGGTGCCTGACTCCCACACCCAGAGCGCCTATTGAATTGGCCGAGGTGCAGCCGGCATCAGAATTCTTACAAGCTCTCTGGGTAATTCTGAACTGAGAACATGAGGACAATTTTTGGCACTGAGAAGTGATTCTTAAACTTCAGCTGAATCAGTCACCTGAAGGGATTATTAAGACACAGATTGCTGGGTGCCCTACTCAGTTTCTGAGTCAGTAGGTCTGGGATAAAGCCCAAGAATTTGCTTTTCTAAAAGCAAGTTTCCAGGTGATGCTGATGCTTTTGACCAGAGACCTCACTTTGAGAAGCACTGCCAGTGAGGAAATGTCATTGCTGGCGCACCTGTGGCCCTGAGTTTAAATCCTGATTCTGTTATTTCCATGTATGTAATCCGAAGGAGTAATCTTGTCCTCTTTTCTACGGTGTCTTTATAACAATACTTAGATCTCAGAGTTGTGAGGCATGAACAAATAGTGCTACCAACCAGGGTTTATAGTACAATAACTGGCACAGGATGCAGTAACAAATATTAATTTCCCTGTTCCATTATACATGGCTAGATGGTATGATTAATTAAATCAATTAGCACAGATAAAACTTGGCAGGAAAAGGAAACAGACGACTGACGCAAACAATGTCTTATTAGGGTTATATGTATAATATTGGGTAACTATAGAAAAGTGTTCTAAGTACATGGTCTTAAAAATACTTCTTTTTTTTTAAACTTTGAACACAGTAATTTAGGTGGTGGGAATAATTAGATACACTCTATAAAGTGACAGGAATATTAGATTCAATTTATAAAGAGCATAGACTTTTTTAAATGACTTACAATAGACTCTGACATCTTATCTATGATAATGTAGTAGTCTTCTAGAGAATCAGAAATAAAAATATAGCACACCTGCCTAAAATGTTATTGACCCTTAGATGCTATTTAAATCCAGAGAAAACCAAAATTATTAAAGTGCATCAGAATCCCTATTATCAACCGAAGCAAAACTTCTAACAGTGATGGGATAGGTGTTCTCTTTATTTACACAAACCAATAAAAAACTAAAAATAGCTTTTCTTCTTGCTTGCCATTTTGCTTCCTTTGGTATGTATGTCCCAGGTCTTCTCAAGAGTTAATGTCCAAACCCTGAGGTGTATCCTGGGAGGCAAGTAGGCCCACTGCAGAAGTGGCTGCACATACCTCCAGATACAAGGAGAGCCCAAGAGGCTGCCTCCACAGTGGGGCAGTTGAGGCGAGAACTAAAATACTGTGTTTCTCTGTGGAACGTACAAATGCAGTTGTCTAAGTGAACAGTTCAGGTTTAAAGGCACGAGTCACACCAGCATTGTTTAAAGCCATTTTCTCCCTATAGGAATAGCTGACCCAGAGGCGAGGTCTTACTGGGATTTTTATTTTTAAAAGCCTTCCCTTTCCACTCTGGCCTCATGTCATTATGTGCCAGCTTTCTTTTTCTGAATACCTTTAAAAAAAAAAAAAAAGTGATGGCTGTCTGCATATCTTTTTTTGCTACGTGTTGTGAACAGTACTATTTCTTTTATTAGTGTTTTCAACTGTTATTTAACCTGATGATATATATCCTTTTAATTTCTCATCTACTTACAAATTCTCCTAACTAGACTGTGAGCTCCTAAAGGGTCCTTAAGTTGTCCCCTTCCTCCATGGAACTCTCTCAAGTGTCTCAATTCTCAGTAACTCTTCCCTTTTGTTGTCTGCAATATAAATCTGACACCAACTTAACATTGCCCTGACTATGAGGCCAATTACGTTTTATGTGTATAGGTGTTCTCTTCCAAACTGGAACCAAAAAACCCTTTAGGATGGAGGCTACATGTATTTTACTACTCTGTAAAAGTGTATTAACAAAGCTGATGTACAATCAACATTTGTAAAATACCTGCTAGATCATCTGAGCTAAAAAACAGACACAACTGATCATCCGAGGGAAAGTCCTCATACTCTTGTTGTCAAGATTGTATGCATAAGGCCGATGGTCTAGCCGGTATATTTGGACTATGGAAATGATTTTCTTGAAGCCAGGAAATTAGCCTTGGGCCAGCTCTCCTGAGTGCTTTAAAACCACCCTTCAGCAGCACATAACCAGGATGTCCCTACCTTATTATTAGCCTTAGTATTCCCCAGCATCCATTCCTCCGCATCCTTCCCTCAAGGTTTCCCTACGGAGCTTCCCTCCCTCCTAAACAAACAAACCTTTTCTTCCCTTCCCCACAAAATTGTTCATTCATTAAAAGCCCAGTGTTAAGAACTTTTTTTAAAAAAACAACAACTAGCAATCCAAACCCTCTAAACTGAACTGAATCAGAAGCACGGCTGGTTTCATGCCCTTGCTGCCCAGGAGCAGTTCCTTCGCTAAGATTTGCCTGTTACTAGAAACCGGAAAGACTGGTTGATAGCCTGAGCGCTCGGGCACCACCTTGGAGGCACTATCTTCTTTCTTTTTAGAGTTTTTTCTTTCGGTTGGTTTGGCCCCATCACTAGTGCTCTGACCACAATCATTCCAGCTGATACTTTCACAGGACTGTAAGGTATCAAAAAAGTCACTAGGGCAGACCACAGATTGGCAAGATTTATCTTTAAATCTCAAAGGTTTTCGAACAGATTGACATGCGCAAAGCTGTATTATGGAATTTTGCCTCAATTTCACCTTAATTATTATGAGAAAAATAAGAATTCTAAGATTTTAAATTAGTTGCTTTAGTTTTTTGTTTTGTTTTTTTTTTTTAATGACTCAGATTGGGCATCCTGTCAGGCTCTCTCTCACTCCCTCAATTAAGATCATCCCTTACATCAGGAACCTAGAAAACAGGGCAGCTTTCTACCTCTTTACCTCTCCATAAGGCATCACTGTTATACTATCATTTATGCATGTATGTGTATACATGTGTAGATATATATTTGTTTTTTAAAAAGTAAAAATGGTCTCCTCATTATGTTTTGTTTGATACAGGCACCCAAGTATGTTGTCAGAAAGTAAATAAAGACCACAAAAACTTCCCAAGGAAGATCATTAAAAAGAAAAATCCTCTCTTCCTCTTATATCACACCGCTGGCCTTTGCAGCATGCCAGCTAAGAAAATAGGTATCACCATGGTGACGGGAAGACTGGACTTTTCCCTCTTTGGCTGTAGCTGAACTTCTACTGGCGGTCCTAGTAAAATGTCCAACTCCTCATTTGTTCTAAGCAAGTCTTTTCTTCAGCTTTCCTTCAAACAATGCCTTTCCTCTCCCATTAGAAAACAAGGACTTGGAGATTTTGAACAGCAAGGTTCTAGGCTGGGAAGCAGTCTCTTTAAATCATGTGTGAGCTATGCAAAGTGAGGGAAAGATATGGGAGAATGGCAGGGAGGATGAGAGAAAGGAAGAAATGTTCTCCTCATCAGGAGCACTGGGAGAAAGCAAGCTTTTCAAAGCTGTTGCCGGTATCTCATGAAGGCCCAGGCTGCTACCATGGCGAGGGCAAACAATGGCACCAGCACCATAGGTATGGGAATACCACTCGGCTCCCCTTCACCTCGATGTCCTATAGGCCCATTTTGCACCTGTAACTGGAAGGGAAAGAGAAATGTTAACTCTAGTGACCAATGTGTGTTTACAACAACTGAAATATCTGGGTTGACACATTACTTGGGTCTACAGTCTCTAGACTACCCAAAGCTGCAAATCCAGGCACTACCTAGCAGAGGGTGTCCTCTCCGTTTGTTCTTACTTGATACATCAATGTCACCAATTTTTTGGAAACAAAATAAGTCTTATGGGGAGGCATCTGACTTTGCTGTGCTACTGACCTAACGGAACCCTGAAGGTAAATGAGATAACACCTTTCTGCTTTTGTACTGCTTCCACCAAGTTCTACGTGTATCATATCGGGAAATGAAGATATGAAATGAAGTCCATCGATCCTATAAGAAACCTGAAAATTATTGGGCGGGATGAGGGGGGACGTCCATCTTCCTAGAACGTTTACTTAGAAAGATTATCAGTCATTAGAGTACAATAAGAGCAGATCTGAGCGATGTTATTTAAATGATCTGTTATCTAACCGTAAGTTGCACATCGGTGTAATGCCATTATTTGGAAATGCTTTACAATTCTCAAAAGGCACCCACTCCCTTCTAAGATGCGGTTGTGTCCTTCATCCCCTATTGTGTAACACTGGACATGGACAAAGGTGAAATCTGTATGGAATGGAGGTAAACAGATTCAGAGGTAAGTCAGTAAAAAGAAATCACATCCAGGCATCAAGTTAAGAGGAAATAACTTTAAAGACACCTTGAACCTGTGTTGCAAATGCCCCCAAAATCCTTGCTATGGGAGGAATTATGTCTATAGGCTTCTCTTTCCATCATTCAAATTATAAGACACCTGACCTAAGAAGTGGATACAGGGATAGGTGCTGCCTTGACTGAATCCTGAATTCCATTTTCCGTTCTCCTGGAGCTCACCTTTGAGCATCAGGGCTTTGGTCAGGAGCGTCACCAAACTGATAAGTAAATGGTTCGTGGAGGTGAAAGGGAAAAGCACACAGTGAGTAGGCATGAGAAAGCCCACCATCTTTGTACTTAGAGTTTTATAAACAAGAATGTTCAATGGCAGACATATGTTTTCCTTCTCTACTGAAAAATTGATTGTGGTGGTATTTCTCCCCCATTTATTTCAATTTGGTTGTCAAGTTTTATCTTTAAGGTACATTACCTTGAAGCTAGGACCTGGGTTGCAAAAGATACTGTGATGAATTTCCTTTGATGATAAGCAGAGTTCCAGAAGACCCTTGCCACACAAGCTGTTCAAAAGAGCGGGAGTGGCCCTGGCCTGTGTGGCCCAGTGGTTAGTGTCGGCCTGCACACCGAAGGGTAGAGGGTTCAATTCCCGGTCAAGGGCACATACCTGGGTTGTGGGTTCGCTCCCTGCCCCCAGTCGGAGTGCGTGTGGGAGACAACCAATCGATGTCCCTCTCTCCCCCCTCCCTCCCTCCCTCCCTCCTTCCCTCCCTCCTTCCCACTCTCTCTCTGAAAAGCATTGGAAAAAATATCCTCGGGTAAGGATTAACAAGAAAAAAAAGAATGGGAGCGAAAGGAAAAAAAGCCAAACACACCACTGAAGATTACATCACAGGGTTTATTCACAAGAAAGGTACAAAAGCCTGGTGCCAGGTTCCTAGCAGCAAATAACACGACACCTACACGACACCTACCCTGTGCTGCACTCTCAGGGACACGGCATAGCCTGCGTTACGAAAGAGGTTTACAGCATCCTGGTGCAGCAGGTTCTTTAGGTCTTGGCCATTTACCTGTGGAAAACAGCAAGAAAAAGTAGTAAGTGGTAGAATGTAAACTCTCTGAAGTCAAAGATTTACTTTCGTGTGACCAAACATTTAAAAAACAAACTCCTACAAGAGCAAATTCCAAGGGTTAGGAGAATGGGTAAAGTCCCTTAGAACTCAGCATGACTTTTTTCAAAGCTATGTATTCCTAAAATTGAAGTTCCATGGGCCATGTGAAGATCACTTAACTTAAAAAAAAAAAAAGTAGTCTCCCTTTCATCTTAGCTCTTATGGCCTGTCTCATTTGGACACCTGGAATTCTTTTTGCTGTATTTGTATGTTTTCCATAAGCATCGGCCTAGCTTTCTACAGCTAGCATGGTCTTCCAGGTTTATTTCTAATCCCTGGTATTGCCACCTTCAACTCCAGAAATATAATTATATGAAACTCTCCCACAATTTATTTTGGTGTGGTACAGATCTACTGGCCCATTCTGTTGGTCTTGTTCTATTGTGAACAATTTCCCTTGCTCCCATTAACACTCCTATCCTCCTCAAGTTTACCAAAAAACATGTTTCTGTGATAATACAAGCATGCTTCTGGGTAGGTCAGTCTTACCACTTAGAGGTGAGAGATGTGAAGAACCACTGGTATTAATACTTTTTAGTGTCAGGAGTGACACTGGCTACAGTGCTATCTATCCTATGCTGCACTCAGTGACACAGCACAGCCCACTTTATGCAAGAACTACCTATCCGTTACACATGTCAATGTCACCAACAGCAGCAGCAGCAAAAACATCTATCTAACATGTTTACTCAGCAGGCTCTGTGCTACATGCTTTACATTATGAATTATCTAATTTAATTCTCACAATAATCCTATCAGGCAGACACTATTTTTATCTTGTTTTCACAGATGAAGAAACTGAAGCTTAGCAAGGTTAGGTAATTTACCCAAAGACATAGTAAGTGTAGAAGCTAGGATTAGGGTTTTTAAACACCGGAAGGAAGCTGAAAGTGCCCTGCATTTTATCATTCTTTCTGCACTACACTACTCCTCCACTTTGACTCACCGACTCTTCTCTGCTCAGTGGAAGCCCAAGTCATTGACTTTTTGAACCCTCTGTCTTCCTTGACAGTGTTCCTTCTCCTAGGGGTTTGTTGTAGTCCTTCCACTCTATCTCCTGCCAATATCCTTGGTGAATTCATCTACCAACAGTTTGGCCTTCCCAAATTAATAGTTCCTACTACTACTAATTACTTCTACTCCACATTAGTCACCACTTGGCATAAGCCTTGGGCTTCAACGTTATGCAGTGAAATCCAATAATCAAATCCTACAGCCCCCTTTGCAGGCTCCAGACCACCTCCCCATTCTGCAGCTCTCCCCTGTCGGTTATGAATACTTGGCTCTCTTGGTTCTTTACTATTCCCTTCCTAATTCCTTTCCTCTTCCTTCCCTCTTAATATTCCTGTGCCAGCTGTCTCTTGTCATCTTACTTTTTCTCCCACGTGATCTTTCACAAGGTCAACTGTAATCTTCAAGACAACCCCCAAATTTGTATCCCTACTTCTACTTCCAGATTTACCTAATTTCCTGTTGGGTACCTGTACTTCGATATTCTGCTAGGCCCCAATTCAACACTTCCAAGGCCTCTTTATTACTTTCCACAAAACCAGACTATCCCAACTTCCTTCTTATTGCCACTACCATCCCTTCAGGCTAAAATTTTGATAATAGTTTTAAACTCTCCCCATTCTGTCAATATTCACATATAATATATTGCAAAATCCTATAGTCTAACATAATGACATTCCTCATATGCTATTATTTTCTTTCTATTACCTCTCTCTTTAGGCTGTGGATACTTTTAGTTGAACTATTGTAATCTTCTTTCTGATTTACTTTTCTCTGGGTACTCCCCCATACCACCCTATTCAAACACTATGTCTCCAGACCAATCTTTCTAAAGCACAATTCTGTTTATACCACTTTATGGCTCAAAAACAAAAACAGAAGTAGGAACAGGGGAGGGGAGAGTACATGCCTGATTTCTCATTCTGATATGCAAAGTCCTCCAGGAAATGGCTGGAATCTACCTTCCTAATTTAACCTCTCATTACTCCCTTTCACATATCCTTTGCTTTAGCTAAATCACATAACTTATTGACCCCGAGACAAAAAACATATATTCTTATTTTCATACCTGTGCTTAAGCTATATCCACCATCTGAATACCCTTTCCTTTAAAACAATTCTATTTATCTTCCAAGATTGATCTTAAATAAAATCAGACCTGGTACCCATAGTATAGAAATGAATACAAGATTTTCTAAATTGATGGACTTTGATTTCATGCTACCAAACCATGTTCTGATCACATCATTTTTTTAAAAATAAAAATTAATAGGCAGGGAAAGGATCTTTTAAAAAAATATACATCTTTATTGATTTCAGAGAGAAGAAGAGAGAGGGAGAGAGAGAGAGAAACATCAACGATGAGAGAGAGTCATTGATTGGTTGCCTCCTGCACGTCCCCCACTGGGGATTGAGCCGAAACCTGGGCATGTGCCCTGACCAGGAATCAAACCAAGATCTCCTGGATCCTAGGTCGATGCTCAACCGCTGAGCCACACCCATTTTTTTGTTGTTTTTTTTTTGTAGATATGCCACAGGGAAAGAACTTCAAGTTTTCTGAATTGAGTCATTCTCAATGACTTGATTTTTAAGTTAATTCCTGGGGAGAGAATAGGTGTGAGATTGCTGCAGTGAGAATACTCACTTACCTAATTTAGCCCATATGATAACTGTATTTCTCATTTAAAGAAATAGGTATTTATTTACTTCCTCTCAGAGATAGACAAATAAGTTAATGATGCAGTTCTGTTAACAAAGTGCCAGATATGTCATAGCTCAATATCAGAGACAAGTTTCATAGTAATATGAATGCAAGTGAGAGAACTATATGACATTCAACGGCAAGAATACTGAGTTCAACCCTGGCTGGGTGGCTGTTGGCTGGAGTGTTGTCCTACATACCTAGGTTGCAGGTTTGATCCCCAGTCAGGGTGCATATTGGAGGCAACTGATCAAAGTTTCTCTCCCACATCGATGTTTCTCTCTCTCTTTCTCCCTGTCTCTCTCTCTCTCTCTGAAAAAAAAAAAAAAAAAAATCAATAAAAACATATCCTCAGATGAGGATTTAAAAATATATACTGAGTTCAAAATAATCTTTGCCACAGTAGTCAGTAATAATCGCCAGGAACCACTGCATATTTATCATCATCTCTGGAGCTGTCCGTTCATTTTACGTGTACGAATTTATTCAGTCTTCACAACAGTCCCATAAGCTAGGAGCCCCATTTTATTGATAAAACTAGAGAGGCTATACAACTTGTGCAGGGGCATATACAATGGGAGCAACAAAATCAGGATTCAAACTCAAGCTGCCTGGCCTCAAAACCCTCACTTTAAAACGCTCAACTATAGAAATTTACACTGTAAGCAGGGATTTTATTTCAGTAGTATGGAACCATCCATCACGTTAATGCTGTAAATTGAATTTTTCTTGATTCTGCAGTTTCATTTGTATCTAATATAGGGTGTTCCCCCAAAAATGTATACACACACTTTGAATAATTATAAAGGCAGTGTTTATTAAAATACATTTCATTTTCAAAACTGAGCTATCAGCTGTTAAAGTGAGTAGACATTCTTTTGGGACACGCCTGTACATAACACATTGAAAAAATTTAGAGTTGTATAAAAATATGTGATCGTATATTAATATTTTTATTCATTTGAATATATTGAAGTAGCATTAGAAAAGCAATTTAGTTAACTGCCACTTCACTGACAAGGTTGTTCTAGATGTGACTGATATGCTCCCTTGACTCTCTGTACTATATAACCATCTTAAAGCTCAAACCAGACTCTGCCTTATATCATAATCACTTTACATTCTACTGTAAATAACTTGGAGAGCTCCTATCTCAACTCATCATTATAATCCCTATAATACATGAATAGTGTTGAATAACACTTGAGCATAAGTGTCACGTGATTTCCTGAGGCTTGGTTGCAGAGTACACCCTGAAAAAGCCATAACTACACAAAGCCTGACTGACATATTCTCAGTATGACACAAAGCTGAAAAGCCTGGGCCCTATTAGAAGCTTTACCCACCAATGACTCAGTGTGTATGTAAACTTGGTCCTCTGCTGAGCCTCCTTCTGCTAACAGGAAGAAAGATATTGGAGACATCAGGCAAAAGAAGGTGCTATACAGGGCACGGGCACATTATACTAATTATGTCTTTTGACCCTCCTAGTTAAGCCTAACGGTATTCTAATATAAGAGGACTTTTACTCTAATTGCTTAAAAATAAATAAATAAATAAATAAATAAATAAATAAAACCCCAAACAAGAGGTCTTTTAGAAATGCAAAGGGGATTCTTTTTTTAAAGAACCATTTCTCATCCTTTGCCCAAGGTAAAGCAACCCCATAAAACAAATTATGACTCTTTCTTTCTTGACAATGTCATCTCTACTCCAAAGACAAATTTGCTTTCTAATATTTACCTCCTCTACGTGTTTTTACAGATTCCAGCTCATACTGATTAACCACCAAGTTCTGTAAGCTTTACCCCTAAACATATGTGATATCCACTTTCTTTATCACCATCTTTACTAATACAGACCAGAGGGTCTCAGTGTGGTCCCAGAGTCCGCAGCATTAGCAGTAACTGGAGAACTTGCTTCACGTGAAAATTATTAGGCCCTATCCTAGTATTCTGTGCTTTAAAAAAGCCCTCCAGGTGATCCTGAAGTTTGAGTTAGCTCTAACCTAAAATGCCTGAAATAGTCTTCTCACTGGTTGCCATACCCACTCTATTTACCCTATTTAATACATATTCTACGCATCCACAGATTTCATCAATGATTTTCCATTCACTGCAGTGGTGATTTTTAAAACAATATATGGTCTGTTGACCTATTACAGAAGACAGTGAAGGCAATCCAGTATTTAATTTTTAAAAAGTGAAATGAGAAGAGAACACAACATATCAGAAATCATCACATATAGAAGAATTATTATTTTGTTAAACTTTGCTTCAATTGTGTGTGTGTTTGTGCCCCCATAGGCACACGTGTATTTCCTATTATAGGTAATAATTTAAAAGGCTTGAAAGATATTTGCCTAGAGCAGTGCTTCTCACACTTTATTCACACTCACCCAGGGATCTTGTTATAACGCAGGTCTAGGAAGGTTCCTGGGACTCTGCATTGGTAACAGACTTCTGGGTGACGGCCAGATGGTCTTGGACCTCACTTCTAGTACCAAGAGCTACTCAACTGAGAAATCTTAGAACACTCCTAAACTTACTACTTCAGCTTCCGTAACTCATGGCATAGTAAGTTTTTTACTGAACCTGAGATATGGCAGATTTGCAATATGCTAGAAAATTTTACTAAATGTTCGGCGAATTGGGATGGTGGTACTCTAGGTGCTCTGATGGGAAAACACAAATGTTTTGCTTTAACTATGGTTGTTAGCAGTCTTTAAAAACGAGTTTCCTATTTCCTGCCTTAGGAAATGAATAAACTGAGTTAAAATTAGTTTTCTTTGACGATTAATCATTTTGAATTGCCTCAGGATAATCTAGCATTATCTCAGGATGTTAGTTACAAGAACTCTATTAACTATAGGATAATATAAATGGAGATGTGTAAGACGTAGAGGAAAAAATGGGCTCAATTTAATAAGCACTGACCTCAGATTATACTCTGGATATTTTAATTTTTTACCAAGATCCTGAAATGAACTGCAACTTTGGGGAGGGGGGATGTCTCTTTTTCCATCAAAATTGAAGGAAAAATATTATCCTGTTCCAATTAATCAGGCCCAACCCAAAATGTCAATCATGCTGTAATATATTCACAGAGCAAGTAACTTACTAGATACTTACTCTGTGTCAGCCTCAGGCCTACATCCTGGAGGTACAGAGATGACAAGACAAAGACTCTTCCTTAGAGGTACTTTGTCTAAAGGATTCTGTATATTTCAATGTCTCTGCAGCTGATTGGATGAGGATTTCTGGTGGGTCTTTCCTATTGATTTCTAAGCTGAGGGCAGAAACAAGTCTTTTATTTTCTTTGATTTTCCATAGCACCTGGCACAGTGCTCTGCAGGCCATCAAGTACAATAGTTGATAAATGTTGATGACTACTCAACTCTTTCATCCACCAAATTAATAAGTGCATTTGAACAGAATATGAAATGCAGCTGACTAACGGCCTGATCTGTGCCATTGTTATCTAAGGGGTGTGGTCAAAATGATACACTCATCTGTGCAGTACAATAACTAGCTATATCACCCTAAGCTTTATAAAAATGTATAGTTCACTGACGACTCACTATTCTTGACTACCCACCTCTCTTCATTTAGGCAGACACATGGGAAAAATGAGAAACCTATACAGCTGACTTTTCTTTTCCCCACAAAAGTAAATTTCCCTCAGATTCCCTGGTAACCTATACAAATATTAAACCATCCTTGCCATCACACACACACACACACACACACACACACACACACACACACACACACAAACGAACTTTGGATAAGGAATCTCTTGCCCTCATCTCAACCCAGGTCTGTTCTTCTATTGGTAATATCTGTTTTTTTGTTTCATGGTTATCAGATGTAATAGGGCCTAAATCTTAAATATCATTTACATTTATTAAAGAAATTTTTTTCTTTCTTTTCAGTTTAAACCATCCACAGTGATCACAAAAAATTAAACTTCACTTTTGATGAGAAAGGGAAAACTGCATAATAAAATATGCAGTTATTTAATTTTAGAACTTGAAATGAAGACAAAACATTGGGATTTGGGGAGAAATGCAAAGATTAAATTAATGGTCAATAACAACTCACAAGAAATCTAGATAATGTAATGATACTTCTATTAGTTATCCAAAACGATTGTGTGCTAAGGAAGGGGCATACTCTTAGTTTGATTATCTAGCAAAAGTTAAAAGAAAGAATTAGGGCATATTTTACAACAGGGACCCATGTGAGGAGAATAGGAAAGTCCATAAAGACTAAATGGGGCCCTGGCAGGTGTGGCTCAGTAGTTAGAGTGTTGGCCCATGCACCAAAGGGTGTGTGGCTCGATTCCCAGTCAAGGGCACATACCTGGGTTGTGGGTTCAATCCCCCATCCTGGCCAAGGCGTATGCAGGAGGCAGCCAATCAAGGTGTCTCTTTCACATTGATGTTTCCCTCTCTCCCTCCCTCCCTCCCTAAAAATCAATGGAAAAAATATCCTCGAGTGAGGATTAACAACAACAACAAAAAGAATGGGAATATAGGCTAACAAATAACTTGGCATCATTTTATAGAGACTCCAAAGCCAATAAAAAGTACTCAAGTACGTCAAAGGGATAAAGTGAGCTAAAGCATAGATGTTAATTGTTTAATAATTAATGGCTAACTAGTTCACTCAAGGATAAAGAGGAAACAGGATGGTGAGACAAGAGAGTCACTCTTTCTTAAGGAATGGGATCTAGAAAGAGTAATTTTGGAGCAAACTCTTGGAAGGGAAACTGGAGTCAACGACTATAGATCTGGATAGAATGGAGAGGATATGCTGGCGTTTTCTATCTATATATGCTCCACCGTTTCCTCTTTCTCTGTCTTCTTTATCTCTCTCCATATCTAACTTGCACTTTCCTCTCCCTTCTTTCACATGTCTTTTCCTTATTGGACAGAACATAAACTGGAATCATTCTTTGTAATGTGTTTTATATATATTTGTAATACTTAATACCTTGTATAGATCTTCATAATATCTTGTATTTTGATAAAGTGAAATCCTCTTTGCTATAAATTTTAAAGTCAAGCGAACTAAGTTATTTAGACATCTACTTCTCTCCTCGACATTCATGTCCTACCCTTTTTAACAACTAGAGTGGCTTTGTGATAATTTCTCTGTGGGGCGATGGCTCTTCATCTCGGCTGCTGTCCAACAAATTCTCTCGCACTGAAGTTTAAGTCCTTTCTTCCTTATCCAATTCTACCCTTTATAGAAAGACTAATTTCCATTTTTATATAAAACCGTTTTTACATAAAATCTACTATTAACTCACCACGCAACTTTCTGTTTAGGATAACTAATCCTAGCTTCCCATTGACCTGTTAGGAGGCAGTATAGTAGCTGGTTAAGAGTACAGGCTCCTCCTGGCTGCTGTGGCTCAGCGGTCGAGCACCGTCCCACACACCAGGAGGCCACCAGTTTGATACCAGGTCCGGGTCCACGCTCGCGGTGCTGGCTCGATCCCCAGTAAGAGGTGTGCAGGAGGCAGATGACCAATGTCTCTCTCTCATCGATGTTTCTATCTCTCTCTCCCTCTCCCTTCCTCTCTCTCCCTCTCCCTTCCTCTCTCTAAAATCAATAAAATTTTTAAAAAAAGAAGAAAAAAAAGAGTACAGGCTCCAAATTCAGACAGGCCTAAGTTTTAGCCTCTCTGCACTTACTACTTGTGTGACCCTGGGCAAGCTGCTTGACCTTACCAAGCCTCAGCTTTCTTAGCTGCAAAATAGGCATAATAATTGTACCTAACTCATAAGGTTACTACAATATTAAATAAGTTTAAAGTTCTCAGCATACTGCTTAGTCTATGGTGCTGAAAAACTTCCAACCGTTCTCATTTTTCAATAATATACCTTTAACCAAAGCTTTCCAAATAAGATGGCTTTCTTAACCCTTATACTTTTCAAGTCCCTCTTGTGTCAAAATATGGGACTGTATAGTTTCTAACTACATGCTACACCTTTATTTTAACCCCTGTCAAGTTTTCCTTCATGTACCACTCAAGTTGATTTCATGTCTTTAGAATGTCTGCCTCCTTGGAGCTATAGGAAATCTGCTTCTTAACTTCTCAATATCCTTTGAGATAAAGGGTAGGTTACACTATCATTGTCTCTATCTCAACAGATTAATAAATGGGGTCCAGAAGCTTAATGGACTAAAAAGAGGGAAAATGATCAGTGAGAAGGACTACAGTGGGATATTACCATCCATGATGCTTTATTTATATTCTGATCAGCCAACCTTGCTTGGGCTTGCCTGAATTTACTAACTTGTTTTATTTGTTAAATACATATTAAACACTGTGCTAGAATGTAAAAGGTTAAAAAAAGATGTGGTCCCTGCCTTAGGAACTTCCAGAAAACAATAAAATTAATGGTTACCATGTAGTAAGGGTCTTACCCGAGGCATTAGCAGAATGAAATGGGAGCACAGTGGACAGATATCCAAATCAGACTGCATTCCAATTTTTTATATTAATAATGGGTAGAAAAAGGGCTCTGAGTCTAAAAAGAACACAATTCCTACATTCTTTTTTTGCTGCTTCTGGTGTAAAGGGAGACATTAATCTTTTATTCTACAAAGAGGAAGTGATAAAGTATAATGGAAGAACAACAAAAATTGTGGATTTTAAGTTCCTCCCCCCACCCGCCAGTCCCTCAACCCTGTTTCATGTTTTTGAACTTGGGTAAGTAACTTCACACTCTGGACTTAATTTTGCTTTGTCTATCAAGCAAGTTAATATACTCCATATTCTAGGGCAGGGCTGGAAAAGATCACTGATCAAGGTCCCTCCCACTGAACTCTACAAATTGGATATTTCCTGATCCAAAAAGGCAGGCAGGAATCTTACCAAGGAAGGCGCTAGGAGTAGGAAGCAGGGTCTAGGGAGCAAGGGACATTGAAGGAGGCCGAAGCCAGTTCTCACCGAGAGGATCTTATCACCCTCCTGGAGCCGCCCATCCAGGGCCGCAGCCCCATTCTCTTTGATGCGGCTGACGTAGATGCCACTGTCGTTGGAGACATACTGCTGATCTGTCCCACCGACGATGTTGAAGCCCAGCCCAGAGAAAATCATGAAGGAGTTGTGAAGGAGACAGGGGTGAAGAAAAAGAACGGGATTAGAGAAGAAGAGAAAGAGAGAGGAAAGGCCTAGTAGAGAGGGGAGGCTGGTGAGGCAGACTGATGTAGCTGGTGAACACTCATGGGCAAGGTCAGCGAAGAGTTATCACCAACAGAGGCTAGGAGAATCTAGAGTTGCCCACTCAGATCAGGTAGAACTAAAAATACGAACACAGTGACCAACATGGTTTGTTGAATATAAATAAAGATCTGTGCTAACTCAGTGACAGAATAATGGTGATTATTTTAAGATGTGATTCTGAATCTGTTGATGGCATTCAGTGAACCCAATTCTTGACTTTCCTTAATGTAACAGGGTTAGCTGTGTTCATGAGAAGCAGCTACGCTTTTAACTAATTAGCAAATAAAATTCCTAATTTAGTGGAAGAGAGATTCCTAACCAAACTTTCCCTTCCATACTTCTCCCAACCTTTGGGAGACTTTGGGTATGGTGGTGTTTTGGAAGAAATGGTCTTGGTAGTCTCATTTATTTTTTCTATTTTAAGTTGAGGGGGCAGTAGTGTAAGTGTTGGCAGGAAACCTAGAATTAGAAAAGTAAGTGATGCTTCATGATAAACTAAATCACCAAATTCACTCTTTTTTCCTTTTCTACCTCAAGTGCAAACAACCATATACTTGGGGACAATGATTGCTAAGTTTTATGTGCAGAAGAAGCCTGACTACTCAATGATTAGCAACGCCCATTTCCCCTTTGCTCCAGCCTCTGGTGACCACCATTCTATCCTTCGCTTCTAAGAGTGACTATATTAAACAGGCACGGGCATAAAATTTCAGTTACACAACAGTAAGTTCTAGATATATGATGTACAACATTGTGCCTACAGATAACAATAGTGTATTTTACACTTAAAAATCTGTTCAGAGAGTAGGTATCATTTAAGTGTTTTTAACGTAATAAAATAAAAGAAGAAAACTGACTACCAAAGTACTATTTCAATGGACCAACCACTAAGTTGTGGGAAGGATTTCAGTTTATGAAAACCATTGTTATAAAGGGATTTTACCTATGCATTAAAAAGAAAAGAAAAAAACAGAACTTCCCTAGGGTTTTCTTTATGTCAGGTACTGTATAAGTCAAAGCACAGTGCAAAGAGAAAGGAGATAGTTTGGAAACAATTAAAAATCAAAAATCTGGTAGCACAATTGGAAGGACTAGCCATAATCACTAGCCTACTACTGGTTTCAATAGAAAGCAGATACTTAAAGAGACATAAGTGGGCTTTCTAAAAGTTCTCCTCATTGGTGGGATGAGAACTTGCATGTAAAGCTCATAATATTAATATAAGCACTAGAAAATTAATCTGTTATTTAAGAAAATGCATGGCTGAAGAGAGAAGCCGCAGGAAATATTTCACTTAAATAGCATAAGTTGTGCACAGAATATCTGTGGCTAGAGAATGAAAAGAAGGATTTACGATACATGATAGAACTACTTCTGGAAGACGACCACTTCAACTTCCTTGAAGGGTAGGGTATAAAAAAATGTAAGTTACTATATGGTTTCTCTTAGAACACTCTTAATTTGTATTATAGTGGGTGGCCGGGATTGGAAAAGGGATGGTGAGTGGTTATTCGAGATAAGGTGGAAAGGTAGGTGGAGACTACCTTATGGAAGGCTTTGAAATGATTTCAAAACTGTGACAGGTTTGAGGTAGGTGGCTCAGGCCAACCAGCCATTCTCAATACTAGAACAAACTATTTGGAGAAAAATCTTTCAATGAAATCCAGCATCCTCAGTAAGCACTACAGCTGCCTCTGGGAATCTTGGGTAGGAAGCATGTGTTAAGCAGATGAATGCAATACAGTAGTAAGAAAGAGGAGGGACTTTGCTTCTGGTTATTTAAACTTACAGGACAGTGTCTAAACAAGAAGAGCAGAAGAAATCTTACTGAAATTTTCTATAAACAAACAAGTACAGTCTACTCCCTCCAGAAATCACATTATACAGGCATGTTTACAACCTACTGCTGTTTCGGTTGTAAATGAACCACACCACTTACCATGAGAATTCCTAGACTGATTGATGTGAAATCCCTTTCTTCGGCCAGAACATTTACAGAACTGGACTCACTTGCATTGCCGCAATAAACAGAAATCACCAAAGCACTGAGTAGCAGCAACATTACCAATTCAAATCTGGGCCCTATGGATATCTGCATAATCCCCAGTTCATTTGTTCATTAAAAATTACTGGTGATTGGCCCTGGCCAGGTAGCTCAGTTGGTTAGAGCATTCAGATAAGCCAAGGTTACGGATTTGATCTCCAGTCAGGGCCGGCACATACAAGAATCAACCAATGAATGCATAAATAAGTGGAACAACCAATCAGTGTGTGTGTGTCTCTCTCTCTCAAAAATCAAGCAATAAATAAAAAAAGCACTGATGATTTGCCATATGTCAGGCACTGTGTTATGTTCTGAGAAAGACATAAAGCTAAACTGGACAGCCCTTGCTTTAACCACAAACAGAAATTGACCCTTTTCCCTGTCCCTTTCAGATTTTGCAGAAGCAAATGAAAATCAGAAGACCTGCTCACAAATTCAACTCCGTAACTTAACAGATATGCGGACTAAAAAAAGTCATTATACCTCTGATCCTCTGCTTCATTTTCTGTAACATAACAATTACAAATGCTGCCCTCTCTATCTCAAAAGGTAATTGTTAGGGTCCAATTACCTTAACAAATCTGAAAAAATCCTTATAAACTACAGAGCTGCTATATTGAGTAACTGCACTAAGAGTAGTTGTTAGCAAATTAGTAGTACCTGGTACAGCCCAAAACCAGATAGTCTGATAAAGGATGAATAACTACACGGTACGAATGTGAATAAACCTGAAATACGGGAAGACAGAGATGAAAAAGTCCATCTATCTATTAATAGGATAAGACTGGACTGGAACTCAAACTTTTAAGTATGTCTATAACCTGTGACCCAGACATTCTCCCTCATAACTACTATCTAGAAAGAATGGTATTAAAAATAAGCAATAATAAGTCCAACACATTCACCAATCAACTGCAACAGATATCAGCTGGAAACAAAAGGGGAAGGACTATCCCACTGCATATCTGCTGATTTATTGGCTGTGTCCTAGAACAATGAACAGGGTGGACCACATATCCTGGTTTGTTGGTAGTCCTGATATACACACCTGTAATCAAAATATTCCCCTTCAATTTCACAAGCATCTCAGTTTGGATCAATGTGATCATCCTATCTATAAAGGGGGATGTAAGAATATGTTAATCGCAGGATGTTTTGTGATGGTGTAAAACTGATTGTAATCTAGGTGTCCATTCTTTGGGGAATTGGTAACTAAAATATAGTTAAAAGTTAGAAGCATTGAATAATCATATATAAAATAATGGAGGTTTAAAATTTGATGTTGATATTAATAGCACAATATCTTCTCATTAATTAAAAACTCATGCACACAAAACAGTATTACCTACTTACCAAAAGGCATGCACATTTAAGGGCATGTGGAGACACATTAGAGTCAGTAGCTATTAGGGAAGGATACAGGATGAGGTTAGAAATGAAGGGTAAAAATGAAACCAAAAAAGGATCTTGCTTGTACTGATGATGACAATGTCTTTATGGAGCTGAAGGATATAATTAACTCAGTTCTCAGAATCTACGATCCAAATAGGATTAAGGGGAGAAGTCAAAGAAAAAGACCTAGGCTCAATAGGCTTAAAAAAAATAAATTTTAAAATGTGGTGTGAAACACATATCTAAACTGGAGTCACTAATAATGGTGTGTGGGGAGGGGGGAGGGACGAGGGACTAAAATGGAGTCAGGAGGCTATTAAGAAAGTAGGGCCTTTGCAGCCTATGCACCTTTGAGCCTCAGTTCTCAGAGCTGCTATTAAGTTGCTAAATCTGTTGCTAAACTCAGCTCCAGGCTGAGTCATCAATATCCTGGAACAACCCTTCTGTAGACACATATGGACTTTATCTCTTTTCTTGTAGTTTTTGCCTCCCTTATTTGCATATCAGAACTAACCAGGCCTGGTAAACCTAGCCAGTAATCCTTCATTTGCATGAAAGAATTACATTTTGTGATTTTTGCCTTTACGAATCCTTCTCTTTGTTCTCCCCAGAGCACAATCTAGGTCGCTACCTGAATCGTGTATCCTGGGTTGCAGCTTCTTATGCTCATATAAATGCTCTTTACTCTTTACCTCAGTCTGAAATTAATTTGGGTTTACAGTAGCAAGATTAAAATGGGTTGCTTAGTCTCAAAATTTAGAAGTCTCAAACGCAAAAAAACTAAATATGGCATGAGAATGACATCCCCTTTTCCATAGGACTGGGAGAGAAAGAGTGCCTAATATAAAAGCCTTAGAGCCCGGTCAGGCGTGGCTCAGCGGTTAAGCCTCAACCTAGGATCCAGGCGATCAGGGTTCGATTCCCGGTCAGGGCACATGCCCGGGTTGCGGGCTGCAGCCGATCAATAACTCTCTCATCATTGATGTTTCTGTCTCTCTCTCTCCCTCTCCTTTCCTCTCTCTGAAATCAATAAAGATATTTTTAAAAAATAAATAAATAAAATAAAAGCCTTAGAAAGTTAAACAAGAAATGCCTTCTTGTGGACTTGTTTCCAGGTCTGGACCTTGAGCTTGTTTATGAATAACAGCAGCAATAGTAGCAGCAACACCTAATATTTATTGAGCATTAAATATGTACCAGGTATTCTGCTACGTACTGTACATACGTTACCTCAATCTTCTCACATGAAGTGATTATTACATTTTACAGATGAATTTAAAAGGTGAGGCATAAAGAGATTAGATAACTTTACAAAAGGTCAATTAGTCTTCTCAAAGAAAAGACACTAAGCCAGGATGTTTGGTTCCAAATGTAAGTTTTAAACCATTTTGCTATACTGTATCTTTGTAGAAAATATGAACAACTGCTTTACAAAAAAAAGTCTTTGGGCTGGCTGTGAATAAGAAATGGTAGGACAATTGTTGTAGGACAGTTCCCAAGGGTAGTACATTGCAGAGGAAGAATTGGTCATTCTGGAGTTCTGTCACCTTAGTTGGGGTCTCTACTGCCTACTTTCAGGCCAGGGAAGAAAACCCTTCATTTCATTCAGATTCTTGTCTATTAAATCTAAAAGTTAAAAAGTAGACCATTGTTTAATAATCTGTTATTCCACAAATAATAACTTTGAGCATAATTAAAATGAAACAAAACAGTCCACTAACACAAATGATAATAGCCACTTGTTGAGTTATGACTACCAGATTGACAAACACCCTATTTTCCCCCTATTTAACTGTAGGCCTTTTCTATCCCAAGATAATCTTATAATTTCCCCTAGACATCAATCCAACTCTACAGAACACGCAACCCACTATTTATTTATTTTGTGATAAAATAAACATAACATTAAGTCAAACTGTATTAGACACACAACTCGCTGTTTGTTTAGTAGTAAAATATATGTAACATAAAATTTAACATTTTAACCATTTTTAAGTGTGACATTAATTCAGTGGCATAAAGTACATTCATAACGTTGTGTCACCATCACCACTATACATATCCAGAACTTTTTTATCATACCAAATAAAAACTCTGTACCCATTAAAGAATAACTCCTCACTCCTCCTTCCTCTAGCCCGAGAACTTCTATTATACAGTACTTTCTGTTTCACGCTTGCCTATTCCACATACTTCATGTAAGAGGAATCATACTATTTTGTTCTTTTGTCTTGCTTATTTCCCTTTGTACAATGCCTCCCAGGTTCATCCTTATTGTAACACATAGCTGAATTATTTCATTCCTTTTAAAGACTGAATAATAATCCATTGTACATATATACATTTTGTTTATCTAGTCATCTGTCAATGTGCATTTGACTGTGTTCACACTTTGGCTGTTGTGAATAATGCGGCTGCCTTAACACTGGTGCACAAGTATGTGCTTAAGTCCGGGAAGATGTGAGCCCTCAAACTTTCTTTCTTTTCAAGACTGTGCTGGCTATTAGGTCCTTTGAGTTTTCACATGAATTTTAGGATGGGGTTTTCTATTTCTGCAAAAAGGCTGATGAAATTTTGACAGAAATTGCATTGAGCCTGCAGGTTGCTTTGGATAGTATTGCTTCCTTAACATTACTAATTTTCCAATCCATGAATGTCAGATGTATTTCCACTTATTTTTGTCTTTAATTTCTTTCAGCCAAATTTTGTACTTTTCAAAGTATAAGTTATTGTCTCCTTGGTTAAACTTACTTACAGTATAAGTATTTTATTCTTTTTGATGCTATCGTTAATGGAATTTCTTACTTAATTTCCTTTCCAGATTGTTCATTATTAATGTATAAAAACTTAACTGATTTTGTTTTGATTTTGCATCCTGCAACTTTGCTGAATTTATTATTAATTCTAACAGGTTTTTTGGTACTTTTTTGTTTTGGTGTAGATTCTTTAGCTTTCTACATATAAAGATCATGCCTTCTGCAAATAGAGACAATTTCACTTCTTCCTTTCCAATTCGAATGCATTTTCTTTTTCTTGCCTAACTATTCTGACTAGAACTTCCAATACCATGTTAAACAAAAGTCGTGAAAGCAGACATTCTTGTTTGTTCCTGATCTTAGAAGAAAAACTTTCATTCCTACATCATTGAGTACATTAGCTGTAGATTCTTTGTATATGGCCTTTATCATGTTGAGGAAGTTTCCTTCTATTAGTAGTTTGCTGACTGTTTTTAACATGGAAAGGCGTTACATTTTCTCAAATACTATCTCTGTATCTGCTGAGATAATCATGTGCTTTTTTTCTTCATTCTATTAATATGTTTTATTACATCGATTGATTTTCTTAAATTTCTTTGCATTCCTAGAACAAACCCCAGTTTGTCACGGCACACAATCCACTTAATATGCTGCTGAGTTAAAACCATGTAGCTGTAGGATCAGCCTAGCTTTCTGTATAAAAGCAATTTCTGGATCATGACCACAGAAAGAAGGACCCGAGTAGAACCCAGCAGCTTCACTGAGTTGATGAGATGGGAATCAAAGTTTGGGGAGGTTGGGTTGCTAGAAATTACACGGTAAAGTTCTGGAAAGGAGGGAGTTAGACGGAAAAAAAGGGCTCCAGGTACCTACATGTGTCTTTACCCAGTACTAGGCCATGCATATGTTGAGTGAAACTCTACAAGGCTGGTCAACAACAAAAAAACAAGCAGGAATTTGTATGTTGAATAATTCTCAGAGCTCACACAAGGCAGGGAGACCTTCAAGTTCTGACAAGCCAGAATGGAAATCCTCAATGATTCACTTGGAAATTCAGTTGACATCCACTTAGAACATACCTCATGTATAGGGTTGAACTGTCCCTGAAGTGAATGCTACTTCAGAAGCACCCTAGAAAAGCTTACAAAGGGGCCTTAAAGAAATCAAACTCACCTGCAAGTTACTTAACTGCCTGCCAAAACAAAGATCAACAATTTAACATTAACCATGTTAATGAATGAAAATAAAATGCAGATATTCAACGACATAATATTCACAGCCTCCAGAATCTAATTAAAAATTACTAACATGCTGTCCTGGCTGGGTAGCTCAGTTGGTTAGAGTGCTGACCCGATACGCCAGGTTGTGGGTTCAATCCCAGGTCAGGGCACATACAAGAATCAACCAATGAATGCGTAAATAAGTGGAACAACAAAGTGATGTTTCTCTCTCTCACCCTCTCTCTTTTCCTCTCTATCTCTAAAATCAGTAAACAGATTTTAAAATTGTTTTAATTAACATGCTGAGAAGCAAGAAAACATGACCCATAGTCAACAGAAAAGCTGCTCAATAGAAACAGAACCAGAAATAACACAGGATGAAATTAGCAGATGAGGATGTTTGAAAGACTATTACAACTAGGCGAAAATAATTAAAGAAAGTCAAACGTAATGAAAAAATGGAAGATTTGTTTTTCATCTTTAATCCATTTTGAGTGGATTTTGTGTATGGTGTGAGATAGTAGTTTGGCTTCATTTTTCTGCATGTGGCTGTCCAGTTTTCCCATCACCACTTGTTGAAGAGACTATCCTTTCCCCATTGCATATTCTTAGCTCCTTTCTCATAAACTGACCATACATGCATGAGTTTATTTCTGGACTCTGTCTTCTGCTGCACTGATCTATGTATGAAAATGAAAGATTTAAAAAGTAAATAAAACATACACTTGAAAACTCATTCTGAAAAGAAAAATACACCAAATGTGATTAACATCAGATTTAACACCACAGCAGAAAAGGTAAGTAAACTTTAAGAAACCGTAGTAAAAATGAATTCGGTAAAGTATCAGGATACAAAATAAATATCCAGAAATCAGTTGCATTTTTATACCTTAATAATGAACTATCAGAAAGGGAAACTAAGAAAACAATCCCATTTACAATTGCATCCAAAGAAAAAAATACCAAGAAATAAATTTAACCAAGGATGTAAAAGACCTGTACTAGGAAAATTATAAGACACTGAAAAAAGAAATTGAAGAAGATACAAATAAGTGGAAGCATGGAGAGGAAGAATTAGCATCATTAAAGTGTCCATACTACCCAGAGCAATCTATAGGTTCAATGCAATTTCTATCAAGATATCAATGGTGTATTTCACAGTTCTAGAACAAATATTCCAAAAATTTATATGGAACCACAAAATATCCTGAGTAGCTACAGCAATGTTGAGAAAGAAGAAAAAAGTTGGATGAATCATGCTACCTGGCATTAACCTATACTACAAGGCCACAGTAATCAAAACAGCATGGTATTGACATAAAAACAGGCATACAGATCAACAGAACAGAGAGCCCAGAAATAAACCCACACCTATATGGTCAATTAATATTTGACAAAGGAGGTAAAAATATACAAGGGGGTAAAGACAAATAAATGGTGCTGGGAAAATTGGACAGATACGTGCAAAAAAATGAAACTAGACCACCTTCTTACACCATACACAAAAATGAACTAAAAATGGATTAAAGACTTAAATGTTACATTTGAAACCTTAAGGATCCTAGAAAAAAACACAAGCAGTAAAACCTATGGCAATATTTTTTCTGGGCAAAGGAAACAAAAAAATAAACAAATGGGACTACGTCAAACTAAAAAGTTTTTTGCACAACAAAGGAAACAATCAACAACATGAAAAGACATCCACTGAATGGGAGAACATATTCACCAATGATACATCTGATAAGGGATTAATACCCAAAATTTATAAAGAACTTATAAAACTCAACACCAAAAAAACAAACAATCCAATTAAAAAGTGGGCAAAGGGTCTGAAGAGACACTTCTCCAAAGAAGACACAGAGATGGCAAATAGACATGAAAAGATGCTTCAGGTCACAAATCATCAGAGAAATGCAAATTAAAATCACAATGAGATATCACCTCACACCGGTCAGAATAACTATCATCAAAAAACCAACAAACAACAAGTGTTGGCAAGGATGTAGAGGAAAGGGTACCCTCACGCACTCCTGGTGGGAATGCAGACTGGTGCAGCCACTGTGGAAAGCAGTATGGAGTTACTTCAAAAAATTGAAAATGGCCTGGCCGGGCTTGGCTCAGTGGTTGAGTATCAACCCAGGACGCAGGAGATTGTGGTTCGATTCACAGTTAGGGCACATGCCCAGGTTGTGGGCATGATCCCCAGTGGGGGCATGCAAGAGGCAGCCGAACAATGACAACTCTCTCATCATTGATGTTTCCCTCTCTCTCTCCATCTCCCTTCTTCCTTCTTTTCCCTGAAATCTGTGAAGATATATTAAAAAAAAAAAAAGAAAGAAAGAAAATTACAAATGAAACTGCCTTATAACCCAGTGATTCTACTTCAGGGAATATATCTGAAGAAACCCAAAACACTAATTCAGAAGAAAAAATGCAACCCTATGTTCACTGCAGTGTTATTTACAATAGCCAAGATTTGGAAGCAGCCCAAGTGTCCATCAGCAGATGACTACATAAAAAAGCTGTGGTACAATTACACAATGGAGTACTACTCATCCATAAAAAAGAAGGAAATCTTACCCTTTCCAACAGCATGGATGGACCTGGAGAGCATTAGTAAAATAAGCCAGGCAGAGAAAGACAAGCACCATATGATATCCCTCATATGCGGAATCTAATGAACAAAATAAGCTAACAAACAAAATAGAAACAGACTCATAGATAGAGAACTGACTGACAGCTGTCAGAAGGAAGGGGAGTTGTGGGGCTGAGTGAAAAGGGTGAAGGGATTAAGCAAAAAGAAAGAGAAAAAGAAAAAAAAAATCCACATAGACACAGACAATAGTATGGTGACTACCAGAGGGAAAGGGGGTAGGGGAGGTAGAAGAGGGTGAAGGGGGGATAAATGGTGATGGAAGGAGACTTGATTTCGGGTGATGAACATAAAATACAATATACAGATGATATGTTATAGAACTGTACACCTGAAACCTGTATAATTTTATTAACCAATGTCACCTCAATAAATTCAATTTCAAAAGTAATAAAGAAGTAAATTCAATTAAAAAAAGTTAAAAGAACAACATAGTAACATATGCAATAATAATAGCAAGTGGTTTAATATATATGTTACTGGAGTTCCAGAAGGAGAAGGAGAAGAAAAAGGAAAACAGTAAAAATACTTGAAGAAACTGGCTCAAATCTCATGAAAAATATAAACAAATACATCTAAGAAGCTCAACAAACTCCAATCAGGATAAACACAAAAGGAACCAATGACAAATCATATCATAATCGCATTGCTCAAAACCAGGTATAAAGAAAAAATATCAAAAGTAGTCAGAGGAAGAAAGGACACATTACATACAAGGAGTAAAGATAAGAATGACAACGGACTTCTCAAAAACTAGGCAAGCCAAAAGTCAATAAAACATAATCTTTAAAATGCTAAAAGAAAAATACAAGTCAAGTTAGAATTCTATATCCACTGAATATAGCCTTCAAAAAGTAAGGTAAAATAAATACTTTTTCACAAGAACAAAAGCTGGGAGAATTTGTTGCAAACAGATCTACACTATGAAAAATGTTGAAAAAAAAATTCTTCAGACGTAAGAAAAATAATATTGAATAAAAATATGGGTCTATATGAAGGAATGAATATCACCAGAAGTCATAAATAAATGGGTAAAATACAAGCTAAAATTTAAAGGATAGACACAGATATACTAAGCAGTTGGACTTTCCCGATTAATATAATAAAAAGTAGATTTCAGAATAAGGAATATTACAAGGGATAAAAAGGAACGTTTGCTAATGAAAAAGGATTCAATTTATCAAGAAGACATTAAAACGCTAAATATGAGTGCATCCACTAACAGAACTTGAATATCAATGGAACACACAAACATGAGAAAAGGGCATATAAAAAATGACAGATGCAAATTTCAACACTTCTCTCTCAGTACTTGATAGACAAAGTACAGAAAAATCCGTAAAAATATAAAACACTTGAACAACACTAAAAACCAACTTGACTTAATTTACCTTTTACAGAACAAACTCAACAACTATAGAATAAGCATTCTTTTCTAGTGCACAGGTCATGTTCACAAAGATTGACCGATGGCTGATCCATAAAGTAAGTCTCAGTGAATTTCAAGAGGGAACTGAATGAGAAGCCAGCAAAAAATAATTGTATTAGTTTTTTGGGTTGCCATAACAAAATACCACAGACTGGATGGTTTAAACAACAGCAATTCTGTTCTGGAAGACTAGAATGCCCAACATCAAGGTATCTGCAAGGTAAGTTTCATTCTGAGGCTTCTTCTCTTGACTAGTAGGAGGCCACCATCTCACTGTGTGTTAATGATTTCTTTGTGCCTGTGGGTCTCTTCCTATAAGGGCAGTGATTCCATAAGATTAGGGCCCCACTCTTATAACTTCAGTGAACCTTAACTACTTTTGTAAGGGCCCTATCTCCAAATACAGTCACATCAGGGGTTAGGGCTCCAACATATTAATTTGGGGAAGACACCATTTGAAAGTCCCTAAATGTTTGGAAAACAAATAACCTATTAGTTAAAGATAAAATTATATGGGATAGAAAAGATTTTAGCTAAATAACAATGAAATCATAATATATTAAAAATTGTAGGATGCGGCCAAAGCAGCATTTAGAGGAAAATTTACAACTCTAAATTCTCATGAAAGAAAGGAAATAAAAAGGCATAATATTAATTATCTAAATTTCTATCTTAAGAAACTAGAAAAAGAGGAGTAAATTCAATCCAAGGGGAGTAGAAGTTAGGAAATAGTAAAATAAGTACAGAATCAATAAATAGAAAAAAATTTAACAGAGCCAAAAGACTATTCTTTGAAAAGATTAATAGAGTTGATGAATGGCTGGCAAGACTAATCCAGAAAAATAAAATTTACAAATTACCAGTATCAGGAATACAAAATAGATTTTCACTAGAATGGCTAAAATACACATATTTCACTGACATTGCTTGTTTAATTATCTCTTTACTTCAACAAAAGAATCAGTTCCAATTATGAACAAAACTGCTATAAACAGCCATGTACAAATAAATGTTTGTTCATTTAAAAAAATCTTGGTCCGGCTGGATGTGGAGGAGGAAGCCGATCAATGACTCTCATCATTGATGTGTCCATCTCTCTCTCTCCCTCTCCCTTCTTCTCTCTGAAATCAATAAAAATATACTTAATTTAAAAAAAAATTGTACTCCTGTGCCCATACACTACCTAGTACATAAACAAACCTTGGTTGGTGCCAAATGACTATTAATGCCATAAGAAATAACAGGAATTCCTGACATTTCTATTTCTGTGCAAATCTAACAAGGTTAAAAATGTCTCTGTGAGCCGCTAGCAGGCTTTTCCATAATCCAAAAAAAGGACATTAAAAAAGGGGAGGTGGGGCAGGAGAATATAAAAGAGGAAGCCCAATGTCCTTAAAATTCCTATGACACAGGTTACCCTATCTTTTCTACATGACTCAACTCTTGCCCCACTAAAATCTATTCTCTACACAACAGCAGTAATGACAGGCGGCATTTAAGCTCTGTAAATTAATTAAGTGATTACCTTTTGGTAAAATGCTTAGAAAAGTGCCTGGTAGAGTCAACACTATAAAAGTATTTGTAAAACAAAACAAAAAAACATTTAATTTTTTCAACTCTATGAGTAGGTTCTATTAATACTCCCATTTTTTTGGCTTAAAAAAATTAAAGCATAGAGAAGTGAGGTAACTTGCCCAATGCCACAGAGCTAGTAACTCAGACATTGTAGCTTTTATTTACTATGCTCTGCTGCTCACTGCACTTGTATTAAAATTCAATTCTTTTGTATCCACAGAGCCTGGCACAGAAACTTGCCCTACAGTTGTTGCTCAATAATATGTCTGGATTGAAAGAATGATTCAGTGATTCTAATGAGTGAATCCAGAGATTAAATGACTAGGCATCTTTAGACCCAAAACTATTATATATTCCCTGGAGAAACTCTCTGATCCAAAGATGAAATATGTCACTTGTCATTTTGTTACCTCTCCCAAAAGCCAGTAAGAAATATGCATTGACAAATAAAGGCAGCAAGAGGAAAATCTTTCACCTCAAAGGAACAAAAAGATGGTGCAACAATAAAAAAAATGTATTATGCCCACGGTCAGTCAGTGCCTGCCCATCCCACTGCTTCATCTGATGGGGGCAACAAGTATGGCCTACCAAAGATGTTTCAGGCAGTACGTGCCAGGATGTACACCGGGGCCTCTTCTTATTGCTCCTCAACTTCTCTTTCAAATATCTAAGTAGACATTCTTATTTTCTCATCCCAGAATAAGCCCTTGTTCAAGCACTGAATGTAAATGCCTGGCCTCTACTACATCATGTCTCTGCTCCCTTGCTTTTGAAATGTTTCAGTCTCTTCATTTTTGCCTCATGGTACAATATGTACCCTCTCCACTGCCCTCTTTTCAACTTTCTCTTACTCTACCTCTTCTTGCCCAACATATAGTAAACTGCACAATGTCTATTCATTGCATGAATATACTTTAGTTTTGTGCAAGGGGAAAATGACATTATCTGTTTCCAAAATATTTCCTAAAGGTATTTAATATTTTCTTGGGTCTTTTGCCTGAAATGGTTAATTGACTTTGACTCTTCAAGGAACACAACATACCTGATGAAGATCCATAGCTCTTTCATTATTCTACCTTTTGAAGGTACTTAACACATGCCTACCATCCTTATCCTCCTATTGAACTGCAATATTCCTAAAAATAAGGATCACATTTTAATGTTTTATTCTAGAATCCATGATTTCTAATCATAATGTAATAAACACTAAATGAAGATTTTTAAAAAGAGCTTCCCACCCAGCCGGGCGTGGCTCAGCGGTTGAGCGTCGACCTAGGATCCAGGCGATCAGGGTTTGATTCCCGGTCAGGGCACATGCCTGGGTTGCGGGCTCGATCCCCAGTCGGTGGCATGCAGGAAGCAGCCGATCATGACTCTCATCATTGATGTTTCTACCTCTCTCCCTCCCTCTCCTTTCCTCTCTGAAATCAATAAAGATATATTTAAAAAAAACACACACAAAGAAAAAAACCAGCTTCCCTTAATTTCTGAGTCTCCTGAGACCAACAGTTTGTTCTGATTCATAATCTAAGTATAAATTTTTTCCTCAATAAATAATTTTGCTTTTATTCAAATACAGTAATTGGCTACTTTGCTGCCTAGTCACATGGCTTTACAAAATGTTTCTACAGTTGAGCATCTATCAGCTTACCTTTCTACTTCTTCAAAGTAATTCCTAGATATTTAACACTTTATTGTTATACTAAAGGAGTGTCTTTGAAAAAAATCTTAATAAGATTGATCCTTGCCCTGGCCGGTGTGGCTCAGTTGGCTGAGCATCATCCTATGCACCAAGAGGGCGCCGGTTTGATTCCAGTCAGGGCACATGCCTGAGTTTTGGTTTGATCCCAAGTGGGGGGCCTGCATGAGGCAGGTGATCAATGTTTCTTATCAATGTTTCTCCCTCTCTCCATTTCCCTTTCTCTCTCTCTCAAATCAATAAAAACATGAAAAAAATAAATAAAAAGACCGATCCTTAAGCAATCTTTAGAGACTTGTACCATATACTCTTCTCTCTATGTGGTTTCCCATCTATTCCATCTCCTTGTTTCTGGTATCTTAGTTTCCTATTCATTATAATATATTATGTCCAAGTTCATTCTTTCAGTCTTAAATTATATTTATTGGAGAACCCTGTTTGTGACTTTTTGAAAGCTGAAACAGACCACGTTACTGTTTTAATTTATTTAACAACATGCCTAGTCATTGAATAAACATTTGCTGACCACTTTATGTCATGTACCAGGCAAGGTGTTAGGAAAACAAGGGATGAAATATATATCCTTTGAATCAGAAGAGCTCAGAGTAAAGTAGAGGAAGGAGACACAGTAAGCAAGCAAATATAAAAATAAACACTGAGATAGGAATATGCACAGAGTCCTTTAGTAGCAAAAGGATAAAAATAAAACTTTCTATGATAGTTCAGAGCCTCGATTTTTAAGTCACACAGACCTGGATCCAGTTCTTAACTCTGCCACCTAAAGAGTTATATGACGTGAGGGCCAAGGCTTTCTCATTTGTATAATGGAATAATAACCATTTCATCTGTTCTTTGTTGGGAGTAGATGAGACAAAGTGCTTAGTGTGGCAGTACACGACAGGTACTCAACAAGAGGTGTATGATATTCTTAATAAGAGGAATATCTGACCTGGGTCAGGAAGGCTTCCTAGAGGCAGCGACTCCTGAATTCAGTCTTAACCACTGAATAGGAAGGGAAAGGAATCAAGATGGAATCTTAAAGAAAGGTTAAGTTTCACCCTGGCTGGTGTGGTTCAGTGGTTAGAGCGTCGGCCCATGCACCAAAGGGCCGCAGGTTCAATTCCCGGTCAAGGGCACATACCTGGGTTGCAGGTTCGATCCATAGCACTGCCAGTTGGGGTGGCATTCGGGAGGCAACCAATCGATGTGACTGTCTCACTTTGATCTCTTTCTCTCTCCCTTCTTCTTTCCCTCCCTTCCTCCCTTCCACTCTCTCTACAAATCAATGGAAAAAATATCCTCTGGTGAGGATTAACAAAAAACAAAAAAAGAAAGAAAGGTTAAGTTTCCACAGTAGCATTGAGAACTTTTCATAATCCATTCTCCACCTCTCTTAGCAACCTCGTCTCCCTTAACTCTCCTTCTACCCAGGCTGCTTGACTCACTAATTTATTTCCTTTTCTCTATTACTGCTTAGGCCATACTCATCCCTGTTCCTCACACTAGTCTAAAGCCTATCTATAAAACTAACATAAGTTCTATCTTCTTGGAATTGATCAGTCTGGCCCTTATCAATGCCTTCATTCTCTGAGCTTTTCAATGACAGAGTCAGATGAACACACTCCCCTACACACATCCTTTGCCCTCCCTCCCATTACATACATGCTGGTCATAGTCCATAACCATCGCACCGAGATTTCACTTTTTACATGAGAATGCCATGTCTCCATTGAAATGTAATTTCCAGGAGGGCTAGATTTCGTGTAATCAAGAGAAAATAGGGCAAGGATATAGCATTTTAGTCTCAGATCTATTGGGTACATGAAAGAACAGATCAGAAAACTGTGAGCAGCAGTCTCAGGGTTAAACACAAAGCATGTGATGGGTCTGTAGAGGCTTAAACGCTTGCCCTTAATGAGGTTTCTTGTTTTTAGGTTCTCACCTTGACATGCCCTCAGCTCTATCAACAGCAAACTATAAAAACTTTCCCCTGTGGATTGTGTAAGTCATTTAAGATGCCTCAAATCCTCTGGGGATAAGGCATGATATAATAAAATAAAGGTCAGGAGAAAAGTTGGAGTCAGCTCCTTAGACTTCGCTACTATACTGGGATGCAGCATATGAAATAGTAGAAGCAAGAGATCGGGGGTTAGCCCAGCCGGTGTGGCTCGGTGGTTGGGCATCAGCCTAGGAATCAAGAGGTCATGGTTCAATTCCCAGTCAGGGCACATGCCTGGGTTGCAGGCTCAATCCCCAGTATGGGGCATGCAGGAGGCAGCCGATCAATGATATTTCTCTCTCACCAATGTTTCTATCTCTCTAGTCCTCTCTCTAAAAATCAATAAAAACATATTTTTTTAAAAAGAGAGAGAGATCTGGGTTAAATTCCTGACTCCTGAAACGCAATGGCTTTAGAACTTGGTTAAACCCTTAACCTCTCTGGGATACAATTTCCTCATCTAATAATGTGGATTAATCACTTAACCACTCAAGGTTCCTGTGAAAGTTATATGAGTTTAATACATATATAAAGCAAATAGCAGAGTGCCAGAAAGATAACATTTGCTTAATTATTCATTATTAAAACATTAAACCAACCCATTTATCCTTTGCAACTCCTTTAAAGTAGAGAAAGGGAGATTTTTTTTCCCTCTTTAAAGGTGTATCAGGAGCAACTTGCTGACACCCACTGAGGCCTCAGTCCTGAACAAGGAGTCCTAATCCTAATACCCAATGTACAACAGAGTTGTATTTATGGCCAATCTCTGGGGGGGGGAAGCTAGATTAGATTCTTGTCATACTTCTTGTAGTAACTGAGTCTTTCCAACATTAAGAACTCTCAGTTTGATAAAGGAAAAAGTGGGAGGCTTAGAGAATTAATCAAGCTGGACTCCCATAAAAAGAAAAGAGATAAACAGTGTTCCATAAAGCATAAAAGGTAAACCTTTCAAACCCTTAAAGGCACTTGAGATTCTGACCACTGCCTTTGACAATTCTTTGAGCACCTATTGTCAAACCAAAGTGGCAGGAATCACAAAATAACAGGCGAAATAGGCCAAAGAATCCTGAACTCTTGGAAGTGGAAAAACCTACAAAGTTATCCGGCCTAAGTAAGCCTCTCCTTACAAAGTTGAGGAAGTTGGTACAGGAGAGAAGCCAAATTGCATGCCAAGCTTCTCTTTGTCTCCCCAAATTGTTCTAATTTTCCTAAGACTTCATTATTTCCTTTAAAGTAACCAAGATCAGACGGTTCATCTGCCTTGCAAAATGGATCCAAACACTGGGAATATTTAAGACTCTTGCCCCTGACACAACACTGCTGCCAAAAAGAAAGGAAAGGTATGTACATATTTGCAGTTACCTGATTAAACTATCAAGTCCTTGCATAGGAAGTTGTACACAAACAGTGACAATACTACCTACAAACAGAAATGAGAACTAGAGGCTTTTCATAGTTCTACAGAAAGATCTCTATGGGACTACCAAAATCACTGGAAGTTTCTAGTGGTGGTAACTTACTTCTTGCTTGTTTATCTGCATGATGACACAGGGAAGAAAAGCAAACTAGACTGAGAGACTTCTTAGGAGTACCAGCTCTGGGAGGTGATAAACAGAAACTTGATACCTTTTCTTGTTAATTGAAGCACCCAAACTTCAAATGACGGATTTAATCTAAGTGCAATCCAAAATTTGTGGCTCTACTCTCTAAAGTTCATCAACTTATATGAGTATGACATGAACACACTTAAGAAATTTAAAGAAGTCACCCGGTGAATAAATCCATTCATTTTGAGGGTTTTTGTTTGCTTGTTTTTGTGTTTTTTAAATATGTTTTTATTGATTTTAGAGAGAGAAGAAGGGAGAGGGAGAGAGAGAAACATCAATGATGAGAGAGTCATAGATTGGCTGTGTCCGGCATGCCCCCCACTGGGGATGGAGCCCACAACCCGGGCATGTGCCCTGACCAAGAATCGAACGCTGACCTCCTGGTTCATGGCTCGACCACTGAGCCACACCAGCCATTCATTTTGAATAAATGTACGTATAATACAGAAATTAAAACACTTTTGAGTGAAATATATTAGCTAAATATAATTATTATTCTTAATTAGTCCCTTGAAGTTTGTCCAAACTCCAATGATTCAGAAAAAAATGCTAACATTAGGAACTTTAGGTCTGCAAGATCAACATGGAATTTTAGTGAATGGTGAACTAAACATTAAGCAACACTGTTAGGCAAATACCAAAAAAAGGTGAAGCAATACTATACTGAACTTTAAAAATATTTAGTGACTGGAACATGCAAGATCATTTCAGAGTTCTGCTCTGCTCCAGTCAGGAGATACTGAAAATACTGTTGGATACCACAGCCCAAGGTCTATGTCAAAGTACGTTAAATTCCTAACAGACAAGAATCAAACCTCAAATCACATCACAAGACAACAAGTATAATAACTACAGGTATTTAGGCTATAGAAGGAAGAGACAAAACAGGAGGAGGACAACTCGATGCCTTTAAATACAGGGGGTCCCAAAAAAATGTGTACAAACTTTAACAGCTGATAGCTGAATTTTGAAAATGAAATGTAAATAAACATTGCTTTTATAATTATTCAAAGTGTGTGTATACATTTTTGGGGGGGACACCCTATATTTGCAGGGAAATCAGAAAAGGAACTACCATTGTTTTAATGGGCCCTTAGGAGAAGAACAAGTACCAATGAATGAAAAACAGATTTTGGTTTAATAATAATTTTCCATGTTAGCTTCAAAGACAATAAATATTGAGAGTGAAAGGAGAATACAGAACGGGAAAAGTGAACCTAAGAAACAGGCATAAGAGCTTTTGACAAAAGTTTAGGAGCTCATACGGCGCATGACACTAAACCATACAGATTAGCAATGAATTATATTGATAAGTCAACTTCCAATTTTTTATAACCAGAAAGAAGGCAAAGTATGAATGATTCTGAAAGCCATATTTTGTGGAGAATAATCTAAGTGGTGGTCAAGCTACTGCAAAATTCCAGGTGAGAAAATATCATTGGACTGTTCTAGGTAGTGGTGATGGGAACAGAAAGGAGTGGAAGGCTCACAGAAACATTTCAGAGATTGCGCTCTTGGTACTTGATGACTTATTGGAGACTCTCAGGATAACAGTATTGAGTGGGATTTACTGTGTTATTAACAGTAACAACAGTAATAGTAAATACTTACATAGTGCTAACCCTGTGTTCCAAATGTTTTACATAGTTTAATTGATTTCATTCTCATAACCCTATGAAGTGTATTCTATTATGCACATTTTACGGAAGAGAAACTAAGGTTTCCATCAGTCAAACTGAACAGAGAATAAATATCAAAGAACCTACATTATCCCACAGCTAAAACTCTGAATCCATACACTACACAGGTGTAAAGGAAACGCAACGAAATTTGAGGCAGGCAGCATGCAGTAACAGTAACAGGCTCAGTGAGTGAAGAACATCAGAGGGAAGAGGGCTGTAGGTGTGAGAATTTGGCAGTATCAGAATCAGAGAACCATGATCCATGTCAAGAAACAGAAAATCGTTGGCGCTCCAGAAGCATGATGCGCTTGTTTAAAAAAGAAAAACAAAACAAACACACACAAAAACAAAACAAACACACACAAAAACACCAACACATAAAACACCCGCATTAAATCTAAATTCCTAGAGACAGGGCCTAGTAATTTTATTTTAAAAGCAAAACCCCAAACGCCTGAGTAATTAATTCTGAGGCAGAACCAGGTTTAGGAACTTCTGTAATAGATCTCTAAGGTCTCTTTATAATTTAAAATTCTAGATGACACGAAATGAATTTCCCAGAAGTGAACAGCGGGAGGGAGGGATACTAGCACCAAGAAAACGGCTGTGCATTTTACAGTCTACACCGTTTATGCTCCCATTTTTACTATACAGTCCTCTCATAGAACAGGTATAGCCCAGGCAATGGGAGGAGAGGTGTGTTGTTCATGGTGTGCTGACTAAAAAGCAGGCTTTCCCCCAGGATTTTCTGGTACCATTCGCAGAAAGAAACCCGTCCTGACTATAATAGAGGCGGTAATCAATTGAAAAAATGAGATGGATTCCTCAGGTCCATGTCTGGCTAACAGTGGGTACCAATATATTCTTCTACGTGCTCAAAAGCATCGCAGGTAACCTCTAGGTTGGGGCCTGTCTGCTCTGAGGCCAAAAAATCTGGCTTAGCAGAAAAGGTGTCTGCTCTGCAAGCACACCTCAGTACGCCGCTCCCAAAGATGACCAGGACCTGTTCCGGACGTACCTGAGGGTCCTCTGGTAAGATTGATCTCTTCCTCTATGACCAAATAATCCACTCTTCCGTTCATGTTTTACTACCTGCCTGGTTTCCCACTTGGTCCACTAAGGCTCTCACAGGTGAAGGTGAATCAATCTCAGCAGGGCGCCTAAAACACCGCACTTTCAGTTTCAGCGGCCCCTAGACCGGAAGAGGAAGCCGGGAACGCTGGGAGCGCCAGGAATGCTGGGAATTGTGGTTCCGGTGGGGGGCGCGTTGCGACGTCTTCGCCGGCCGTCCGGCCTAGTGTGAGGTGAGCAAAGAGCTAGTTACTGTTGAGGTTGGGGACGGAGGGAAGGTAAAGGTAAGAGGCGTAAGTAAATTCAGTGTGGAGGAACATGAAAACTAAGACCTCCTGCTACTTCAGGAAATCTCCACAATGAAAAGGGAAAAAGAAGAACTGTGTTATTCAGTACGCACTAAACCAGACTGGGCTGGGCGTCTCCGGCAATCTGCTCTTAGGACTCAAAGACAGAAACCTCACCCTTTTATGTAGCCAGGCCGATACAGTGCACGTTTTCACGTAGGAGGACTTCCAACAACACCGTTTGCTATACCACCTTTGGTAAGTCACCTTTTGGGTGGCCATTATCCAGAGTGAAAAATAAAACTTTTCTATCTCTATGGCAAGCAGGCCCTTACAGCTTGGAGCAAGGCCCCTATCGACATATAAAAGGGGCAGTGGAAGGATTTATGATTACAAGTTCGCTCAAGAAGATACCTTAAGAAAAGGGGTAAAGTTCTCTTTCTTCTAGTAAAAGAGAAAATGCAATCTTAAAAAAAAAAAAAAAAAATCCTTGCAATAAGACTAGTGGGTGAACTGTGACTTCAGCCGGGCCTTCCAGACCCTGAAGGTGGAATTCCAAAACAGGGCTTGAAGGAAGCTTAAGGGGTCAAAATCTGACAAGCCTTAAGGGCCAAGAAGGTGATTTAAATGTGGGAACAACCTGGAGTTAGACCACAGCAGTTAGCGGGGACTCTGGGGGACTGAACAGTGCAGTTCCAATTAAGGCATTCGAATTCAGATTAAATAATTAAAACAGAAGCTACAGTGTTTACCAAAGAAAGAAAGAAAGAGGTGGATTCCTCAGGAAGGCCTTTTATTTGCTAATCCTGAGAGAAGTTAATAGGAAACAGTGGAAAAGAAAACGAGATAATGTTAGAAGGCTTGATCTCAAGTTTCGATTTTATCTTCTTCCAGTTGTCGAGCTTTGAGCAGGTAACATAATTGTCTCCCTTGTTTCCCCATCTGAAAAAGGGCATAATCATAGATCTTTAAAAGGTTGTTGAAAGGATTAAGTGAGATGAAATTTTAAAGCTTGCGCCTCAACTTCAAACTCAGATCCCTACCACCCTCACTTCCAACCCTCCTCAACATAAGTTGGTTGAATGAGTGAATAAAATGATCATAATAAAACATGGAGTATGATAAATTAAAAAAGTATGGTATAAGTAAGAGACGCTGGAATACTGAGAGGGAAGAGATAAAATAGAAATAGGAAAGGGAAATCAAGGAAGTTATCAATGAAGAAATTTGGAGGGGAAAAAAGTTTCTTGGGGACTACTGGGGGAAATCACTAGCCTGTACCTAGGAAGATTACCTTTCTCACCTGAGCACACAGCTTTAAGAGAAACACGTAGGACAGTAAAAGGAAGAGTCACCAGTTATTTGCTCAGGAAACTATGTTCAGGAAATGCTGGTAATAAGTGGGGTGACAGATTAGGCATGTAAATTGACTTTATATCTTAATGTAAGTATAGTTTTTTAACAATGAGGAAACTTTAATATGTATGAAGAAAGAAGACAGGATATATGGATTTCTGCTCAGAGAGAACAATTCAGAAAAATGATGGAATCAGGATAGTAATGGGTGGGGGTGTTTAGAGAATAGCAAATACAACAGAGCCTATGAGTAGAAAAAGCATGACTTGGTAGGTGATGACACTGAAAAAATCGGCTACAAACAGATGATGGAGGAACACTATGGCAGAAATATTCACTTAATTCTATATGCAATAGGCTAAGATGGAAGTTTATTTCTCTTGTATTAAAAAACTCTGGAAATCCATAGTTCAGGCCTCATATCAAGGCTCCTTAGTCACTGAGGCCCAGGTTCCTTCCAGCTTTCTGTCCTCTCTCCAGCCCCCTCCCCAGAGTGTGGCCTTTGCTTCATGGTCCAAAATGGGTTTTGGAACTCCCACCCTCATCTTCACACTCCAAGAAAGTAGTGAAGAAAAGGCAAAGAAAGTTTCACTCCATACTTTTATGGAGACCTCTTGGAAGTTTCATACACTTCTTATATCTCAGCCAGAAATCTGGTCTTACGGTTATACTTAACCGTAAGGGGGGCCTAGGATATGTCATATTTTAGTGAGATAGAAATGTGCCAACTGAAAGAAACCAGGATTACTATTATAAGTAAAAGGTGAGAATGGATATTGGTAGTCTGACACACAAAGCGACAGTCTGAACTAGCCTTTCTACTTAAGGCCTTATGACTTTGAGGTATGTAAAAAGTATGAATCTTGGTTACTTCAGCCTACTGTTTTTACAAGATTAGTGGAAACTTTGCCTCACAGCTTGAGGGACTTTATTCACAACTTGCTCTATTTTTGCATATTTCGTGTCATGTAGTCACTTTTTCTTCCCAATCTCCTGTTTGCTCCTACCCCCTCCTACTTCAATATTTTATTGAAAACACTGACAGCCAGGTGTATCATAATCAATGCCTAAGTTATGACCTAGTGATTATGCCCCAATAGTGGCACCTAAAAATAAGTGATAATCCGCTATACATACATGTGCTACTCTCCAATTGGGGTTGCATACTACATCAAAGTTAGAAAAGTAGGTCGCCCCATGTATTTCATGTTCTGTAAGAAGCAATGAAGTATCATGAGGAATAGTGAATCACCATCCCCAATATTTCCATAGACCAAATCAATTTATAGCAGCTGCAACATTGGGCCAGTTATACATATCCACCTAATCCCACCCATTTCATATACATAACATATGCATGTGGACCTCTAGAGTATTATGGTTACAAATGCTATGCAGGATGCTGTTTATGACCACTGCATTCTCTATTACATGTGTCTCATTATTGTACATTTGAAAGCTGTCAAGAGAATAGGTCTTAGAAGTTCTCATCACAAGAAAAAGTTTTTAACTATGTATGGTGAAGGGTGTTAACTAAATTTATTGTGGTGGTCATTTCTCAATATATACATATATGAAATAATTATATTGTACAACTAAAACTAATAGGATGTTATATGTTAATTATGTGTCAATAAAACCCAAAAACACACACACGCAAAAGACAAAAACTAAAAAAGAATGTGTATACTTTTATTTTTCTACTTTAAATTTTTAAAATATTGACTTCACATTTTGTGATAATATACTTTCAAGGTCCATTTCTTTTTTATTTTATTTATTTTTCAGTTACAGGTGTATTTTGCTCTTGTTGGGTAGAGAATTCTGTGTATCTCTGTTGGTCCAATTGGTTCAAGTCCTAGTACCTTATCAATACTCTGCCTCATTATATCAAATATTTATAGTGGTATGTTGAACATCCAACTATTTTTATAAATCTGTATTTTCCCTTTCAATTCTGTCAATGTTTGCCTCACATATTCTGGAACTCGGGTGCTTGTGACATATATGTTTATAATTATTATATCTTCTTGGTGAATTTACCCTTTTATAAGTACATAATGTCCTACTTTATCTCTTTGTACAGGTTTTCCCTTACCATTTGAATATATTTAAAACAGTTGTTTTATAGCCTTTGTCTAGTAAGTCTGATGCCTGTGCTCCACTGGGGATGGTTTCTGTCAGCTTAGTTTGTTCCTTCAAATGAGCCACGGTTTACTGTAGTTTTGTATGTGTTGTGATTTTTTAGTTGTTGAAAACTGGATATTTTATTAAAATGTGGTAACTCCGGAAATTATTTTCATCCTTCCTAGTGATGCTTTTTAAAAATTTGATTGTTGCCCTGTGTAGTGTGGCTCAGTTGGTTGGTGCATCATCCCGTGGACCAAAGGGTCATGGGTTTGATTCCAGGTCAGGGCACATACCCAAGTTGTGGGTTCAATCTCCCGGTCAGGGCCTATACGAGAGGCAACAGATCAATGTTTCCCTCTCACACCGATGTTTCTCTTTCTCCCTCTCCCTTCCTCTTTCTAGAATCGAAGAAAAACATATCCTTGGGTATAGATTAAAAAAAATTTGTTGAAAGTCACTGGAGACTTTTTCAAACAAAAGTTTCAAAGACTGCTCAGGGTTATGGGTGCTCTCTGAAGACTGTTCCTTTAGCTCGTCTTGAGCTTATATGTTCACAGAGGTTCCCATGAATTCCTGAAGCAATTTGAAGATGGCTCATTCCTTTTTGTTGTTGTTGTTAATCCTCTCCTGAGGGTATTTTTTCCATCTACTTCTAGAGAGAGTGGAAGGAAGGGAGGGAAGGGGAGAGGGAGGGAGAGAAACATCGATGTGAGAGAGACACATCAATTAGTTGCCTCCTGCATGTGCCTGGACCAGGGCCAGGGATGGACCCTGCAACCCAGGTATATTCCCTTGAAGGGGAATTGAACCCATAACCCTTTGATATGCTGGCCTACGCTCCAACCACTGAGCCACACCAGCCAGGGCAAAGATGGCTTATTCTTGATTGGGCCTTTTCTTGGTTGCTGGAAACATTTATTTTTTCCCCTGATCTCCTATAAATTTGGTTCAGATAGTTTCTAGTTGTTTTTCTTCAGTTTTACTGTGGCGGAAGGAGAGCTTGGAGCTTCCTAGTCTGTCATTTTACTGATGTCACTCTCAGTACAAAACTTTTAAAAGTTGTATGATTTACACTGACCAGGTGGCTCAGTTGATTGCAGCGTCATCGTATCCATGGAAAGGTTGCCGGGTGTGTACAGGAGGTAGCTGATCAGTCTCTCTCTCTGTCTCTTCCTCTCTCTCTAAAATCAATGAACATATCTTCAGGTGAGGATAAATAAGTAAATAAAATCTGTATGATTTCACAAAACAACACAGAGTAGTTCATTAAAACCCACAAATTGTTTCAAGACTGCCACTTAGCAAAACATGGTCCTGTTTCATTTATCACCATAGGGAATGGTATGAATTACAACTATTGCAAAATCCATCGAATTACCTCTCATTTTCATATATATCCAAACCTCTTTCTTTTTTCTTTCTGTAATAGTAGAGCCTAATTCTACCATAAGTACACCTTTGCTTATAAAATATTAATTTATATTCTGGTCCGTGATATTCTTAAGAATCTTACTGACTCTAAAACCATGATTTGTTTAAAATCTCATGCAGTTTTTCAATTGGAAAAATACATGAATCAGCGTCCAATTGTCTCCACATCCTAACTCTCATATTGAATACCCCCACACTTACCACCCTCCTTCCTCCTCCCAAAATACCCACATTACCCTCCCTTAAGCAGGAGATAATATAAGTTGGTACAAGTGTTGACAGGTGAGATGCAAAAGAAAAATTCACAAAGACTTTTTTCTGACTTTCGGTTTTTTAATAAAATGAAGAAGAATTTTGAAAGGGTAAACATACACACATGATTACTCAAAACTAACTCATTTCTGATTTCTCCATGTATGGGAACAATCCTCTTCAGACCATTCAGATAGCCTATGCATTTGGTCAACATATTGTGTAGTAGCTTTCCTGGCTATACTTTTTCTACAGCCTGAATGCTAAAAGCAGCTTAATTATCTTTCAAACATTACCATCCTTGTATCACCCCTGTCCTCACAAATACCCTCCCAATAAACATAAAGGAAAAATGGGTAACTTACTATCACTCTGTCCCAAATGGCCGAACTTTCTTTTCTGTTCCATTTTTCCAAAAATACATATCTGATGTTTGAGTTCATCAGTTTTTCTAATCCTTACCAATACAGTTAGTTCTATTCATTTTTATACCATTCACAGTACTTTTTGTTCTTAAAATTATCTTTTTTTTAATCATGGCCAGTTCATCTCAGGCTGAGGTCAAGGCATGCTTATAACTTTGCAAATGTTCCATATTGCACTGATATTGAAAAAAATCTTCCAGTGCTGCATAAAACATTTAAACATTTAAATATTAATGTGTGAGTTACTCTTCCCAACTGAAAGATATGATCCATAAGAGAAGAAAATAGGTGCCTGGCTCGTCATCCCATGAACCAGAAGGTCATGGTTTGGTTCCCAATCAGGGCACATGCCCAGGGTTGTGGGCTCGATTCCCAGTAAGGGGGTGTGCAGGAAGCAGCCAATCAATGTTTCTTCTCTCTCATTGATGTTTCTGTCTCTCTCTCTAGCTCCCTTCCTCTCTCTGAAATCAATGAAAAATATATATATATAAAAGAAAAAGAAAACAGATGAGATAAGTTCTTCTTGGTAACTTCCCTATATGGACTTGAGTACATTCACATGCAATTCAATGTTGAAATGATTTTTGAAAAGGTAAAGAAGATGGTGCGTGAGATAAGTTAATGATGTGTTTCTTCAGACTGGGTCAAAAAGAGGCTGAAGTCAGAACTTTTATACAAAATTAACTTCCTGAGGCATACTTAGCATTGCAATAAAATACACAGATTTTAAGGGTGCAGCCTGATGGATTTTGATTTGTAACCACAAGCCTGTCTTAGTCTGTTTGGGCTGCTATAACAAAATGCCATAGAGAGCAAGGGGGCTTCTAAACAAGAGAAGTTTACTTCTCACAGTTCAGGAGGCAGGGAAGTCCAAGTCCTAGGCACCAGCAGATTCAGTGTGTGGTGAAAACTACTTTCTGGTTCATAGATGGCACCTTCTTCCTGTAACCACACAAGGCAGGCAGAAGGGGTGAGGGATCCCTCTGAGGTATCTTTTATAAAGGCACTAATCCCATTCCTGAGGGCCCTGCCCTCCTGACCTAATCACTTCCCAAAGGCCTCACCGCCTGATGCCTTCCCCCTAGGGGGTTAGGATTTCACCCTTTGAATTTGGGAGCTACACAAACATTCAATCTATAGCACACCCCCGTCAAGATACACAAGTTTTCCATCACTCCAGAAAGTTCCCTCCGTTCCCACGTCAGGAAACTACCACGTTAAATTCTATTCCCAGAACTGATTCTGGACTATTCTAAAACTTTATGGAAATTAAATCACATATTAACTTCCTTTGGTCTGATTTCTTTCTGTCGTCATCCTTCTCCTCCTCCTCATCATCATATCTGTGAGATACATCCATGTTCTTACACGTAACAGAACTTTCTTCTGATTTACTGGTTATTCCACTAATATACCCATTTTTTTATCCACTGCTGTATTAAGTGCTGGTGGTTCCAGGTGGTGGGATAAATTCATGAATAATGCTGCTATGAACATTCATGTGCAAGACTCAGTGAATAATTTCCTAGGGCTAGAATCGCCGGGACATAGGGTAGATGTAGGTTTCACTCTTCAAGAAACTATTAATATACGCCCTGAATTTCCTACTCATGACATTTCTTTACACTTTCTTTCGATAATTCGGCCCAAATGCATTCAGTTTTCATAAAGTGTGTGAGAATATATTTCTCTCCTCAAAATTCTTAGAGAGAGAAGCTTCCACTCTCCTCACCATGCTCTATTTTCATGTCATGTTGACGTATTATGTCCTCCAAGCTTAAGGCAAAAAGCCACCATGTGTCTTAAAACTGTCACAAAAGCACATCCCCTGTGGGCCAAGACCTGTAGCCCTGGAGACTACACAGGTGCAGGGAGGGCAGCGGAACAGCCGCCAGTGGGTCAGTAAGAGGAATGGAAACTGGGCCACCCAGCTCCTACTCCTTGGTTCCTGGTCCCATGTGTTCTGCGTAACAGATGTACAGCACCACATAGCGGTCTCTGATTTAACACAGACACTGCACGCCGAAGGAGGGCGCTCTGTCCGTCCAGAGTAGTGTTTCAGGGCTGGCATTTTGGCCATGTCTTCAGTAGGCTCTCTCACACACTACGAGGGGAGCTGCTACTAAAAATTTGATAAGCGATGCAGACTGTGTATTCCCTTGGGTGGGCCCGTTCCTGTACCTCATTCTCTCAAGGGTGAGTTCTCTGTTTTCACGCTCAGTCGTGTGGGATTCCGTTTTTAAAGATCACACATCTCACCAGGAAATCCACTTATTCTTCCCCTGGGTGTTTTCCAAGAGACCAAGGGACCTTTCAGTGCAGGCTCCCTGGATCCCTGAGCACAGCCTCCCCTAATGAATGCACCATTGTTATGTAATAGCTGCCCCCTCCCTGCTCCAACTCTCTGGGGGTGCCAGACCTCCAGTCTCTCTCTGCTGTCCTCCTGACTACACAGCTGGGAAAGGTGCTGTTGCAGGTTAGTCTTGCCTGCCTCCCACTTGCCTGCAGTTTCTTTGGTCACAGGCTGCCTCACTCATGGGGCCTGCCTGGGCCCAGGCCCACCTGACAGGTGATCTCTGGCTGCCTCTACTCTGGCTGCTCCTGTCCCAGGTCTGCTGCTCCCATGCCCTGCCAGGATGGCGCTTCACTTCCTCTGAAATTGTGATCCCCAGGAAGGTGTCCCACAGGGTGGGTGGAGCTGGGGTGCAAGACCAGCTGTCCTACAGGATTCACTTCAGGGACCGTAGGCATGTGGTTCACATGAAGGTCAAGAAGAACTTGCTGCCCAGACAGTTTCCTGTTATCACCGATAACGACCAAGGTGCCATGCAGGAGGACTACCCCTTTGTCCCTCGAGACTGCTACTACTACAGCTACCTGGAAGGAGTTCCCGGGTCCATGGGCACGCTGGACACCTGCCGTGGGGGTCTGCGTGGCATGCTGCAGGTGGATGACTTCACTTACGAAATCAAACCACTGGAGGATTCTTCCAAGTTTGAGCATGTGGTTTCTCTACTTGTGTCGGAAGAACAGTCAGCAGAGAATGAAAAGTGTAGGATTCAAGAAGAAGATGGTGATCTAGCATATGAAGAGGCAATGGTTGCTGAAAACCCTAGAGCTGTGCCCGTGTATTTGTGGTGGACCCATAAGCAATACGCGAAACTTCACTATACAGTTACTACCTCATTATACGTGAAGACCCGTAATATGACACAGGTAATAGAGAACGTGGTGATGATAAACAACATAATGCATACCATTTATTTTCAAAATCAACTAGTCATCGAAATACGCGTTATGTGCATATGGCAACATAGGGATCCTACGGAAGTTACCCGTCATCAGAATTCTTACAAACTTGTAGAACACTTTGGTTTGTGGAAATTTTGGGGGTTTTATTACCAAATTCCTCATGATACTTCATTGCTTCTTACAGGACATAAATTGGTCAAAGATATATATTTTGGCCACCACGATGGAGTATGCAACCCCAACTGGGGGGCAATGGGTGTATATGTAGCAAATTATCATATATTTTTAGCTGCCTCTATTTCAGCACATGCACTTGGTCATGGTTTGGGCATGGGACATGATGGAACTGGTTGTAGATGTTTTCGAAGGACCTTCTGTGTCATGGCTCCTACGCCAGGTCTTTTTGATATGTTTAGCAACTGTTCCTATGAACGATTCCAGTTTCGTCTGGCTATCTTCCCCAACTGTCTGGCTCATAAAAATGTACCATATGATAATTTTCCTTATATAGCCCCTCGTTGTGGTGACCAGATCATAAATGAGAAGGAAGAATGTGACTGTGGCACCTTTAGAGACTGTGCTAAAGATAAATGTTGCGAGACCAATTGTGCCCTCTCCCTTGGCAGTCAATGCAGTGGAGGAGGTTGCTGTTTGAATTGTAAACCTGCTAAACCTGGATGGATTTGTAGGGAGAGGTTTGGCATTTGTGATCTGGCAGAATACTGTGACGGGAAAACGGCTCTTTGTCCAGAAGATGTTTATATCCAGGATGGAACCCCGTGTTCAGGATTAGCCGTTTGTGTGAGCGGAAACTGTAGTGACCGTGATATGCAGTGTCAGGCCCTTTTTGGCTACCAAGTAAGAGATGGTTCACCAGCGTGCTATAAGCAATTGAATGCAGTAGGTGACCGATTTGGAAACTGTGGGTTGGTGAACGTCCTTTATGGAAAAAGAACTCAGAAATGTGAACCAGATGATGTTTTTTGCGGAATGTTGCACTGTCGTGATGTCCCAGAAGTACCTGGTGTAGGTGATCATAATACATTTCGTCGCCTAATAATAAAAGATGTTCAACAAGAAGTATGCTTTGGATTTGATCTACACCTTGGCTCAGAAGAACCAGCTCTCGGACTTGTAATGGATGGTGCAACATGTGGGCCAGGAAAATTTTGTGTGAAACAGAAGTGTACTTTTCATGCAGACATGGGTTATGATTGTGATGTCAAGACATGCAATTTCAGAGGGGTGTGCAACAATAAGAAACATTGTCACTGTCAACGAGGGTGGAATCCACCAGGATGTAACCAAACAGGACCAGGTGGTAGTGTGGACAGTGGCCCTGCACCTGACAGAGAACCAGGTGTTCGCGGCAAAATAAGTGTTAATGTAAACCACATCCTAGTTGCGCTCTTTATTCGATCAGCCCTTTTACTGCTTGCATTCATTTTGGGTTGGCTTACATACTTAACTGAAGATGATGATGAAAGTGATGATAAAAGAAGGGGTAAAAAGTAAACTGGGAAAGAAACAGAATCCCCTGAACTTTACTAAATGATAACTGGAACTTACACAATGGAGAAAAATCACATTGGCACTTACTGGGAGAATCGATCAAGAATCACTCTGAGAATGGCATCATCCTACAGCTATTCATCCCAAGGTTGTCATCTTGAAATAAAGTGACTTGGAAATTGAAAAACATTCTGTGTGTTTCAGTTCACTTAACATATCATGTGTGGCCATATTGTTAAAATTCCTGTAGATGTCAGTAGGACCTCTTAGATTCGCTAGCCAGAGGGCCTGTACTTAAGATGTTGGCTCTTATGTCTTGGATATGCTCCTGTAGGAGATCTTGTGGGCAGTGGTGTGCCCTTTGTTATAACAGTTTTGCCCAATTGGTTATGTGCTAGATTTTTGTTATCTGTTCATTTTATTGGTAGTGTCAAATAAGCATAAAGAGAATCCCTCAGCACACAGAGTAGGAAGATCAAAAACTTCTGTGTCATAGGCCCGTGATGTCAACAGTAGTGCTAGCACCTGCTCTTTATGTGATCTTGCCTGAAGTCTTTGAAGTTTACATTTTCAAGGTCCACAATTACATTCAGAGAAGAAATAGATTTTTCTAAGGTTGTGTGATGATCAAAAAAGCCTGTAAGCCCAGCTGGTGTGTCTCAGTGGTTGACCCATGAACCGGGAGGTCACAGTTTGATTCTCGGTCAGGGCACATGCCCGGGTTGCATGCTCGATCCCCAGTGGGGGGCATGCGGGAGGCGGCCAATCAGTGACTCTCTCTCATCATCGATGTTTGTCCCTCTCTCTCCCCCTTCCTCTCTCTGAAATCACTGAAAACATTGGTTTTCTTTTCTTTTTTTTACCCCCAAAAAAGCCTCTAAGAAAAGCCAGCCCAATTTAAGCACTTACAGACCAACTCTTACCATTTTTGTTCTTCTTCGGTTGTGCTAAAGCTGGGGTATTCCAAGTATGATGAGTTCAGCATCCCTCCTTATTGTAAAGCTTTCACATAAGGAAGGGGCCACTGATGACTGATCCATCATTTCCTAAGGCCTCGGGTTATTGTGTCATAGTATCTCACATTCAAAATCACGGGAATTGACTCATCACAGCCTGTCCATAAATTACAGAATGGCACCGACTGTCTGACACATAGGGTGTTTCCAAAAAAGTGTATATACATTCTTGAATAATTATAAAGGCCGTGTTTTATTAAAATACATTTAATATTCCAAATTGAGCTATGGGCTGTTAAAGTGTGTATACGTTTTGGGGGGACACCGTGTATATATGAAGACAAAATTTTAGGTAAGAGGAAACAGGAAGCGGTCACTTCAGAAACAGTGCACTAGAACAGAGTCTGACAAGTGGTGTGTTGTGTTTGTGCTATTTAGATGCCTCAGGCCAAAGATTACATCTCTTTCTGAAAATATGGGATGCAGATGAGGCCAGCCACCAAATGGTGGAGGAAGGATGCAGCAGTGGAGAGTCGGTAGGATCGCCAGTCTGTGACACTGTAACTTGTCCATCTTTTATAGAGCTCTCATGGCCAGCACTTTGTGTCCGGTTGGCTTCTCTGGACGAGTGATCTGGACCTTCATCCATGATGGGTCTGAGCCCCTGCTTCCTTTACTCTTATGAAATATGGGCGCTCCATCAGCAACTGTCATCAGTATCTCCTAAAATCGAGGTTGGATGACCATTTCCTAAGAGGGTTATTTCTTGCTGATCCATGGGCAATTGTTGAAACTAGACTGTCTTCTTGAGGGTGGGGGTAGGGGGTGGGGGGTGGGTAGCAATTCTGTTTCTGTTTCAGCAGCCTGTTTACCAAAGCATGTGAACTCTGGGCCCTGTAACATTTTCCCTCTTTTTTCCCCCACTTTCCCAGTACTGGTTCATATCCTCACTGATCTGTTTTGCATTTGTTAAGGGCCTGTTGTTTCCCTCAGGCTGTTTAATTTGTACTACAGTAAGTTTGATTGTGTGTGTGTGTAAGTTTGATTGTGTGTGTATGTGTGTGTGTGTGTGTGTGTTTTCTTTGGTTATCATGCTCTCTCCAAAAGTGTGAAGTAAGATTTTGACCCAAGGATGGGTGTGGCCTGCAAGTCTAAAATGTTTCTAAATAGCATTGACAATTCAGGTTATATGCCATAACTTCTAAAGAGGTGGCTGTGTCATGTTAAGGCCTAACATGTGTATTCCTTAAAAGAGGTTTCTAATTGGTGCCAGATACTCAAGACAGATCCCTTACAGCCTAGTGAACACAGCTAGACTTTTCCCAGTTAACATAAGAGCAGAAATGCTCAGGGTTAGCCTTAAGTTCCGTTTAACCCTATTTGTAGGGCTTTGGCATATCAAGAAAGGGTGAAGTTCCAGGACAAAGGTAAGGGGGAGCTGCAGAAGGTGAGGAAGAGGAGCAGTGGGGCTGAAAGGAAGAGAGGGATCAGGATAGGAGGGAGGTGAGAAAGGAGTGGGGCTATGAGACACACAGTTACAGAGGTAGACCGGAGGACAACTTCTTTGGGAGGGGAAGAAGGCTGAAGTTGTTTAAAAGGAAGCCTCAAAGTCTTAGAATTTGTTCAAAATCTTTCTTTCTTTCTTTCTTTCTTTCTTTCTTTCTTTCTTTCTTTCTTTCTTTCTTTCTTTCTTTCTTTCTTTCTTTCTTTTCTTTTCTTTTCTTTTCTTTCTTTCTTTCTTTTCTTTTCTTCTTTCTTCCTTTCCTTTCCTTTCCTTTCCTTTCCTTTCCTTTCCTTTCCTTTCCTTTCCTTTCCTTTCCTTTCCTTTCCTTTCCTTTCCTTTCCTTTCCTTTCCTTTCCTCTCCTCTCCTCTCCTCTCCTCTCCTCTCCTCTCCTCTCCTCTCCTCTCCTCTCCTCTCCTCTCCTCTCCTCCCCTCTCCTCCCCTCCCCTCCCCTCCCCTCCCCTCCCCTCCCCTCCCCTCCCCTCCCCTCCCCTCCCCTCCCCTCCCCTCCCCTCCCCTCTCTCCTTTCCTCCCCACCCCTCCCCTCCCTCCCCTCCCCTCCCCTCCCCTCCCCTCCCCTCCCCTCCCCTCCCCTCCCCTCCCCTCCCCTCCCCTCCCCTCCCCTCCCCTCCCCTCCCCTCTCCCCTCCCCTCTCCTCTCCCCTCTCCTCTCCCCTCTCCTCTCCCCTCTCCCCTCCCCTCTCCCCTCCCCTCTCCCCTCCCCTCTCCCCTCCCCCCTCCCCTCCCCCCTCCCCTCCCCCCCTCCCCTCCCCCCCTCCCCTCCCCCCCTCCCCTCCCCCCCTCCCCTCCCCCCCTCCCCTCCCCCCCTCTCCTCCCCCCCTCTCCCTCCCCTCTCCCCTCCCCTCTCCCCTCCCCTCTCCCCTCCCCTCTCCCCTCCCCTCTCCCCTCCCCTCTCCCCTCCCCTCTCCCCTCCCCTCTCCCCTCTCCCCTCTCCTTCCTCTCCTTCCTCTCCTTCCTTCCTCTCCTTCCTTCCTTCCTTCCCTCCCTCCCTCCCTCCCTCCCTCCCTCCCTCTCTCTCTCTCTCTCTCTCTCTCTTTCTTTCTTTCTTTCTTTCTTTCTTTCTTTCTTTCTTTCTTTCTTTCCTTTCCTCCCTCCCTCCTTTGGACCAACCGAAGTAAGCGGCCCGTGGTGTGATCGCTGTTGTAATACCCTCTCTTCTAAGGTGGCATGCTACACAGGTGTGACCTGCCCAAGAAACCAAAGGGCCCCTGCAGTTCAAGACTGTACTTCCTAAAATCATGCCACTTTCAGAAGAAAGTAATAGAGTCAGGAACTTTGTGGCACACCACAGATCTAGCACAAATCTGACCAGGGCTTCGGCGGATTACGGGTTTCCCCTAGTTAAAGAAGACTGACATAGAAGGAGGGACTTGCCCAACCTTACAGTAAGCCTGATTCTCTGCTCATCCAAAGGACTCCAAAAAGCAGGCAAATACTGACATGAGTCTGGCAGAGGGTTGACCTGCAGAAGAATGGCAGCCTGCAATCTCCATGCTATAAAAAAGAACAGAGACCAGGAGGAGGACTTGCAGCCCCACCCAAGGAAGTTAGGGTTCTTTGATAGGTGCTGTTCTTGACCCAGCCACCCAGTGTTTGGGGTTTGCCCAACCTTTCTCATGTAATGGCACCAAGTTATTTTAAAAAACAAAGATGTACATGCCTCAGATAGAGGTTAAAGGCTTCATTCGGTTGAAGCCTATCAGGGAATGCCTGAAGACCAGGCGGGAACCAATGTCAGGGTTCTTCTAAGATGGAAAGAATTTGAATAACCCACCCGTGTTTTAACTTCAGTGGCAGTTTCCACCTTTTGCAAAACTTGTGGATGGGGGTGGTATCTCTTTTCCTGCCCCTTGTTTGGAGTCCCAGTAACCAACAGAACAGTATTTCTGACAGCTGTTTCTGTAAGCCTTGCGGCACTTTTAGGTGGTCATGGGGTGTAGGAGGTATAAAGTCAAAGAAAGAAAACGGGACAGAGTAGAAGGAAGGTAAGGGAAATGAGAGGACTCTCTGTATTATTTGTTGAAAATCTTTTGCTCCTTTATCCTTGAGGGGTCTGAGGCCTTCTGGGTCAAGTTGGCTACACAGGTCCCTTCCGAGTTACCATTGCCCAAGGGAGTTCCACGTGGCTCCCAAGTGAGTCACCTGGATTCCACATATAATCCTCCATGGCTGTACCGAGGTTCAGCAGCAGCCGTTCCCTCCCCTGCTACTCAGAATCAGTTAGTACTCTGTCCAAAATGGCAACTCCCCTTCTCACCAGCTGGACACAAGATGTGTGAGGTGCCCTGATGGCAGCTGTAGCTTGCAATTCTGTGGGACTCGTGCCATGTCCCTGGCAAAAGCACATCCCCTGTGGGCCAAGACCGGTAGCCCTGGAGACTACACAGGTGCAGGGAGGGCAGCGGAACAGCCGCCAGTGGGTCAGTAAGAGGAATGGAAACTGGGCCACCCAGCTCCTACTCCTTGGTTCCTGGTCCCATGTGTTCTGCGTAACGGATGTACAGCACCACATAGCGGTCTCTGATTTAACACAGACACTGCACGCCGAAGGAGGGCGCTCTGTCCGTCCAGAGTAGTGTTTCAGGGCTGGCATTTTGGCCATGTCTTCAGTAGGCTCTCTCACACACTACGAGGGGAGCTGCTACTAAAAATTTGATAAGCGATGCAGACTGTGTATTCCCTTGGGTGGGCCCGTTCCTGTACCTCATTCTCTCAAGGGTGAGTTCTCTGTTTTCACGCTCAGTCATGTGGGATTCCGTTTTTAAAGATCACACATCTCACCAGGAAATCCACTTATTCTTCCCCTGGGTGTTTTCCAAGAGACCAAGGGACCTTTCAGTGCAGGCTCCCTGGATCCCTGAGCACAGCCTCCCCTAATGAATGCACCATTGTTATGTAATAGCTGCCCCCTCCCCGCCCCACCTCTCTGGGGGTGCCAGACCTCCAGTCTCTCTCTGCTGTCCTCCTGACTACACAGCTGGGAAAGGTGCTGTTGCAGGTTAGTCTTGCCTGCCTCCCACTTGCCTGCAGTTTCTTTGGTCACAGGCTGCCTCACTCATGGGGCCTGCCTGGGCCCAGGCCCACCTGACAGGTGATCTCTGGCTGCCTCTACTCTGGCTGCTCCTGTCCCAGGTCTGCTGCTCCCATGCCCTGCCAGGATGGCGCTTCACTTCCTCTGAAATTGTGATCCCCAGGAAGGTGTCCCACAGGGTGGGTGGAGCTGGGGTGCAAGACCAGCTGTCCTACAGGATTCACTTCAGGGGCCGTAGGCATGTGGTTCACATGAAGGTCAAGAAGAACTTGCTCCCCAGACAGTTTCCTGTTATCACCGATAACGACCAAGGTGCGATGCAGGAGGACTACCCCTTTGTCCCTCGAGACTGCTACTACTACAGCTACCTGGAAGGAGTTCCCGGGTCCATGGGCACGCTGGACACCTGCCGTGGGGGTCTGCGTGGCATGCTGCAGGTGGATGACTTCACTTATGAAATCAAACCACTGGAGGATTCTTCCAAGTTTGAGCATGTGGTTTCTCTGCTTGTGTCAGAAGATCAGTCAGCAGAGAATGAAAAGTGTAAGATTGAAGAAGAAGATGGTGATCTAGCATATGAAGAGGCAATGGTTGCTGAAAACCCTAGAGCTGTGCCCGTGTATTTGAGGTGGACCCATAAGTAATACGCGAAACTTCACTATACAGTTACTAACTCATTATACGTAATGTCCGGTAATATGACACAGGTAATAGAGAACGTGGTGATGATAAACAACATAATGCATACCATTTATTTTCAAAATCAACTAGTCATCGAAATACGCGTTATCTGCATATGGCAACATATGGATCCTACGGACGTAACCAATTATGAGAATTCTTACAAACTTGTAGAACACTTTGGTTTATGGAAATTTTGGAGGTTTTATAGAAAAGTTCCTCATGATACTTCATTGCTTCTTACGGGACATAAATTGGTTGGAGATACATATTTTAGCCACCACGATGGAGTATGCAACCCCAACTGGGGGGCAATGGGTGTATATGTAGCAAATCATCATATATTTTTAGCTGCCTCTATTTCAGCACATGCACTTGGTCATGGTTTGGGCATGAGACATGATGGAACTGGTTGTAGATGTTTTCGAAGGACCTTCTGTGTCATGGCTCCTAAGGCAGGTCTTTTTGATATGTTTAGCAACTGTTCCTATGAACGATTCCAGTTTCGTCTGGCTATCTTTCCCAACTGTCTAGCTCATAAAAATGTACCATATGATAATTTTCCTTATATAGCCCCTCGTTGTGGTGACCAGATCATAAATGAGAGGGAAGAATGTGACTGTGGCACCTTTAGAGACTGTGCTAAAGATAAATGTTGTGAGACCAATTGTGCCCTCTCCCTTGGCAGTCAATGCAGTGGAGGAGGTTGCTGTTTGAATTGTAAACCTGCTAAACCTGGATGGATTTGTAGGGAGAGGTTTGGCATTTGTGATCTAGCAGAATACTGTGACGGGAAAACGGCTCTTTGTCCAGAAGATGTTTATATCCAGGATGGAACCCCGTGTTCAGGATTAGCCGTTTGTGTGAGCGGAAACTGTAGTGACCGTGATATGCAGTGTCAGGCCCTTTTTGGCTACGAAGTAAGAGATGGTTCACCAGCGTGCTATAAGCAATTGAATGCAGTAGGTGACCGATTTGGAAACTGTGGGTTGGTGAACGTCCTTTATGGAAAAAGGACTCACAAATGTGAACCAGATGATGTTTTTTGCGGAATGTTGCACTGTCGTAATGTCCCAGAAGTACCTGGTGGAGGTGATCATATTACATTTCGTCGCCTAATAGTAAAAGATGTTCAACAAGAAGTATGCTTTGGATTTGATCTACACCTTGGCTCAGAAGAACCAGCTCTCGGACTTGTAATGGATGGTGCAACATGTGGGCCAGGAAAATTTTGTGTGAAACAGAAGTGTACTTTTCATGCAGACATGGGTTATGATTGTGATGTCAAGACATGCAATTTCAGAGGGGTGTGCAACAATAAGAAACATTGTCACTGTCAACGAGGGTGGAATCCACCAGGATGTAACCAAACAGGACCAGGTGGTAGTGTGGACAGTGGCCCTGCACCTGACAGAGAACCAGGTGTTCGCGGCAAAATAAGTGTTAATATAAACCACGCCCTAGTTGTGCTCTTTATTCGAACAGCCCTTTTACTGCTTGTATTACTTTTGGGTTGGTTTACATACTTAACTGAAGATGATGATGAAGGTGATGATAAATGAAGGGGTAAAAACTAAACTGGGAAAGAAACAGAATCCCCTGAACTTTACTAAATGCTAACTGGAACCTACACAATGGAGAAAAATCACATTGGCACTTACTGGGAGAATCGATCAAGAATCACTCTAAGAATGGCATCATCCTACAGCTATTCATCCCAAGGTTGTCATCTTGAAATAAAGTGACTTGGAAACTGAAAAACATTCTGTGTGTTTCAGTTCACTTAACATATGTGTGGCCATATTGTTAAAATTCCTGTAGATGTCAGTAGGACCTCTTAGATTCGCTAGCCAGAGGGCCTGCACTTACTTAAGATGTTGGCTCTTATGTCTTGGAGATGCTCCTGTAGGAGATCTTGTGGGCAGTGGTGTGCCCTTTGTTATAACAGTTTTGCCCAATTGGTTATGTGCTAGATTTTTGTTATTTGTTCATTTTATTGGTAGTGTCAAATAAGCATAAAGAGAACCCCTCAGCACACAGAGTAGGAAGATCAAAAACTTCTGTGTCATAGGCCCGTGATGTCAACAGTAGTGCTAGCACCTGCTCTTTATGTGATCTTGCCTGAAGTCTTTGAAGTTTACATTTTCAAGGTCCACAATTACATTCAGAGAAGAAATAGATTTTTCTAAGGTTGTGTGATGATCAAAAAAGCCTGTAAGCCCAGCTGGTGTGTCTCAGTGGTTGACCCATGAACCGGGAGGTCACAGTTTGATTCTCGGTCAGGGCACATGCCCGGGTTGCATGCTCGATCCCCAGTGGGGGGCATGCGGGAGGCGGCCAATCAGTGACTCTCTCTCCTCATCGATGTTTGCCCCTCTCTCTCCCCCTTCATCTCTCTGAAATCACTAAAAACATTGCTTTTCTGTTTTTCTTTTTTTACCCCCAAGAAAGCCTCTAAGAAAAGCCAGCCCAATTTAAGCACTTACAGGCCAACTCTTATCATTTTTCTTCCTCTTCGGTTGTGCTAAAGCTGGGGTATTCCAAGTATGATGAGTTCAGCATCCCTCCTTATTGTAAAGCTTTCACATAAGGAAGGGGCCACTGATGACTGATCCATCATTTCCTAAGGCCTAGGGTTATTGTGTCATAGTATCTCACATTCAAAATCACGGGAATTGACTCATCACAGCCTGTCCATAAATTACAGAATGGCACCGACTGTCTGACACATAGGGTGTTTCCGAAAAAGTGTATATACATTCTTGAATAATTATAAAGGCCGTGTTTTATTAAAATACATTTAATATTCCAAATTGAGCTATGGGCTGTTAAAGTGTGTATACGTTTTGGGGGGACACCATGTATATATGAAGACAAAATTTTAGGTAAGAGGAAACAGGAAGCGGTCACTTCAGAAACAGTGCACTAGAACAGAGTCTGACAAGTGGTGTGTTGTGTTTGTGCTATTTAGATGCCTCAGGCCAAAGTTTACATCTCTTTCTGAAAATATAGGATGCAGATGAGGCCAGCCACCAAATGGTGGAGGAAGGATGCAGCAGTGGAGAGTCGGTAGGATCGCCAGTCTGTGACACTGTAACTTGTCCATCTTTTATAGAGCTCTCATGGCCAGCACTTTGTGTCCGGTTGGCTTCTCTGGTCGAGTGATCTGGACCTTCATCTATGATGGGTCTGAGCCCCTGCTTCCTTACTCTTATCAAATATGGGCGCTCCATCAGCAACTGTCATCAGTATCTCCTAAAATCGAGGTTGGATGACCATTTCCTAAGAGGGTTGTTTCTTGCTGATCCATGGGCAATTGTTGAAACTAGACTGTCTTCCTGGGGGGTGCGGGTAGGGGGTGGGTAGCAATTCGGTTTCTGTTTCAGCAGCCTGTTTACCGTAGCATGTGAATTCTGGGCCCTGTAACATTTTCCCTCTTTTTTCCTCACTTTCCTAATACTGGTTCATATTCTCACTGATCTGTTTTGCATTTGTTAAGGGCCTGTTGTTTCCCTCAGGCTGTTTTATTTGTACTACAGTAAGTTTGATTGTGTGTGTGTGTGTGTGTGTGTTTTCTTTGGTTATCATGCTCTCTCCAAAAGTGTGAAGTAAGATTTTGACCCAAGGATGGGTGTAGCATGCAAGTCTAAAATGTTTCTAAAAACCATTGACAATTCAGGTTATATGCCATAACTTCTAAAGAGGTGGCTGTATCATGTTAAGGCCTAACATGTGTATTCCTTAAAAGTGTTTTCTAATTGGTGCCAGATCCCTTACAGCCTAGTGAACACAGCTAGACTTTTCCCAGTTAACATAAGAGCAGAAATGCTCAGGGTTAGCCTTAAGTTCTGTTTAACCCTATTTGTAGGGCTTTGGCATATCAAGAAAGGGTGAAGTTCCAGGACAAAGGTAAGGGGGAGCTGCAGAAGGTGAGGAAGAGGAGCAGTGGGGCTGAAAGGAAGAGAGGGATCAGGATAGGAGGGAGGTGAGAAAGGAGTGGGGCTATGAGACACACAGTTACAGAGGTAGACCGGAGGACAACTTCTTTGGGAGGGGAAGAAGGCTAAAGTTGTTTAAAAGGAAGCCTCAAAGTCTTAGAATTTGTTCAAAATCTTTCTTGCTTTCTTTCTTGCCTTCTTTGGACCAACCGAAGTAAGCGGCCCGTGGTGTGATCGCTGTTGTAATACCCTCTCTTCTAAGGTGGCATGCTACACAGGTGTGACCTGCCCAAGAAACCAAAGGGCCCCTGCAGTTCAAGACTGTACTTCCTAAAATCATGCCACTTTCAGAAGAAAGTAATAGAGTCAGGAACTTTGTGGCACACCACAGATCTAGCACAAATCTAGCACAGGGCTTGGGCGGATTACGGGTTTCCCCTAGTTAAAGAAGACTGACATAGAAGGAGGGACTTGCCCGACCTTACAGTAAGCCTGATTCTCTGCTCATCCAAAGGACTCCAAAAAGCAGGCAAATACTGACATGAGTCTGGCAGAGGGTTGACCTGCAGAAGAATGGCAGCCTGCAATCTCCATGCTATAAAAAAGAACAGAGACCAGGAGGAGGACTTGCAGCCCCACCCAAGGAAGTTAGGGTTCTTTGATAGGTGCTGTTCTTGACCCAGCCACCCAGTGTTTGGGGTTTGCCCAACCTTTCTCATGTAATGGCACCAAGTTATTTTAAAAAACACAGATGTACACGCCTCAGATAGAGGTTAAAGGCTTCATTCGGTTGAAGCCTATCAGGGAATGCCTGAAGACCAGGCGGAAACCAAGGTCAGGGTTTTTCTAAGATGGAAAGAATTTGAATAACCCTCACTTGTTTTAACTTCAGTGGCACTTTCCACCTTTTGCAAAACTTGTGGATGGGGGTGGTATCTCTTTTCCTGCCCCTTGTTTGGAGTCCCAGTAACCAACAGAACAGTATTTCTGACAGCTGTTTCTGTAAGCCTTGCGGCACTTTTAGGTGGTCATGGGGTGTAGGAGGTATAAAGCCAAAGAAAGAAAACAGGGCAGAGTAGAAGGAAGGTAAGGGAAATGAGAGGACTCTCTGTATTATTTGTTGAAAATCTTTTGCTCCTTTATCCTTGAGGAGTCTGAGGCCTTCTGGGTCAAGTTGGCTACACAGGTCCGTTCGGAGTTACCATTGCCGAAGGGAGTTCCACGTGGCTCCCAAGTGAGTCACCTGGATTCCACATATAATCCTCCATGGCTGTACCGAGGTTCAGCAGCAGCTGTTCCCTCCCCTGCTACTGAGAATCAGTTAGTACTCTTTCCAAAATGGTAACTCCCCTTCTCACCAGCTGGACACAAGATGTGCGAGGTGCCCTGATGGCACCTGTAGCTTGCAATTCTGTGGGACTCGTGCCATATCCCTGGCAAAAGCACATCCCCTGTGGGCCAAGACCTGTAGCCCTGGAGACTACACAGGTGCAGGGAGGGCAGCGGAACAGCCGCCAGTGGGTCAGTAAGAGGAATGGAAACTGGGCCACCCAGCTCCTACTCCTTGGTTCCTGGTCCCATGTGTTCTGCGTAACGGATGTACAGCACCACATAGCGGTCTCTGATTTAACACAGACACTGCACGCCGAAGGAGGGCGCTCTGTCCGTCCAGAGTAGTGTTTCAGGGCTGGCATTTTGGCCATGTCTTCAGTAGGCTCTCTCACACACTACGAGGGGAGCTGCTACTAAAAATTTGATAAGCGATGCAGACTGTGTATTCCCTTGGGTGGGCCCGTTCCTGTACCTCATTCTCTCAAGGGTGAGTTCTCTGTTTTCACGCTCAGTCATGTGGGATTCCGTTTTTAAAGATCACACATCTCACCAGGAAATCCACTTATTCTTCCCCTGGGTGTTTTCCAAGAGACCAAGGGACCTTTCAGCGCAGGCTCCCTGGATCGCTGAGCACAGCGTCCCCTAATGAATGCGCCATTGTTATGTAATAGCTGCCCCCTCCCCGCCCCACCCTTCTGGGGGTGCCAGACCTCCAGTCTCTGCTCTCCTCCTGACTACACAGCTGGGAAAGGTGCTGTTGCAGGTTAGTCTTGCCTGCCTCCCACTTGCCTGCAGTTTCTTTGGTCACAGGCTGCCTCACTCATGGGGCCTGCCTGGGCCCAGGCCCACCTGACAAGTGATCTCTGGCTGCCTCTACTCTGGCTGCTCCTGTCCCAGGTCTGCTGCTCCCATGCCCTGCCAGGATGGCGCTTCACTTCCTCTGAAATTGTGATCCCCAGGAAGGTGTCCCACAGGGTGGGTGGAGCTGGGGTGCAAGACCAGCTCTCCTACAGGATTCAGTTCAGGGGCCATAGACATGTGGTTCACATGAAGGTCAAGAAGAACTTGCTGCCCAGACAGTTTCCTGTTATCACCGATAACGACCAAGGTGCGATGCAGGAGGACTACCCCTTTGTCCCTCGAGACTGCTACTACTACAGCTACCTGGAAGGAGTTCCCGGGTCCATGGGCACGCTGGACACCTGCCGTGGGGGTCTGCGTGGCATGCTGCAGGTGGATGACTTCACTTATGAAATCAAACCACTGGAGGATTCTTCCAAGTTTGAGCATGTGGTTTCTCTGCTTGTGTCAGAAGAACAGTCAGCAGAGAATGAAAGGTGTAGGATTGAAGAAGAAGATGGTGATCTAGCATATGAAGAGGCAATGGTTGCTGAAAACCCTAGAGCTGTGCCCGTGTATTTGTGGTGGACCCATAAGCAAGACGCGAAAATTCACTATACAGTTACTAGCTCATTATACTCGACGTCCCGTAATATGACACGGGTAATAGAGAACGTGGTGATGATAAACAACATAATGCATACCATTTATTTTCAACATCAACTAGTCATCCACATACACATTATGTGCTTATGGAAACGTTCGGATCCTACGGATGTAACCCGTCGTGAGAATGCTTATAGGCTTATACAACAGTTTGGTTTGTGGAACTTTTGGAGGATTTTTCATGAAATTCCTCATGTTACTTCATTGCTTCTTACAGGACATAAATTGTTTGGAGGTATATATCTTAGCCACCATGATGGAGTATGCAACCCCAACTGGGGGGTAATGGGTGTATTTGTAGAAAATCATCATATATTTTTAGCTGCCTCTATTTCAGCACATGCACTTGGTCATGGTTTGGGCATGAGACATGATGGAACTGGTTGTAGATGTTTTCGAAGGACCTTCTGTGTCATGGCTCCTAAGGCAGGTCTTTTTGATATGTTTAGCAACTGTTCCTATGAACGATTCCAGTTTCGTCTGTCTATCTTTCCCTACTGTCTGATTGATAAAAATGTACCATATGGTAATTTTCCTTATATAGCTCCTCATTGTGGTGACCAGATCATAAATGAGAGGGAAGAATGTGACTGTGGCACCTTTAGAGACTGTGCTAAAGATAAATGTTGCGAGACCAATTGTGCCCTCTCCCTTGGCAGTCAATGCAGTGGAGGAGGTTGCTGTTTGAATTGTAAACCTGCTAAACCTGGATGGATTTGTAGGGAGAGGTCTGGCATTTGTGATCTGGCAGAATACTGTGACGGGAAAACGGCTCTTTGTCCAGAAAATGTTTATATCCAGGATGGAACGCCGTGTTCAGGATTAGCCGTTTGTGTGAGCGGAAACTGTAGTGACCGTGATATGCAGCGTCAGGCCCTTTTTGGCTACGAAGTAAGAGATGGTTCACCAGCGTGCTATAAGCAATTGAATGCAGTAGGTGACCGATTTGGAAACTGTGGGCTGGTGAACGTCCTTTATGGAAAAAGGACTCACAAATGTGAACCAGATGATGTTTTTTGCGGAATGTTGCACTGTCGTAATGTCCCAGAAGTACCTGGTGGAGGTGATCATATTACATTTCGTCGCCTAATAGTAAAAGATGTTCAACAAGAAGTATGCTTTGGATTTGATCTACACCTTGGCTCAGAAGAACCAGCTCTCGGACTTGTAATGGATGGTGCAACATGTGGGCCAGGAAAATTTTGTGTGAAACAGAAGTGTACTTTTCATGCAGACATGGGTTATGATTGTGATGTCAAGACATGCAATTTCAGAGGGGTGTGCAACAATAAGAAACATTGTCACTGTCAACGAGGGTGGAATCCACCAGGATGTAACCAAACAGGACCAGGTGGTAGTGTGGACAGTGGCCCTGCACCTGACAGAGAACCAGGTGTTCGCGGCAAAATAAGTGTTAATATAAACCACGCCCTAGTTGTGCTCTTTATTCGAACAGCCCTTTTACTGCTTGTATTACTTTTGGGTTGGTTTACATACTTAACTGAAGATGATGATGAAGGTGATGATAAATGAAGGGGTAAAAACTAAACTGGGAAAGAAACAGAATCCCCTGAACTTTACTAAATGCTAACTGGAACCTACACAATGGAGAAAAATCACATTGGCACTTACTGGGAGAATCGATCAAGAATCACTCTAAGAATGGCATCATCCTACAGCTATTCATCCCAAGGTTGTCATCTTGAAATAAAGTGACTTGGAAACTGAAAAACATTCTGTGTGTTTCAGTTCACTTAACATATCATGTGTGGCCATATTGTTAAAATTCCTGTAGATGTCAGTAGGACCTCTTAGATTCGCTAGCCAGAGGGCCTGCACTTACTTAAGATGTTGGCTCTTATGTCTTGGAGATGCTCCTGTAGGAGATCTTGTGGGCAGTGGTGTGCCCTTTGTTATAACAGTTTTGCCCAATTGGTTATGTGCTAGATTTTTGTTATTTGTTCATTTTATTGGTAGTGTCAAATAAGCATAAAGAGAACCCCTCAGCACACAGAGTAGGAAGATCAAAAACTTCTGTGTCATAGGCCCGTGATGTCAACAGTAGTGCTAGCACCTGCTCTTTATGTGATCTTGCCTGAAGTCTTTGAAGTTTACATTTTCAAGGTCCACAATTACATTCAGAGAAGAAATAGATTTTTCTAAGGTTGTGTGATGATCAAAAAAGCCTGTAAGCCCAGCTGGTGTGTCTCAGTGGTTGACCCATGAACCGGGAGGTCACAGTTTGATTCTCGGTCAGGGCACATGCCCGGGTTGCATGCTCGATCCCCAGTGGGGGGCATGCGGGAGGCGGCCAATCAGTGACTCTCTCTCCTCATCGATGTTTGCCCCTCTCTCTCCCCCTTCATCTCTCTGTAATCACTAAAAACATTGCTTTTCTGTTTTTCTTTTTTTACCCCCAAGAAAGCCTCTAAGAAAAGCCAGCCCAATTTAAGCACTTACAGGCCAACTCTTATCATTTTTCTTCCTCTTCGGTTGTGCTAAAGCTGGGGTATTCCAAGTATGATGAGTTCAGCATCCCTCCTTATTGTAAAGCTTTCACATAAGGAAGGGGCCACTGATGACTGATCCATCATTTCCTAAGGCCTAGGGTTATTGTGTCATAGTATCTCACATTCAAAATCACGGGAATTGACTCATCACAGCCTGTCCATAAATTACAGAATGGCACCGACTGTCTGACACATAGGGTGTTTCCGAAAAAGTGTATATACATTCTTGAATAATTATAAAGGCCGTGTTTTATTAAAATACATTTAATATTCCAAATTGAGCTATGGGCTGTTAAAGTGTGTATACGTTTTGGGGGGACACCATGTATATATGAAGACAAAATTTTAGGTAAGAGGAAACAGGAAGCGGTCACTTCAGAAACAGTGCACTAGAACAGAGTCTGACAAGTGGTGTGTTGTGTTTGTGCTATTTAGATGCCTCAGGCCAAAGTTTACATCTCTTTCTGAAAATATAGGATGCAGATGAGGCCAGCCACCAAATGGTGGAGGAAGGATGCAGCAGTGGAGAGTCGGTAGGATCGCCAGTCTGTGACACTGTAACTTGTCCATCTTTTATAGAGCTCTCATGGCCAGCACTTTGTGTCCGGTTGGCTTCTCTGGTCGAGTGATCTGGACCTTCATCTATGATGGGTCTGAGCCCCTGCTTCCTTACTCTTATCAAATATGGGCGCTCCATCAGCAACTGTCATCAGTATCTCCTAAAATCGAGGTTGGATGACCATTTCCTAAGAGGGTTGTTTCTTGCTGATCCATGGGCAATTGTTGAAACTAGACTGTCTTCCTGGGGGGTGCGGGTAGGGGGTGGGGGGTGGGTAGCAATTCGGTTTCTGTTTCAGCAGCCTGTTTACCAAAGCATGTGAATTCTGGGCCCTGTAACATTTTCCCTCTTTTCCCCACTTTCCCAATACTGGTTCATATCCTCACTGACCTGTTTTGCATTTGTTAAGGGCCTGTTGTTTCCCTCAGGCTGTTTAATTTGTACTACAGTAAGTTGGATTGTGTGTGTGTGTGTGTGTGTGTGTTTTCTTTGGTTATCATGCTCTCTCCAAAAGTGTGAAGTAAGATTTTGACCCAAGGATGGGTGTGGCCTGCAAGTCTAAAATGTTTCTAAATAGCATTGACAATTCAGGTTATATACCATGACTTCTAAAGAGGTGGCTGTGTCATGTTAAGGCCTAACATGTGTATTCCTTAAAAGTGGTTTCTAATTGGTGCCGGATATTCAAGACAGATCCCTTACAGCCTAGTCAACACAGCTGGACTTTTCCTAATTATAACATAAGAGCAGAAATGCTCAGGGTTAGCCTTAAATTTCATTTAACCCTATTTCTAGGGCTTTGGCATATGGAGAAATGGAGTTCTTACCGGGCAAAGGCAAGGGGGACAAGTGAATATAACCGTTGGGGGCAAAGTTCCAAATGTTTATCCATGGCACATGAAGCCTGGCTCTTTATGAAATTGTTTTCTGATGAGAATAGAAATTATTAGTCTTTTCTTCCTCCCAGTACCTGGCTCCCAGCTCCCCTCCCTCCCCCCTCCTTGCAGATGTTCTTTCCAGATGAGGTGCCTTGTTTTCCTTCAGGAGATTTTCTTGCTGCTGCCACCCCTGGGCTCATTTGCCCTGACCCCTTCTGGCCGCCCTGCCCCTAACCCCACACAAGATGTGAGAGGATCTAGCAAAACAGCTGGCAAGCTACAAAGCTGAACTTCAGCAAGTTGAAGTTGCACTGTCTGGAAATGGAGAGAATGAAGATTTCCTAAAATTGAAGAAAGATTTACAAGAAGTTACAGAACTAACCAAAGACCTTCTGTCAACTCAGCATTCAGAAACTCTTGCAAGTTCAGACTGTTTTGCTTCTACTCAGCCCACTCATTCTTGGAACGTAGGGGACAAGTGTATGGCAATCTGGAGTGAAGATAGACAGTGTTATGAAGCGGAGATTGAGGAGACAGATGAAGAAAACAGCACCGCTGCAATCACCTTTGCTGGCTATGGCAATGCTGAAGTGACTCACTGTTGAACCTCAAGCCTGTAGAAGAAGGAAGGAAGGCAAAGGAGGACAGTGGCAGCAAACCTATGTCCAAAAAAGAAATGATTGCCCAGCAGCATGAATATAAAAAGAAGAAAGCTTTGAAAAAACCACAGGGAATAAAAGATCTTGAGCAGGAGAGAGAGGACCAGAAAGTGAAATGGCAGCAGTTCAACAACAAGGGCCTATTCTAAAAACAAAAAAGTCCAGGTAAAGAGGAGTATTTTTGCTTCACATGAGAGTGTAACTGGCAAAGTTGGAGTAGGAACTTGTGGAATTGCTGACAAGCCTATGACACAGTATCAAGATACCTCTAAATATAATGTCAGACATTTGATGCCTTAATAATCAGAAAAGCAGTTGGATTTCATCTCTGCAGGGCTTTACATTTACCTTTTTATCCTTATATTTTTCTAAAGGTAAATTGTTAGATGAGTAAGGCAGATGCCATTGTCGTCATTGTTTGCCTTCGGTAGAATGAAGCTTGAAGAAATGGCTTTGATAACCGCTATTCATTTAACTTGCTTCATTGCTACCACCAGTTTCCTCAGTTTGTTGGGTAAAGCAACTTTTCTAGATAGATGGCTGTTTAAATACAGCAGTTAGATGAATTGTTGATCTTTGTAATATCAGGACCATACTTTTTGTGAGCCCTAACCTGGAACTTTGAGAAGCTTTGAACTTGCCACATATTCTAGCAATTCACTGGAACATCAAGGCAAAACTCCAAACTTCCAGAGATCTTTTAAATTTTTTTTCTTATCTCCCACTTAAACTTAGCTGTTGGCCATTTAAGCCTAAAAATAGGTTAATTTATAAATGACAAAGGCCATTTTGAGGTTTTCCTTCAATAAATTGTTTCCTCAGCCTGTTAGGCCATCTCTAAAATGTATCCAGCTCTTTTACTTACATTGAGTTTTAGTTTTATGTAAGAAACCATGTTTTAGGACCAGCTAACTTTTCTAATGTTTTTGGGTGTTTTTTTTGTACATTTGCTTTTTTCCTGTTGGTTTTTCACTTATGGTAGTGGTACCATTTTTTTGGATGTGAAATGTTTATATGAGAAAACAAAAAGCTGATGTATAGCCCAGTAAACAGTGTGGGTACTATTTTTGTAAAAATACAAACGAAAAAAAAACCAAGGCTAAATTAATGAGCAAGAGTACTAATGTTTCATCATTAAAAATTCGTTGTATTTCTTGTGCATTAATCCGACCGTAATGTCCGTGTATATTATGTTCATGTAGCTGAGTTTGCAATTTTTTGTTAATTAGATCAAGTTGTCAGCATTTGCTGGTGTTAAGTAAACATAGTTATCCTGACTTGAGTTTAAGCCAAATATATGCATAGAAAAGTGTCTTCCTGTTAATGGAAGATGGTGAATTTTTTCATGTGTTAATTTCAGTTTTTGTATGTTTAATTTTTATTAAATAAAGTGGTTTTAAAATCTCAAAAAAAAAATAGAATAGAAATTGTCACATTTTTAAATTAATGGCTGCATGCCTTCCACTTGAAGCCATGCTAATTTGCTCTAGCAATGACCGCACATCTGACCCAGCAGCTACACTAAGAGATTCTACTGGCTAGAGCTTGATGTAATCTAAGGTCATTTTTCAGGATCAATACGTTTTGCGTAGGGGCCAGATTGGTGATTTGAATGGGATCTGATAGAGGCAACCACTGCTACATCTTCTAGTCTTTAATGATGGCACTTAGGTCCACCTTCCCTCACAGAACACAATATTGTCCTTGATTTACTACACTGGCCAGGGGTAGAGGGCCATTTAAGAACTTCTACCTGTGGTAAGATGACACCAAAGACCCTATGAGGACGTTATTCTAACTGCTGCAGATGTCAATCCCAATGATCTACCTAGGGTGTCCCAAAGACCACTGAACCACCGCAATCTCTACGTCAGCTAGGACTCCACTTACTGACTGATGTCCAAAGGCTGCCACTGTAACAGTGTCCATGATGATTTTTTGGAGCTCTGGGTATCCATGTCAGTGCAGACACTATACCCAATAATCCTCTCAACTCTAAATATTTACCTCTGGCATACAGACTCCCACGAAAATGGCTGTAGGTTTCTTGAGGGAAGAACAAACATAATGGTTACATTATATGTTTGTTATAATGTTGATATGTCCTTCCTCTTAGGAACCCACTGATCTCCTTAGTCAATAGATTCTGTATCTGAAAATTGACTTTGTTCCAGGAACTGAACTGAAATCATGATTTTATATCCCTTTAAAAGAGAATCTACCCAGAGTTAGAGTTAATATTTTATTGAATTAGTTTTTACTCTATGCAGTATTTATATAGCTGAAATCTTATAGATGATATATTTTGGCAAATATTATACCATAAATTCTCTCATAAACCATTGTGAGCATATTTTTCTTAAAAACATTATAATGGGACATGCAATTTAAAAAACATGTGTATAAAACAAAATAGCAAGGTTTTAAATTGTATAATTAAAAATATATTGAATATGGTAATTTAAAAGGGTATTAACCAAGTTTGACTCTGTACAAGTTGATAGCCAGAATATTATGTTGGATAATGGGAAGTTTAATTTTTGTTTTGTTCTCCTTGAGCATGGGTGGGGTAAGGTGTTGTGGATAGGGTGACTAACCATCCCAGTTTACCTACGACTGAAGGGGTTGCTGGGATATGGGACTTGCAGTTTAAAAGCCAGGAACCAAGACAGCCCAGGGCAAACCAGAATGAATTGCTTACCCTAACTGTCAGTTAAAAACTGGTAAATAGGGAAGAGTTGAAAGTAGGGAAAATTGACAGGCTCAGTCCTCAAATACGTAGATGTGATCTTGGAACAGAAGATGAGGGGCTACTACCTGAATCCGGGGGAGGATCACTCGTCTCCTGAGACTGGACTATGGAGTGGGGTAAAGGAAAAGTAGAAATGGGCTTGGATGCAGATGGGTTTGTACTGGTGAAAATCCTAGAAGCCATTTTGTCTTTGAATTTGGCATCACTATAGATATATATTTTTACTATATTCCAGAGTAAGAAATCCATTTTATATTGTGCCCCAGTAGCCACATACACAAACACCCCCCAAATTTTGGCACCATATGCATAAGAGTTGCTAAGGAATTTCTCGGAATGTCCTCTGATATTTTTATTCAATTTCCTTAAAGAAAAAAACTGCAGCTTATGACCCATTAAACTGATTTCATGACTTGCTAATGAGTCAACATTAATGACAGACAATGGGAAAACAGTGCATTTGAGCATGATAGAATAAGAGGAGATATGGGTAGGTAGTAGTCTTGAGGAATTGGAAATAGCTGTGAGGAAGGGAAGAGTTGATAAAACATATGGAGGAGGGCTGTTGTCTATTTTGAGATCCCAATAATGTTAGAGCATATGGAATTTTAAAAATGATTTTACTGAAGCGAGAGAGATAGAAACATCAATGAGAGAGAAACATGGATTGGCTGCCTCCTGCATGCCCGCTACTGGAGATCAAGCCCACAACCCCGACATGTGCCCTGACCAGGAGTCAAACCAGTGACCTCCCAGTGCATGGGATGACACTCAACCAACCGAGCCGCACCGGCTGGGCAAGCATATGGATTTTTAATGGCACCACTTTACATTATTGATGGTAGAATGATGTTCCTTTAGGAGTTTGGGTCTCTGGGGTCCTAGAAATAATATAACAAGGGCAAAGAGTATGGTGCAAAGATTCTTTGAAGCATTTTCCTATTATTGCCTGCTCTGAGCTCTAAGAAAAATATTATGACATGGTTTATCATATCTTATCAGCCGTCTTCACACTGTATTTTTATTAGCCCTTCCGACATTCCATCCACAACTGCCACTCCATGATAAGTAACAAACATATCAAGAGAGATAAAGAGAGTATCACCCAATTTAGAGATCTTTGCCCTTGGAAATTTTTATATAGTTGAATTTATCTATGAACTTTGTTTTTCTCTTGTGAGCTACTTGCACCTGGAATAAAGTGCCTATCCATTAGCAATGGAATGTGCTCATATGGATCCAAGCTCTCTAGGTAGGTTAATGCTAAGGATATTGTTCAGAATGAAACTAGTCCTCCCCGTCTACTAGCATCCACATAGCAAGTCTAGAATAAATTATAAACTTGAATACTATATGTTAGAAAGAAAAGATGAAATCTACTTGGTTAACTATTTAACTGTGATTGAAAGGCAACCAGAAGGTATGGACTACTGGCACTATATGTAAATTAGGAACTCAGAATATTAAGGATGTGTAAATGTAATGTCCAGGAGAATGAATGGAGAAAAGAGCAACGTGGCGTAGGAGAGTTTGAAGTAACCAGCTGAGTTCTTGTCTCTATCCCTTAGGGTGAGGAGCCAGCACAAATCTTTCTAGTTCTGACTATGCATTCCGTTCTTAAGATTTTCACAAACAAATTGTTTTGAGATTCTCCCCTGCAGTGGTATATGGGAATTTTGACACAGAAATGGAAATATAGTATATGACAGAATTAAACCAGTTTTGTTTCTTTTGAAAATTAGAGTTTACTGTAGAGCTTTAGGGAGTTAAAGGTTTTGGCATAAAGTGGTTGAAGTGATAGAGCCGGTCACCTAGGTTCAAACGGAATGGAACTGAAGACAGGGACATGAGATTGAGAGAAATGGGAGATAATGAAAGACAAAAGCATGTGGGTTTTCTTTTGAATCTGAGGAATAGGTATAGCAGGAGTAAGGGAGAGCTGGAATGATTAAAATTATTGGTAAGTTGCTTAGGATGTAAGAAATGGTTTGGTTTTGCTTCGTTTGGTGACAAGGTATAGATTATGACTGTGGGTGGGTAAACTGAAGTACACTGAAACTGAATTAGAGAGGTTAAAAAATGTTGAAAAATCCTTCTGGTTTTTAGATGCGTTGTCTATATACTTGCTATCGTTGTTCATGATGAAGGTGGGATTTTGGGTGGCGAATAATTCACGTATCAGACTTTGAAGTTTGTACAAGAATAATAGGGAATGATTAATGGAAAAGTGAGAAAGGAAGGTTAAAAATTAGTGCAGTCAAATGTAGCAGGATGAATGGTTTGGAGATGACTTTGTGGGCTGTCTAGAATAGGAACCCAGGCTCTAGACCATGAGGTACATAGGAGTTCTGAGAATTGGATTTCTCTAGAGTGAGCTTTAGGGAAAGCAGTAAATTCTGCTGAAGCTCAAATTTAGTAAGGTAAGTAAATATGGGGAGCTCTATGAAGAAGTTCAGGATTCAGTTTGGCTCTCTTTCTCTCTCTCTCTCTCCCTCTTCCTTTGTCATCAAGAAAAGACAGCAGAAGTCAGAGGGGAAGCTGTACAGATGGATGATGTAGAGGGATTTGAATCAGGGTAAAGGAGTATTGATAGGAGTGAATTCAGAGTCCAGGAGATTGGTAGTAGTGGGTCAGGCATCTTCATTTCCATATCTCCTATGCAAGTCTAATCAGATTAAATGAAAACCCAGGTACCTGTCACCTAACTGCAACAGTTATCAACATATGGCCCATACTGTCTGATCTATAACCCTAACTTCCCACCCCCATTTATTGAAAGCAAATCCAGAGCATTTTCATGATTCATTAATCCTTTTTCATGACTTGATTCTTTCTCTCTCCCACTTTCCTTACCCAATCCCACCACCTTCCCCACCCTTCTTTTTATTTTCAGTTTCAGCACTGCAGCCCTGATGGCCAACTCTGCCAGGATTCAGATCCTTAAAGGTCAGCTCTATACAATGACCAGCTCAGAGGAAGGAGCCAGACCAACAGTGTCTCACACTTTTTTTCTGGACAGATGACTCCATAATGACAGCTCCATAATGGAGGCTGGTGAGGCCAGGGTGTCCATGAGAGTAGTTCTCCTGCTGCTGTGGCTTCGAGTGTCTCTATCCCCTTCTGGCCTCTCCCAGGCTAGGCTCTCCCAATGCCTCAGCTCCCCAGAAGTGGTGGTCCCCCTGAAGGTGCCCAGCAGGGGCAGAGATGCTAAGGCTCCGGGCTGGCTCTCCTACAGCCTTCAGTTTGGGGGCCAAAGACACATTGTCAACATGAGGGTCAAGCTCTTGGCTTCCAGACACCTACCAGTGTTCACCTCCACGGACCAGCATGTCCTCCAGGAGGATCAGCCTTTTGTTCTTGATGACTGCTACTATCATGGTTATGTGCAGGGTGTCCCCGAGTCCCTGGTTGCCCTCAGTACCTGTTCTGGAGGCTTTCGAGGAATGCTACAGATAAATGACCTTGCTTATGAAATCGAGTCAATAAGGCACTCTGCTACATTTGAACACCTGGTGTATAAGATAAACGCTAATGAGACACACTTCCCACCTATTCGATGTGGCTTAACAAAGAAGAATATAGCACACCAACAACTGGGATTTGAAGAGGCTGAGAAAACAACTCTGAAACAAAATTCTGATAACTGGTGGACGCACTCATGGTTTCTGGAGCTGGCTGTGGTGGTAGATCGAAATTTCTTTATTTATTCCCAAGGTAACTTCTCAAAGGTGCAGGAGGATATATTTCTTGTTATCAACATAGTGGACTCCATTTATCAGCAGTTGGGTACTTATGTGATTTTGGCTGGGATTGAGATTTGGAATCATGAAAATGTTTTCCCAATGACAAGCATAGAACAAGTTCTGGAGGATTTTGCTCAGTGGAAACAAATCAGTCTTTTGCGGCTACAGTATGATGCTGCACATATTTTCATTAAAAATTCACTTATACGTACACTTGGTATAGCCTATGTTGCAGGAATATGTCGTCCTCCTATTGACTGTGGAGTTAATAATTTCCAAGGAGACCCCTGGTCTCTTTTTGCCCTCACCGTGGCCCATGAGTTAGGCCATACTTTGGGCATGCAGCATGATGAAGAATTCTGTTTGTGTGGGCAAAGTGGTTGCATCATGAATGCTATCAGAGTGCCAGCAGAGAGATTCACCAACTGTAGTTATGCAGATTTTATGAAGACCACTTTAAACCAGGGATCATGTCTGCACAGTCCTCCAAGTCCAGGGGAAGTCCTTATGCTGAAGCGCTGTGGGAATGATGTAGTTGAAGGAGAAGAGGAATGTGACTGTGGATCTACAAAGCAGTGTGAACATCACTCCTGTTGTCTGCTGAACTGCACTCCGAGGCCTGGTGCTGCTTGTGCTTTTGGGCTGTGTTGCAAAGACTGCAAGTTCATGCCATCAGGGACTTTGTGCAGACAACAGATGGGTGAATGTGACCTTCCAGAGTGGTGCAATGGGACATTCCATCAGTGCCCAGAAGATGTATATGTGCAGGATGGGATTCCCTGTAGTGACGGTGCCTACTGCTATCAGAAGAGATGTAGTGGCCATGACAAACAGTGCAGGGAGATTTTTGGTGAAGGCGCAAAGAGTGCGTCTCAGAATTGCTATAAAGAAATCAACTCCCAGGGAAACCGTTTTGGCCACTGTGGTCTAACTGGCACAGCATACCTCAAATGTAATACGGCAGACATCCTCTGTGGGAGAGTTCAGTGTGAGAATGTGGGAGACATTCCCCACCTAAGAGATCACTCTACTTTGCAGCACACTCACATCAATGATGCCACCTGCTGGGGTATCAGTTATCATTTAGGGATGGACACACCTGACATGGGTGAAGTGAAAGATGGCACCGTGTGTGGTTCAAGAAAGATATGCATACACAAGAAGTGTGTCAGTCTCCCTCTCCTGTCACAAGTCTGCCTGCCTGAGACCTGCAACATGAAGGGAATCTGCAATAATAAACATCACTGCCACTGTGGCTATGGGTGGTCCCCGCCCTACTGCCTGTTCAGAGGCTATGGAGGTAGTGTTGACAGTGGCCCAGCATCTGCCAGAAAAGGAGTTTTCTTTCCACTAGTTATGATTCTTAGTGTGTCTCTTTTACTTCTACTGTTGACTACTGTATTTATGTATATTCAAAAACATTTTGGTCCCAAGGAGACGAAGGCTCATCCTTCAGATTAAGAAAATGCCTCTAATTTAATATCTTATGCATTATAAAGATTTAGTTTCTTGGAGTAGAAATGTTACATGCCTGAAGCACATTTCTAAGTTTACAGAAAAATGAAGAGACCTTCCTTTCAGTCAATATCAGAAACATTGCCATCAAGGAAAGGTAATTTCCAACATCTTCCTAACTACTGTTCATTGTGTAAGCACCAAGTAAAGCTCGTTTCCCTCTGAGTTGGTGCTCTTTGTGTTTCTAGAGTACACATATGACTCACAGGAAAGCCAGGAGACCGACATCTGAAGACCCATGGGTGAGTCTTGCCTCTCCATTTATTCCCAAAGTAATTTCTCAAAGGTACAGAGGATACATTTCTTGTCAGCATAGTGGATACCATTTTTCAGCAGTTGGGTACTTATGTGATTTTGATTGGGATTGGAATTTGGAATCGTGGAAATGTTTTCCCAGTGATAAGCACAGAACAAGTCAAGGCTGTAAGTTCATGCCATCAACAGAATTCTGTGGAAATCAGGTCAATGAATGTGACCTTCCAGAGAGGTGCAATGGGACATCATCCTTTCAGTGCCCAGAAGATGGATATGCACAGGACTGGATTCCCTGTAGTGGCAGTGCCTATTACTATCAAAAGAGATGTAATAAAGTTGGGAAAATTACTTAAAATTTCTAATATTCTGCTTCAGAATCTGAAAATGATGATTATAGTATCGCTTGTTCCACCCAAAGTCTTGGGTTTATTTGGTAACCAAAAGAAAGAAATTTTTGTTAAATTGTAAACAAATTGTTGTTTAATAAAAATTCCTGGCGCTGTACCCTCTCTGTTTTCTAGCCAAGTTTGTCTGCTCTTACTCTATGAGGGCAGGGTTGTTTTTATCTGTTTTGCACACTGTTTTATCCCAAAACATACAACAGTGCATAATACGCAATAAGGAACAATATAATTAATTGCATGAAATTAATTAGGAAAAGTAAAAATAAACTGTCCTTTTTTTAAAAAAAACCCATATTTTTATTGATTTCAGAGAGAGGAAGGGGGGGGAGAGAGAGAGAGAACCATCAATGATGAGAGAGTCACTGATCAGCTGCCTCCTGCACGCCCCCGACTGGGGATCGAGCCCGAAACCCGGGCATGTGCCCTGACTGGGAATCAAACCGCAATCTCCTGGATCCTCGGTCGATGCTCCACCGCTGAGCCACGTCCGGCCTGGCCTTTTGTCCTGTTTTTAAAACCACTGAAACTCCTACTCAAAACTGGGCCCTGAATATTTAAAATACTCTGTATTTACAATGCTCTTTGCTTCTAGTCCTCTCTTCTCAGTCTATTCAGTGTTTTTAGAAATCCTGTCTCTAGAAAATACATATCTAATCAGGCACCCTCTATATATGGTCCAGATAACTTCTAAATGACACTCTTTGTAAACTGAGTCAAACAGCATTCTTGATATCGTTTTCTATTATGTTTTGCACACTTGGCATCCTCTGGCTGTCTTCTGTTTTGAGTATACTTGGTTGTGTCATGTGTCTGCACATCTGTACATGTAATTCTCATTTCCAAAATGCTGTTTACCACCCTTCCCCACCCCCATCCCTTCCCGTGCCCTGGAAAACTCCAATTTTTCTCTCAATAGAGGTTAAACATCCTACCTTTAGAAAGGCATCTCCTTGTGAAATGTTATGTGTGTACTTCTGTCACTCTGTGGCCGTCCCTTTGAGGCGCTCTAGGAGCAGACCAGGAGAAAGCCTGACAGTGCACCAGCCGGGACAGAAAGAGGAGCAGCACATCTCGTGGAGCCACAGAACCAGGGATGCATGAACCAAGAATACAGTCTGATTAAACCTGGAGGAAGATCTACATGTGTTAAGTATATATGGCCATTTGGAGACAAATAGCAGCTGTTCCAATTTACTGATTGTCTTTTGAAGTTTTTTTTTGTTAAAAAGAAAAGTTAAATTTGATGATAGTCAAATTTATCAACCTAATATATTTACTGAGTTTTATATTTATATATTTTTATAATTTTGTAGAATTAACCTCCTACTACAAACATAAAGTCTTACGTACTATCTTCTTTGGATTCCCAAAAAAGTAGATGATAAGACCAGGATTTAGATGGGGTTAGTTTATTTGGAAGCACACAAAAAAGCATGTTACTGAGCAAGTTCCCACTGTGGACTACTGGGGCTATCCCACAGAAGAAGTCATGTGAAATACACCTCGGAATATTATTCCATGGTGCAGGAGAAAGCTGTCAGGAAAAGAAGTGAGGTACAACACTTAAAGCAGGAAACTGTCAGAGATGGATATTGTTTACTGCAGCTGCCAGTGAACACTGGTGGGACAAGGGGATGTAGGGTGGGGCCATCAGCATCTGCTGTATCCAGGTTCCCTAGAAAACAGATGCTAAGGCAAGGATTAAATGCAAATCTATCTTCTGTTATACTGGTGACAATTCCTAAATACACTAATGCCTTTCTACTTTACAGGAGTGTGCTTGGCCCATTCAGGAGCAGGCCGGAAGCAACTGTTAACCAATGAGAGATGTTTTGTGACTATGTCTCACAGCTCCCCCAGTCCTCATGGGATAATTGTGAGGTGTCTAACAGTGCCTCTCAGACAGGCCACAGTAGAATTGTGTCCTGGTTGCTCAAATGGTCACACTCACCCATTAATATATGCTTGAATTGCTTTTAACCCTTTCCTGTCTTAGTTTCCCACTCCTTCACCATGCACTCACATTTTGGGACAGTATCCCAGATAAACTGCTCACACTCAAATTCTTATCTCAGAGTCAAGGACAGTTGGTACCAGAAGTGTTCCTTAAAAGGCAGATCCATAGGAGGTGAGATTCTAGAATTGGACGGTTACTTGTCAGAAGGCTACTAGGACCCATAGTTATAGCCAGTGGATTTGTGACAACTGGTGTGCTGCAACATCAGAAACTAAGACTCTTACTTGTGGTGTGTTAAGATAAGGTACAGATGGAAGGGGTGCCCTCGCTTATACAATAGCTTTCATGTTTGAATTAGAAATATGAGAATTGGGAAGTTAGTTAACTGATGAAGAAGCCATGAATAAAGAAAAAGACAGGCTCAGGCCAAATAAGTTGGGCATGGTACAAAAGTCCTAAGACCTCTATGAGGAGAATCTCATTCTATAGACTGTGTTGAAAATAATACCCAAGGTTTGTCATAAATATGCAGATTTATAAAGATTACTGAATTTAGAGCTCTGGTATGTTTCCTATGTAAAAATCAGAGGTCCTATTAAGGAAGAAATGCTATCCTGAGATTCAGGATGAGGACATTTGAGTGGATGCACTTGAAAATTTGAATCCTGAGATTCTTATGAACTCCCTAGGCCAACAGAACTCACTCCTTACCCTTTGCTAGAAGAGAACAGCCTCTCATTGCCTGGATACCATGTTTCACCAAAGATTATACTAATCTTCCTAAAGATCTGTCCTTAACTTTCTCTCATTGCATCTAGACCAGTAACTAGGGTCAGTACAGTTCTTAGGATAAGAGGAAGTAGATCACTGGTCAAGAGAGCTCCGGGAGCTGGCTAATATATGCCATCAGAAGCCAGGAATATATAGAAACAGATCCTGAGGATACTGCTTCAGGAGAAATAGAATATAAGATTATACAAGGGAAAGCTTATAAATAAGGAGGTGCTCAGGATTTAACATTCTTGCAAAGATACCCAGAGCTGATCCTAATGTGCTGCATCTTTGAGGCTTGGAAATGTTGAACTATAATAGTTGAGGTGGAGATGCTAAAACTACTTTGGCAGAGAAGTGAATTTGGGGATCACAATATTCAGGGAAGGTGTTTTAGCATGGATTTCTTAGAAAAGGCCAGAGAAACCACCACTAACCCCATCACTCTGAAGGCCCTGGAGGAATGTCTTCACTCAAGCAGTAGGAAATGCACATCAAGCAGAGGAAAGCAGTCAGCATTGGGACCTCAACAGTGGCTGTCTCTGTAGGCCTGGGTTGATGACTCGACAGGATGCTTTAGAAATGGGCTCCCTAGGGTCAGTGAAGGTAATAAGATTCCAGAATACCAAAAAAAAAAAAAAAAAAAAAAAAAGGTGTTAGGGAGATTAAAGATGGCCGTGGACTGAGTGGAAGCTACACTGACACTCCCAGGATCAAACTGGAATTTGATTATATTTGAACAACTAAAATATAGAAAAACCACCCTGAATAATCAACTGCAACTGAAGACGAGCTGGAGAGCACCCTCATAACCCAGGAGGAAAAGTGGAGACCACATAGAGACTGGAAGGAAGTGTGGAGGCATGAGAGGGCTGGCTGGGCCCCCACAGGCAGCAGCTGAAGGCCCAGAGGGATATCTCAGCTGTGGGGGTTCCCAATGAGGACTCTGGGGCCTAAACCCCAGGCTGGGCTTCCCAGCTAAGAGCACCAGAACTGAGAAAGGTGCCGACATAACATCTGGCTGTGAAAAGCAGCCAGGTTTCTGTCTGCCAGGGAGAAACAGCTGGAAATGCAGGCACCCTCTTAAAGAGCCAACACACAAAGTTTCATGTGCAGCCACTCACCTTGGGCACCAACAAAGAGAGGGCAGAGGGGACTGGATCTGTGTGAGGAGAATCTAGGGTTGTGGATGCTGGAGATAGAGCTCAGAGGACACCCCTCTGGATTCCTGTGCCATTCCTCCAAACTGGAGAGGACATGTTTCACAGACAGACATTTATCTTCCAAGCAGCTTTTGCCTGAGGGGGAAGCAATTGGCCCACCCTGCTGGAAAACCTCTCTCCCTACCTGTGGAGTTTGTATAGCCTGAGGCTCATTAAGAGAATCAGATTAATCAGCCTGCAGGCAGAGGCAGACCTCAGAGTGCTTTAAGTCTCTGCCTGATCTGCTTCTGGACCCAGGCCTTGGAAAAGCAGACTCTGATGTGCATCTTGGTCCTGTCCAAACGCACCCAGCCCCAACAGAGGGGATCTCAAGCTGTGGGTTGTTATAGCTCCAAACAGGGTACTCAAGGCCAGTCACAAACAGCGTCTGACATTGGCCTGCACCAGAGGCCCTCCAAAAAGACTGAGAGTCCTAGCAGGCCTACCTAATATATAGAAACAAACCCGAATAGGCAGCCAAAATGGGGAGACAAAAAAGAAAAAAAAAAAGCCCCAAAGGAAAGAACAAGAGAAGTCTCCAGAAAAAGAGCTAAATGAAATGGAGAAAGCAATCTCTCAGATATAGAGTTCAGAATACTGATTGTAAAGATGCTCAATAGCATGAAAAAAAGATATGGAAACTATGAAAAATGACCAGTCAGGAATGAAGAAGGACATAGCAGAAATAAAGAATACATTGGAAGAAATAAATAGCAGATTAGAGGAAGCTGAGGATCAAATCAGCGAATTAGAAGAAGGTAGAAAAAAAATCAGAGATCCAAAAAGAAAAAAACAATTAAAAAACAGGAGGACAGTCTAAGGGAGCTGTGGGACAACATGAAACATAACAATATTCGCATCACAGGAATGCCAGGAGAAGTCGAAAGTAAGCAAGGGTTAGAGAACCTGTTTGAAGAAATAATGGCAGAAAACTTCCCTAACCTGGTGAAGGAAAAAGTCACACAAGTTCAGCAGGCACAGAGAGTCCCAAACAAAAAGAATTCAGAGAGGCCCAAGCCCAGACACATCATAATTAAAATGCAAGAATTGAAGAAAAAAAGAGAATCTTAAAGGCAACAAGAGAAAAGCAATCCGTTACCTACGAAGGAGCTCCCACAGGCTGTCGGCTGACTTCTCATCAGGGACTCTACAGGCCAGAAGGGAAGGGCATGAAGTATTCAAGGTAATGCAAAATAAGGATCTGAAACCAAGACTATCTATCCAGCAAGGCTATCATTCAAACTAGATGGTGAAATAAAGAGCTTCCCAGACAAAAAAAGGCTAAAGGAGTTTATCACCAGCAAACCAGCATTGCAGGAAATGTTAAAGGGACTGCTGTAATAAGAAGAAATAGAGAAACATAGGCATAAAGAATTAGAATGGCAATAAATAAGGACCTATCAGTAGTAACCTTAAGGACGTTAAGGGAGAGATCAACAGCAATACAGTCATAGTTGGGGACTTTAACACCCCACTGACTTCACTGGATAGATCTTCCAGACAAAAGGTCAACACAGAAACAGTGACTGTAAATGGCGCACTAGATCCGATGGATTTAATTGATATTTACAGAACATTTCACCCCAAAGCTGCAGAATATACATTCCTCTCAAATGCACATGGGTTACTCTCAAAGATAAACCACGTTAGGACACAAAACAAGTCTCTACAAGTTCAAGAAAACTGAAATCATATCAAGCATCTCAAATCACAAGGGCATGAAATTAGAAATCAACTACAGTAAAATCACTCAAAAACATTCAAACACATGGAGGCTAAATAGCATGTTATTAAACAATGAATGGGTTACCAATAAGATCAAGAAAGAAAGAAAACCACCTTCCTGGAAACAAATGAAAGTGAACACACAGCCATCCAAAATCTATGGGACACAGCGAAAGCAGTCCTAAGAGGGAAGTTCATAGCACTGCAGGCCTACCTCAAAAGGCAAGAAAAATTTTCAGCAAACTATCCAACCCTACAACTTAAAGAGTTAGAAAGCTCCCCTGTGAAACCATCCTGACCAGGGCTTCTGTTTGCTGGGAGTTTTTTTTTATTGCTGCTTCGATTTCATCAGTTGTTATTGGCCTATTCAGGTTTTCTGATTCTTCCTGATTCAGTTTTACATGATCTCACTCATATGTGGAATCTAATAAACAAAACAGACTGAGGAACAAAATAGATCCAGGGACATAGAAGCATGGAACAGACTAATGAATCTCAGTGGGAAGGTGGGGTGGGGGAGTGGTTGGGAGAGATTAATCAAAGAACTTATATGCATATATGCATAACCCATGGACACAGACAATAGTGTGGTGAAGTCTTGGGGGGGGGGGGGCGGCAGATGCGGGGTGGAGGAGACCGGGGGAGGGGATATCTGTAATACTTTCAATAATAAAGATAAATTAAAAAAAAATTTTTTTTAAAAAGGTGTTCGTCCTTAACTATTAGAAACAAGGTGGGTATAATTACTGTAATGGGCCCTGACCTAAGTATATCTGAGGCCATGTCTAATAGAGTTTGGCTCTCCTAGGGATGATATAGGAAGGCAGGCAATGAAGGCATTTATTGCATTATACAACAAAAAAAGATTCAAAAAGTGGTGATCAGCATATTGATGCCAACTTCTGCAATGGGTATCTCAACCAATTTTCAAATCCTGAGATCAGTCTTTGACCCATTGCCAACTGAAGGAAAAACCAGGTACCTTTAGGAAGCACCCTGCAATGTCACCACAAATATATGCAATGAACATCCCTTACCTTGTTTCCCCAACTGGACCTTGTTTCCCAAAGGGACTTGCTCCCCAAATGGACACACATGTACCAGAGTAACTACACAATGGCGAAAGGGGAATACTCGGATCTTTTGAAGACTATCAAATGCAAGGTCTGACCTGACAGAGATACCACAGAATCCAAAATGCCTCATGAAGGAGACCATGTTAAATAAAATCCTGATCCAAGGGCATCTCACAGTGGGTCCGATAGGTCCATGAACCCACTCTGTGGTAATTTCCCTGGCTCCTGAGTAAATAAATTCAGAAGATGACGGGACCCTCAAAATGGTTCTTTCACCTGTGAAGTCAGAGTTATGGTAGCAAAGACCAAGTGAGAAGCCTTAAATATTTCCTCCATACCCACCTATCTCCATAGTAAGACAGAAACACTAACACATCATGAGTGAGACAGCAGAGATTAGTGAGGCCACTTAACAGTTGCAGGTGGTGATCCACATCCATTCCCATTTAATTCAATAGTATTTCTGCGGCAAAGAATCAAATGGGTCTTGGTGAGTGATGGTAAATTACCATAAACTTAGCAGCTCCGATCATGGATACTGTGCTGGATATAGTAACTTCACTAGAAGAGATCAAGAAAACAACAATCTAACTGTAAAGGAACACAGGCACATAGAAAATTGATCAAGAACAAAATTGAGAAGGCACAGTATCAGGAAGGAAAGAATAAGGAGACATAATTAGAGACATAAATATGAAAAGATATTAGGAACACTTCATGCTAATAACTTTGAGGAAAATACGAAAACAGGAGAAATGCCTTGAAAAACATAATTCACCAAAATTGACACAAAGAATTAAAAAACTGAATAGTTCTACCTCTGTTAAAGGGATTGAATCTGAAACCATAGGTTCACAAAGGATTTCAACAGTTAATTCTTCCAAATATTTTTGAGAAAACAAAGTATTGGATTGTCAGGAATCAGAGGTCTTGCCCTCATTAAACTTTGTAACTTCAAGGAAACAATCATATGGAACAGGCAGTGAAGGTGAGGTCCAGAACCACCAATACCTACATTTCATCTAAAACTAGGGTATGAAGGCCCTGCCATTGCATCCCAAAGCAAGAAAAATATGACAGGAAATATTTGGTCCACAGTGCTCATCCAAGTTGGCCAAGGTTTGTTTAGGCCTACAAAATAATTCAGTTTCTCTGTCTGTAAAACTGGCTTCATCACAGAATGCTTTCCTTTCCAGGTGTTCATTCCTAATAAACACCTTAGACACTAAAACTCCAACTGAGTGTCTGCTTCTGGAGAACTTAAACTATCACAATGGAGTAATTACTGATAAAGTACCAAATAGCCCTAGGGCCAGGGGAACAAAGAAAAGAAGTTGAGCTTATTAGAGTACTCATGATTAAAGGAGATCCTCTGCAGAGCAGGGACCAAGGCCCTTTAAGGAGGGCAAGTGACCAGCTAGTGCTCATGCTTCAGGAACTCAGAGGAGAATCACCCTGCTAACCCCAGAGCTGCAACTCAGATCTCTGAAGGTGTCAGTGGCTAACTGGTGCTGGTACTTCTAAGGAAGAATGAAGGTGGTTCTAACAAATCCAACAAAACTGGAACCCCAAACCAAGCATAGCTACCAGAGTGAATGGTCCCAGCCAAAATGACACTAAGTGTAACTTTTAGCACACAGGGGATTAAACTCTCTTCTCCCCTCATCTTTCATTCCAGGCTACTTCTCTGCCCCCTTTTGGCATAGCTACCTGGAAGAGTGCTGGCAAAACAGAAATGGGGTATATAGTGGCACATCCCAGACATTACATCTTACAGAACAAAGGTGGGAGAAGGTTTAGATCTGATAAACATCAGCTTCAAAATGTGTCTTTGCTGTTCTTCTGCTCAAGGTACATAAAGAGACGACTTCCACGGAGCATCTGAGATCTTGGTCCCCAGCATGTTCTCAATTTGGCTCAAATAAATTCTTTTTCAAAAGTCTTTTTATAGATTTTAGGGAGGAAATGAGAGAGAGAGAAACATCGATGTGAGAGAGAGACATTGATCAGCTGCCTCCTGCATGCCCCGTACTGGGGATCCGAGCCCACAACCCAGGCATGTGCCCTGACTGGGAATTGAACCAGTGACTTTTCAGTGCACAGGACAACACTCAACAAATTGAGCCACATCAGCCAGGGTTCAAATAAATTCTTATAAAAATTCTTTAAAAAAAAAAAAAGAGATACATGATTGCCAGAAATAATAAACTTTTAATATTGCTTGAAACACTGAAGAGGAAGTTAAGAACATGCTAGGAATCCTTCAGTATAACATGATCCAGACATGAGAGATCCTTAAATTTTGCTTTAAATAGTAGACATGTTTCTCTACTATTAAAAAAATGAGATTTTTAAAATGAAGCAGGAGCTTTACTGTTCCTTCTCTTCCTCCTTTATCTCCTCTTCCTCCTTTACCTCTTCTCTATTTTTCCTTTTATGTTTCTTACAAAGCACAAGGAAGCGATACAAAAAGAAAGCAAACAAAGGACCAAGGCACAATAACGACACGTAAGCCAACTTTGCCTCTGGTCCTTGGTTCTTAGGAGGTGGGCCGCTATCATCACTACCTCCATTGCCCTTGTGCGTGCAGTTGGGAGGTGCCCACCCACGGTTGCAGTGGCAATGCTGTTTATTATTGCAGACCCCATTCATGTGGCAGGTCTCACACCGACAGTGCTGTGGCAGATGGACCATACTGACACACTTCTGGTAGATGCCCATCTTTTCTGGACCACACACTGTGCCATCTTTCACTCGACCAATATCAGGTATGGACATCCCCAAATGATAATCAATACCCCAGCAAGTGGTGTCACTGAACTGACCCTGAAGTCCTGTAGCATGTTCTACCAGATTAGGAATAACTGACATGTTCTCACACTGAACTCTCCCACAGAGGATGTCTGCGGTATTACATTTGAGGTATGCCATGCCAGTTAGACCACAGTGGCCAAAACGGTTTCCCTGGGAGTTGATTTCTTTACAGCAATTCTGAGACGCACTCTTTGCGCCTTCACCAAAAATCTCCCTGCACTGTTTGTCACGGCCATTACATCTCTTTTGCTAGCAGTAGGCACCGTCACTACAGGGAATCCCATCCTGCACATATACATCTTCTGGGCACTGATGGAATGCCCCATTGCACCACTCTGGAAGGTCACATTCACCCATCTGTTGTCTGCACAAAGTCCCTGATGGCATGAACTTGCAGTCTTTGCAACACAGCCCAAAAGCACAAGCAGCACCAGGCCTCGGAGTGCAGTTCAGCAGACAACAGGGGTGATGTTCACACTGCTTTGTAGGTCCACAGTCACACTCCTCTCTCTCTTCAACAACTACGTTCCCACAATACTGTAACCTGAAAACATTCCCTGGATATGGAGGAGGGTAAATATACATGCCTTTACTCATAGTGTGGTCCCAATAGTAGGCACAACTGCAGTTGCTGAATTTAGTTGTCCCCTGCACGGTAGGAGCCATTATGCACCACTGGGAAGCACACACACACACACACCATTCAGTGTCGTGCTGATTACCCAAATTATGACCAAGCTCATGGGACACAGTAATGGCAAAAGAATACAGACTGTTGCCTTGGAATATACCAATTCCACAATTAAAAGGATGCTGGCATAGTCCTCCAATGTAGGCAATACCAAGCTTTCTGCCAAAATATTTTTTTATGAAAAGACGGGCATCATCATGTCGCAGTCAGGCATCAAGTTGGAGAAGCTTCCAGGAAGCAGAGTCTTCCAGCATCTGAACTATGTCATCGGTGGGAATTTGGTTTCCTTTATCCCAGACCTCAATTCCAGTCAAAATTACATCAACCTTGAAAGGCTGATAGAAGATACCCAATATATTGACAACATCAAGTACTTAACGCTGCACTAGTGACACATTACTTTCAGAGAAAAGGTATCGGAAATGGTCCACAACCACTACCAGCTCAAGATATCGCAAGTGAGTCCACCAGCCCACATAAGAACTTTGCATCAGAGTGGACCTATAAAACTCTCGCAACTCCAATTGGCGTGCTATTTTCTCTTCTGTTAAGCCCCATCTCATAGGTGGGAGCTGTATATCATCACTATCTATCTTATACACCAGGTGTTCAAATGTGGCAGAAAACCTAATTGACTCGATTCCATAAGCAAGGTCACTTATCTGTAGCATTCCTCGAAAGCCTCCAGAACAGGTACTGAGGGCAACCAGGGACTCGGGACACCCTGCACATAACCATGATAGTAGCAGTCATCAGGAACAAAAGGCTGATCCTCCTGGAGGACATGCTGGTCCGTGGAGGTGAACACTGGTAGGTGTCTGGAAGCCAAGAGCTTCTTGACCCTCATGTTGACAATGTGTCTTTGGCCCCCAAACTGAAGGCTGTAGGAGAGCCAGCCCGGAGCCTTAGCATCTCTGCCCCTGCTGGGCACCTTCAAGGGGATCACAACTTCTCGGGAGGAGAAGCGCTGGGAGGGGCTGGCCTGAGAGTGGCCAGAAATGGACAGACACTCCCCAAACCACAGCAGCAGAAGACTGACCTTGATGTGCATCGGGGCCTCACCCGCTGCCATTATGGAACTATCATTATGGAGCCACCTGTCCATGGTAGAGGAGAGGGCCGGGCATGAGGCGCTGCTGGTACAGTTTCTCCCTTTGAGCTGCTCAGGGTGCAGGGCTGACCTTTACAGATCTGTCTTGGAAGAGCTGGACCATCAGAGCTGCAGTGCTCGAAGTTGAAAACAGAGCTAAAGAGCGGTGGGTAGGGTAGGAGGGTGGGGGAGAGGGGGAGAGAGAAGAAAGTGGCGTAAAAAGTGATTCTTCAAATGGGACAAGGCTTGAATCAGTAAAATACCCGAGGTTGCTCTTATACATATGTAAGGGGAGGAGGTGGCAAAAAGGTAGGATTCCAGAAAAACAGATGAAGGAGATTTATCAGGTGGATTATAGTTGAACCTGTATGGGCGATACATAAAGTTTCCTTACAGACTATTCTCTAAACATGTAAACTGGCATAAAAATTTTCCACATTAAAAAAACTGACATCTGACTTCCAAATTTCTCTTCTATCCCAAATCTACCGATGCTCTGCTATCTTCAACAAGTACGTGGACACCCCATCCAAAACCCGACATTGTTGGTCCCTTTATTCAAACAGTTTGTTCCATCTCTTTTCTTCTGCAGACATCTTATCTACACCCCCCCCCCCCATTCTGTTTGAAGTTACCAATCAAAGTAAGCCCCACTTAAGGGACTCATTAGTTTTGAGAGACCCCCTCCAATGAAGATAATTTTTTATTTTACAATGCAATCTTATCTGCAGAAAAGACTGGACGAATGTCCAGGGAGGCAGCCATACTGATGGAGTAACAGGGAGTGGGGCTGCTATTTTGGGGCAAGGCAGACAGCCTGATTGCCTCTACTCACAGCATGACGGCAGCAGCCTTTTCTCTACCCCGCCCAGTGCATCATGCTCTCAATCATAAGAGACTCATCCTGGCTGCATAAACACAGATTCTATTACATGTTTTACATGGCTGGCGAATTAGCTGAGCTCTCTAGAGAAAGCTGGACTGAAGAGTTTAAACCGAGAATCAGTTTGTTAAAATGTTCAAAAGACCACAATTCAAGTGGCCTTACATCACGACTCCTATTGCAAACATAAATTTTAGCTCAGGCAAAAGCTAATTTTTCTCATTCACTGACTTTCAGTTAAAAGTATCCCCAGGCACCAGAAGGTTGCCGGTTTGATTCCCAGTCAGGGCACATGCCTGGGTTGCGGGTTTGATCCCAAGTAGAGGGCGTGCAAGAGGAAGCTGATCGATGTTTCTCTCTCTCTCTCCCCCTCTCACTTCCTCTCTCCCTCAAATCAATAAAAACATAGTTTTTTTTAAAAAGAAAAGAATGCCTGCATACATCTGGATAATATTCCAGAACTAATGGGTGGCTACTGAAAACCAAGAATGCTAGATGAAACCTTTTAGAGAAAGCATCTCTGACAGAGGTGAAATCCTAATGACCAGATTTCCTCTTCATGACTGTCATGATATCCTTGGTACTTGCTATAGATCTGGGGTTATTAAGATGGATACGCATTTGGAAGAGAATTATTAACAATAAAATGTTATAAAGAAAATAACCCATACTAAATTTTGTCAGAAACATGATGTGGCGGTAATAGAAAAGTTTACTGACGAAAGTCTTTGAGGGTGCTCACCAGTCTCTGTCACCACTGCATGACTCCAAAGACAAGCTCTGAGGGAATATCTAACCTTACCATCAATGATGTGATGGTACTGATGTTACTCCAAAGCCCTTCTTTTCTAGCATTACCGGCACTTCAAGCAGTGTATCCTCTGTAGCAATCATTAATTCTTTCCTCTACAGGTGTCCCAAAAACATGTATACACACTTTCACAGCTGATAGCTCAACTGATGTTTCCTTCTTTTCAGTCAGACTAAGCTTTAAACAGAGGAAACTCATCCTAAAATGCTACTGGAATTTTGAAAATGCAGTTGAAGTGCAAACACTGCCTTTATAATTATTCAAAGCGTGTATACATTATTGGGGGGTCTAGGGTTTCCCCTCAAAAATGTATACACACTTTAACAGTCGATAACTCAATTTTCACTCCTTTCCAGGTTTAGCTGATTTGAAATAACGCGCGAAGCCAGACTAAGCTTAGAACAAAGAAAACTTATCCACTAGACTTTTTTATGAGGATACAAAAAAGATAAAGTTTATGGTACAAAACTGGCAACAGCTGACAAATTGAAGGCGCACAAATACTGAAAAAAATGATTCTTGATGTTTGCAGCTCCGCTGCTTCAAGTTATCAGCGATGCCTGGACCAGAACGGTCATCAGTTTGAAAACAGGCATTGACAAAAGAAAGTATTCATTTCTGTAGATTCTTTTAAATTTTGAAAATGAACTATACGTTAATAAACACTTGACTTTTTATAATAATTTGAAATATGTATACATTTTTTTTGGCACCACCTATATTTCCGACAGCTATTTCAACTCCTTAAAACTCCTATCTTCCATGCCTCCATTCACTCTCAATCTCGGGCTAATTCAGTGTTTCACAAACTTGAGTCACAAACCATACAGGGCCATGAAATCGATTTAGTGAGCCACAGCTAAATAAGACATAAAAATAAATAATATCAGGGCTGGCTTTAGCTCAGCAGTTCCTTCAAAACGAGCATTTGCTTGTCAACCACTCTTGTGAGGTTGGTCCGAGTCCCGTGGGCGCCCTCCAGCCCTTTCAATAATAAGAGTAAGAAGAATAAGAATATCATACAGCTTCACAGAGATCACATTCATGTCACCTGCCATTACCTGTCACAAGAGAAACTATAGCAGCATTTGGCAGCCCTTTCTTATGCTGATTATCAGGTATTTCCTAAACTCCAAAACTAAAACTTATACTCTGTCTATGAAGCTGGAGCTAAGACTCTGCATGGTGTATTTCTCCATTGCTATTTGCCTTCCGGAATGAAGTTCTACCAATCAGGGCACTAGAGGGAGAATGAAAGACAAAAGGAGAGAACAAGGGACTTATTACCACCTATTTGCCTGCTGTTACTTTCTGTGAATCCCCAGCAATGATGCCTTGCTCTGGTGGTGAGGGTAGGTTACCACAAAGACCCAGAACCAGTTCCATCAAGGCCTATCACAGGTACAAGTATCCGGGGGACAGTGAACCCTCCTGAGAACCACTTGTATAGAGCCATGCTCCAGTACCCTAGGCAACCCACAACAGTCAGCCAGTGTCCCTCTCTGATGTTCCAGGTCACACCACCACCTGCCTTGGTACAAGCCCCACGTATGTAGCACCTCTCTCCGAGATCCGAGTCACAGTTTTGGAGGAACTTCTTCCAATTCCCTAAGAAGCCAGCACCAACTCAGCATTACTTTATAAGAGGTACAGCTATCAGCTCCACAATGCTCCTTTTCTGAGTTCCTAAATTACCAGCATCGCCTGGGCAATGCCCTATCTTCTACAGTCCAGGTCTAGATCTATGAGGCCCGTTATAAGAGTTTCTATGTTATGATAACCTCGACCTCTTCCTTTTGTTCCCCCATTCTTAGGGGTGGGTCTCCTTCTGGCAACTCCTACCTATGTACCTCAGTATTGTTTCCTTTTTACCTTTTCCGGTCTCTAGCACCTTTTAAAGAATTCCCTATATTAATTACGCTTGGTGGATTTTTTTCTTCTGGACTAGATCCTGACAGATACAGAACTTGGTACCAAGAGTGCTGCCGAGAGAGACAGACAAAACGGGACTCTGGGATTGGTTTGGGCATGTCCATGGCTTTAACACACTGCTGAACTCCTGTCCAATGAGGAACGAGCATGTACTGGCATCATAATTAAACTGCCACCGAATGTGGATTGTGATGAAGTGCCCTATTGAAGCAAGTGTGTGGGGACCCAGCTGTGATGGTAAGTACCTCAAGGACTGAGGAGCAGGTTGGCTATACTGAATTCTCCTGCAGAATTTATACAATGAAGCTCACAGTTCTAAATTCTCAGCTCAGAGAGCTGATAATCGTGGACCTAAAAGAATGTCTCCTTTCTTTCAGACACAGAGTCAACCTCATAGAAAGTCAAATTTTAATTGTGGAGTTAGAGAACCCCAGTGTAAGTTGAATACATAGATTTGCCAAGACTTGAGCGGGAAAGTTAGGATGCTGAGAAGGGGGAAAACCTTGACAGCTGCAAAGGGGAATTCCAGCTGGACTTGACTGATTCTGAATATCTAGAGCCTACAAGTATCTGAGTCTCCTTTAGCAGGGAGAGAACCCAGCCCTCTCCCGAGAGAAGTCTAGCCACCTCTAGCTTGAGACCCTGTCATTATCTCAGCTAGGGAAGTTGCCCTGCAAGGGAATGTCTAGTCTCCTCAAAATGTACTCTTAACACCCTTTATTGGCTCTAAATGCAAATCAGAATCTAATTCAACATGTTCCAGAGGAATAAGTTCAATCTGAATTGAGAGGAAAGAACTTCTACTCCAGAATAATTACAATATTTTACTAACTCACACTGGCAAAATTAAGGAAACAAACCATGTTAATAGAAATGATGAAGTAGTTACATAAAGATACATTTAATATAAAATTCAACAGGAATATGTATCTAAATAAATAGCTTCAAAGATATAAAGCACTCTAATGTTTCTCTTCAGAGCGTACAAATCTTTCCCCTTTTACAAAATATATAAAGCAAATGTTGAGAGATCAAAAGGAGAAAGAGAAAAATCCAAAATCTGCTTGTAGGTATTAACACACTTCTCTGAGCAACTGATAGATCAGACCAAAAAACCAAACCAAAACAAAAAGATTTAAGCAAGTTTTATCAAATTAACCTAATTGACACATATAAAACACGACATCCAACAATTGCAGAATACTCACTGGGTTCAAATGCACTCAGGCCCCTCCCTAGTGGTGATTTCCTGGAAGGCCCCGTGCCCCCAGCACCAGCCTGTGCTTGGAGGGCGGCACCCACAGCATTTGTCTACAGCCTAAGAGCCTCCTGGTTTCCAGACGACTGCCAGTGTTCACCTACACAGAGCAGCACACCCTCCAGGAGAGCCAGCCCGTTGTCCAGGATGACTACTACTATCATGGTGATGTGGAGTGGCCCGAGTCCACACGCTCCTCTGTACCTGTTTGGGGGCCCTTCAAGGGATGTTACAGATAAACAATCTCGCTTATGAAATCGAGCCCGCCCGCCCGTAAGGCACTCTACCACATCTGAACACCAACTGTATAAGATACACAGTAACAAGACAAGACTTAATTCCCAGCAATGAAATGTGGCGTGACAGAAGACGAAATCCAGCATCAGAAGCTGGAGTTGGAGGCAGAGAATTCAAAACCACCACCAAACTCCCAGTTGGTGGACCCACAGGCCCTTTGTGGAGTTGGTCCTATAGATGGACAGCTATAGTTTTAATTACCCAAACAGGAATGTCTCAAAGGCAACAGAAGAAATATATATTCAATGTGATCAAATTAGTAGATTCCATCTATCCACAGCTAGCCCTTCATGCTTCCTTAATTGGGGCTGAGATTTGGAACCAGGGGAAGCTTTTCAAGACGTAATCAACTACTTGCCAATTCCAGTGAGTGGAAGTGCTCATCTTTATCTCTGTTTGCCACATTATTCTGGGCATCTCTTTGTGGGCAAGAGTTTTTCTCATATATTTGGTCTGGCTTGAAACTCAGGAGTATGCTACCCTCATTTTGGGCCAGCAGTTTGTAAATGCATCAAAGAGGGTTTCTTTCATTTTGCAGTGGTTACTGCTCACCAGCTGGGCCATAACCTTGGCATGTCTTACATGGAGAAATTCTGCGTATGCAGGAAAACAACACTGCAACTGCAGTCATGGAAGTTCTTTAAACCTCATTAACCACGGGAGAGGAAATCTGTCAGGCGAACATACACTGGCTTTTTGAAATGCTACCCCATTGGAACATGGTAACAAGGTAGTAGACGATGAAGAAGACTGTGGGTCAGAACGTCAGTGCAGAAAGGACGCTTGCTGCGGCTCCAACTGTGAATTGAAAACCGTGGGCGTGCTATGCTCTTGGACCTCTCCTGGAAAGCCCTGTAGAATACACATCAGTGAATGCGACCTTTCTGACTGGTGCCATGGACGGTCAAGGTGGTGCCCTGAGGATTTCTATGTGTAGGATGAGATGCCTTGTGGTGACAGTACCTACTGTTATCACAAAATGTGCAACAGTCACAACAAACAATGTTACTATATTTTGGCCAAACAGTAAGGAGCCTCTGTGAGCTGCTATTCAACAATTAATATGCAAGATCATTTTGGCCACTGTGGTATAAAAGGTTTAACATACAAAAGATGCCCTCCAAGTACTTTGTGTGGAAGAGTGCATTGTGAGAATACAGAAACGATCCCCAGTGTAAAATGAGACAATGCCGTAGAACTCAGATATATATTAAGGGTACCAAAGTGTTGGGGAATGGACTACCACTCTGGCAGGAATACAGCTGACACTGGACAAGGAAAAGATGGCACCTTGTGAGGTCTAGGCAAGATATACATTAGAAGGAGCTGTGTCGGTTCTTTGACCCTCAACTATGACTAAAAATTACAGAAATGTCGTGAGAGGAGAGTGCAACGATGAACAGCAGTGCCACTGTTGGTGAGCTCTTCTTATTGTGAGTGCACAGGCTACGGAGAAAGCTAAGACAGTGGCTCAGCTCCAAGGGGCAGTCCCCTTCCTCACTATTCACAACTCTTTACACCATAATTCTATTCACACAGTTTTTCCTTACCTCAATATCTTACGGTTTTGTTTTTATCCTCACTGAGGGTATGTTCTTTTCTCACTGATTTTAGAGAGAGGGAAAGGGAGAGAGAGAGAAAGAGAAACACTGATGTATGAGAGAAACATCAATCAGTTGCTTCCCGTATGTGCCCCCCGCCCCCCGGGATCAAATCTGAAGCCTGGGTATGTGCACTGACTGGGAATCAAACCAACAACCTTTCAGTGTAAGGGATGGCGCTCCAACCAACTGAGCCACACTGGCCAGGGCTCAGTATCTTATGTTTTTATCAGAGTACACTGTTTTTAAGAGTCCCTAATCAAGAAAATATCCTTACAACTTAGAACAGGAAATGGAAGGGTTACAAAATATTCACTGGTTCAAAGAAAATATCTTTGGAAAGAGAAGATACCGCATGATCATTGCCCAATGACCACAGTTCATTAATTTAGAAAGTGTGATCAAAGGTAGGTTTTCTTGATTCTTTGTTTAATTGAAAGATAAACGGCCAACTTCTGAAATTAAATGTCTTTTGCTTTTCCTTAGTAAGTACTCAGTTCTCTCCATTTTCAATAGGGTTGCACTCAGTAGGAAACGCTAGAAACGTGTTCCAGTGCGTTCATCATATTAGCTCTGTGGCTACACCCTTTAACCATGTCTAAGGGAACAAATGTGTGGCATAATCACTAAGACAAAGCGTTAAAAGACACAGGCTCCCTTTGTAATATCTGAAGGAGAACTGTTAGAGCAAATCAGCAGAAAGAACAAGGCTTATAAACAAATAGCCAGATAAGGAACCAAAAAATTGTAAAGAGATATAAAAAGGCAAAAGTTTGCATGGTTTCCCACTGCACATTGCTGTTTGCAGAAGGGACATACAAGATCACTTAGATACATCTTTCCACATGAGATTAATTGCTATTAATTTAATAGATGGCTGGGCAATGTTATTAAAATACTCCTTTAGATGTGATGTTTGATAAGAACTTTTGTTGTCACTAATAATCCTTTTCTATTTAATAATGATAGCTAACATCTGTTGAGTGCTTTCTCTATGCCAGTTACTGTTGTAAGAGCTTTACATAATTAAATCACATTAACTCTACTGTTATCATTCCTGTTTTCCACATAAGGAAACTGGGGCATGACGTAGCTAAATAATTTCCCCAAGATAATGCATGTATATATTAAATATATCCATATATATTTAATTTATACAATATAATGTTCCTCACTATGGTTCCTCTGTAGTTCCCTGTGACAGAAACAAGCTTATTTGCAGAGCATTTGGGGAGGGATGTGGTGCTTTGCAGGAGCTGGGGAAAGCTGACTCTCGGTGCATATGAAAGTAATGCGTTTGAGGGAGAGGGGGGCAGAAGAGCATGCGTTGGGAGGGTATTGGTTAACAGCAAGAGATCCAGAAACAGAAAAACCAGGATCCATTGAAGCTGGGCCCTACAGAGGGAAATGGCCAAGTGAGAAGAAGATGGAGTGCCCATGATGGACGTTGTGGGAAAGAGAAATTTAGTAAGGGGACTTCCTGAGTTACTCATTGTATGGTGTGCAGTGTAAACCTCCTGTTCTCTATGAAATCTTCAGTAAATTTTACATTGATTACTAATACTTTGTGTCAGAGAGCCGAGTATTCTTTAATGTGGGGAACTCAAAGACAATGACAGAACATCACCAGTCAACTGCGTTATAAACTGAAATGTTCCCATGGATTCTCAAAGGCAAAAGATATCAATGTCTTAAATCAATCTATTAATTTCTTACGAGGAGCTTGGAAGGACCTTCCACAGCAAATCAGCTCAGAAAGCAGTCTCTGGTGTTGTTCTTGAGAGAGGAGAGAGATTGGGGAGGATAATTAAGAAACATCCTCTGCCCTTGAGGTTTACAGTCTTACCAAATCCTAATGTCACCCTTTTAAGTGAATATCCCTGTAAGTGCTGAACTCATTTATTAGTTATAATAGTTGGTTGTTTTAAATATTTTTATTGATTTCAGAGAGAGGAAGGGAGAGAGAGAGAAAAAAAAACATCAATAATGAGAAAGAATCATGGATTGGCCGCCTCCTGCACACCCCCTCTGGGGATCAAGCCCGAAACCAGGCATGTGCCCTGACTGGGATTCAAAATGTGACCTCCAGGTTCATAGATCGACACCCAACCACTGAGACACACCGGCCGGGCAGTTATAATAGCTTTTAGTGGGTTCATTAGAATGTTCTACACACACAAAGTCATGGCATCTACAAACAGAGATCATTGTACTTATTTATTCCAGTCTAAATGCTTATTTCCTTTTCGCCATCCCAATCGACCTGGCTAAAACCTCCAGTTCAATGTGGAATAGCAGTGATGAGAGCAGACATTCTTGTCTTCTCCTTTCTTAGAGGCAAACACTCATTCTTTGCTTATTAAGTTTGATGTTAGCTGTGAGTTGTTTTTGTTTTGTAGATGCCTTTAATCAGGTTGATGACGTTTCTTTCTACTCCTAGTTTATTGAATGTATTTATCATGAAGAGAGGTCAAATTTTGTCAGATGTTTTTCTGCGTCTGGATTACAATCATATAGTTTCTTTTTTGTCCTCAATTCTACTGATATAGGGTATTACATAATTTTTGAATGTTAAATCAATCTTGCATTCCTGAGGTAAGTCTCACTTGATCATGATGTATAATCCTTTCAAAACATTACTGCATTTGATTTGCAAGTATTTTGTTGAGGATTTTTGTATGTGCATTCTTAAGAGGTGTTGGTAACTTTATGATGTCTACCTCGTGATGTTTTTGTGTTAGGATAATACTAGCCGCACAGAATGAGCTCGGAAGTGATTCATTCTCTTCTATTTTTTGGAAAAAGTTTGTGAAAAAATGGTATTAATTCTTCTTTTGAATATTTGGTAGAATTCACCAATGAAGCCCTCTGGGTCCGGCCTTTTCTTGTGGGTTTTTAAATACTAATTCAATTCTCTACTTGTTATAGGTCTTTTCAGATTTACATTCCTTCTTAAGTCAGTTTTGGTAGTTTGTGTCTTTCCAAAGACAATAATAGAACATAACTTAGATAATCTAAATTATCTAAGTTATTGGCATATAATTGTTCATAGCATTCCCTTATAGTTCTTTATTTCTCTAGGGTTGCTAGTAGTGTCCCTTTTTCATTCCTGATTTAATAATTTGAGTCTTCTTTCATTTTTTTATCTTGGTAAAACTAAAGCCTTGCCAATTTTGTCTATCTTTTTAAAAACAAAAAACTTTTGGTTTTATTGCTTCAGGTATATTGCAGCTATGTCATCAGGTGCAAGTACATTAAATACTGTCCTATCTACCTGGAGAACTGACTCCTTTATCCCTCTTTATCCCTGACAGTTTTCCTTGCTCTGAAGTCTGCTTTGCCTGAAATTAAATATTTACTGCTCCCTCCTCCTCCCTTTTTTCCCCTCCTTCCTCCCTTCCCTTTTCTTTCTTCAGTCATGTCTACTCTGTGGATGACCCCACCAAAGGCATTCTTCATTTCTGTTCATTTTTGATTTCTAGAATTTCCTTTTGATTCTTAAAACTTCCATCTCTCTGCTTACATTACCCATCTGTTCTTGCATGTTGTGTACTTTTTCCATTAGCGCTCTAAGCATATTCATCAGATTTTAAATTCTCAGTCTGATAATTCCAACATCCCTGCCATATATGAATCTGATTCTAATGCTTGCCTACTTTCAAACTGTGCTTTTTCTTTTAGTACGTCTTGTAGTTTTTGTTGTTGAGTTGGACATGATACCCAGCTGGACTGGGTAAAAGAAGCTCCAGTGAATAGGCCTTTAATGATGTGGCAGTAATGTGTAGGGGGAGGGTAACATTCTATAATCTTATGATTAAGTCCCAGTCTTTTAGTGATCATGGGCCCCTGGGATGGACCTTCACAACTGCTTCTCAGTCTTCCTCCCGCCACTCCCATTTAGGTGAGAAAGGAAGGCTAGAGGGGCCTGGAGTTGGGTGTTTCCCTTGCCCCATTTGGTTAGGCTCTGGTAAAACCCAGTGTGATTTGGCTCTAGCAAAATAAGTTTCCTTTGAGGTGAGGCTTTTGTAAAAGAGAACAGAAGGGGGGGGGGGGCATATTTCTGAATGATTACTTTCCCCTTCCCTGCTGGAAACACAAGGATATTTTTCTCTGATATTCACTGTGAGAACCTGGTGGGCTCCAGGAAGTAAAACACAAAATATGCCCCCAGCCTGGTCTCTTTTTTAACTGCAAGTTAGTCATGCTCAGTCTCTAGTAATTAGTCAATTACCCTTTAAATTATTCCCAGTGGTGGTTTCCCCTCCAGGGAAAGTGTGATTTTCTGTATTTGCCTCAAGTGCTCAGGGTAGTGGTTTTGTCTTGTGACCTTAGTCTCTCACGCACTAAAGAAGTCATGGATTTTCAGTTTTTCAGCTTTTTTCTATGTTAGGATGGCAGTTAAGACTTCCAAGGTTTCTACAATGTTGAACTGGAAACCAGAAATCTATTTTGTTTTTCAAGAAACTGCCAAAACATTTTCTAGACTGATTGTACCATTTATCCTGCCAGCAATGTAAGAGATCTAGTTTTCTACATCCTTGTCAGCATTTGGTATTGTCAATTTTTAAAATTTTAGCTGTTCTAACAGATGTGTAATGATTTATCAATGTAAACAAATTTGTATTTCTCTAATGGCCAGTGATGTCAAACATTCTTTTCATGAGTTTGCCATTCATATATCCTCTTCAGTAAAATGTCTCTTTGTCTTTTGCCCGTTTTCTAATTGGATTGTTTGCTTTTTTTAACTGTTTAGTTTTCAGAGTTCTTTATATATTCTAGATGTGTGTCTTATGTGGCTTACAATATTTTCTGTCTGGGGATTGGCTTTTCATCCTTCCAAAAGGGTCTTTGGAAATCAGAAGTTTTAAATTTGATGAAGTGTCCAATCTATCATGTTTTTCTTTTATGAATTTTTTGGTAAGAACTATATACTAGGTCCCAAAAACTTTGTTTTTTCCTAAAAGTTTTATGCTTTTTACATTTAAATCTGATCCATTTGGAGTTAGATCCTATATAAGGAGTGAAGCTTAAGTAGAGGTTTTATTTTGTTTTGTTTTTGCCTATGAAAACCAATTGCCCCCTCAGATAACTAAGTCTTATGAGTCAGCTCTATCACAAATTATCACCACTAGATAATCAGCTTGCTTTGCTTTTTGCTAACACTGACCCACTGAAAATAGGTATTATTTATTATTTTGTTGTTGCTAATCCTCACCCGAGGATATTTTTTCCATTGCTTTTTAAAGAGAGTGAAAGGGAGGGAGTGAGCGAAAGACAGAGAGAAAGAAAAACACTGATGTGAGAGAAACACATTGACTGGTTGCCTCCTGCATGTGCCCCGATCAGGGCTGGGGATCAACCTGCAACCCAGATACCTGCACTTGACCAGTAATCGAACCCAAGACCCTTTGACACACGGGCTGACACTCGAACCACTGAGCAACGCTAGCCAGGGCAAAAATAGGGATTTTGATTGCGGAAGAGGTGGGTGGATTTATAAATTGTTTTGGCAATTAACGTAGGGAAACAAGGCTGAAAAGAAGAAACTGAGTAAAAAAAACTAACTTTCCTCAATTCTACCCTTTTGCCTACCGTTTAGATCACAGCAAATGCTGGCCCTGGCCGGGTAGCTCAGTTGGTTAGAGCGTTGTCCCAATACACCAAGGTTGCGGGTTCAATCCCCGTTCAGGACACATACCAGAAGCAACCATTGGGTAAGTGGAACAACAAATTAATGTTTCTCTCTCTTTCTCTCTCCTCCCCTTCCTCTTTCTCTCTTAAATCAATAAAAAATAAAATAAATAAAATAAATCACAGCACATGCCAAGCTAAAAAATAAACTAGTTAATTTGCATGTCAAGGCATAAAGCATACCTTCAATCAGTGTTTCCCAAACTATAGTCATCTGTGGATTACCTGAATAAATTTGCCATTTCTGCACATAATATGTAATATTCCACGACTTTTGTTTTAACCAGGAAAGTATCATTGTCTTAACCATATTAATGGTATCAATACAATCATTAAGTGATGCTTTGGAAACTGATTAGCATACCATGTGAGGTACTATAAGTAAAGACAAGATTCTTATCAGACTGTGCTCAGTATTATCTATGTAGGTTGATACAACATCTCTGCTTGGTGTTCCTATGAGAATTTGGATCCAGACACTATTCTCATTAGGAATCAGGCTGAAGTGTCAAAATGCTGCCCTGGTGGCTGGGGGAAAAGGAGCATGGCTGTGTATTTGAGAGCGGGAAAAAAGACAATTGTTAAGCAGCAGTGTTCACATTTGTATTGCGTGTTATAAAACATATGTGGTCAACATCTGTTACTTTCATTTGCAAATGGCAGAGTTGGGAAGCAAAAAACCTGTACCTGATCTTTTAATCATGACTATCTGTCACCAAATTACTCACATCCAGGCTTCTGCAGATCTGGAATTTTCTTTCCACCAGATAGGAGTACGTAGTGCAAATTCAGCTGGTAACATTAAAAAAAAAATCAGCATAGTCAAGCTGTCTTAGTCTTTAAGATTTCTGGACTTCGTCCTTGGAGGAGATCAGGATCTTCCCAAGGCCTGGGTCCTCGAATATTCTTCCAGTCATCAAAAGCAGAATCCTTTATTTTCTATAGAGCCACAAAAATTAAAGTATATATATTAGTGTAGGGGTCCTGTGGCTTTCATTAGGACATCAATGAGCAAGTGAAAAGAATCCAAACGGCCCTCACTTATAATTTTAGTAAATAAATCACTGCATATCAAGCATAACAACTGAAGTGACATATTTCTTAGGATTAGGAATTTTTCTTGCTTGCTATCAATGTAAATGCCCATCTTTTTCCCTATCACAATAAAACGATTAAAATAAAATTTTTAAAATGTACATGCATTGTTTTTGAGAGCACAGAGAAAGGGAAGAAGCTAGGAAAACAGAAGTCCAACTCCAAAGGCTGACCCAGCAGAATAATGACCAGCATGCATTAGCAGGAGTGACAGTAGTAAGTGAGAGGAAAAGAACAAAGGTGGAGACCCCGAAGGCTGCTAGAAGGACAAAAACAGACTAAGATGATTTGTCCTGCACCTGAGAAGTGAGCATGGGCTCAAGAATGAAAAGACATTCCCCAGAGCTGCCATGAGCAAAGCCCATTCGGGTAATAAAAACTACTTAGCTACAGTTGGATCACTGTACCTTCCGTCAGTGTGAAATGTCTCCCAGGCATAAGAATAAAGGTAGGATAAAAGGGAAAAACATGAGTGTTTCTTCACCCTTCCAACAGTAACTTCCATTCATCTGCTTTCACTGTTCTAGACTAACTGAGTGAATTAAATAGAAAAAGAGGCTCAGAGAACACAGGATAGCTTATATCCAAAGACAGGGAATAAAAGAAGTTTACCTTGACACTTGGATACTGAGCTTTACTCTTTTACTAATGAGCTGTATAACCTTGGGCGAGTAACTGAAGCCATCTGGGCACTAATTCCCTCATAAGTAATAATAAAAAGGCTGGAACAAATGGTCTACGTGGTTTCTTCAGGTACCAAACTCTACGGTTTCTAAAAGAACTAAAATCCACTCTGAGACAAACCCTCCACAGCATCACTACTGACACAGTACTCATATATTGAGAAGTAGCAAGTTATAGGTTTGAACAAAATAATGGGGAAGTAGTGAATGAAATCATTCTCTAAATTCACTTATAGTTTTACCAGGAGTTTATATTGAATATATATGGATGAACAAAATTTTATTAATTTAATGTGCAAGAAAAAAGTAAATTATTTTCAAGTATAGTTATGAAATCATCCAAAATTATAAAAAGGTTTTAAAAAAAGAATAATAGCCTTCACCCAGATAACATAAGACACACATGCTCAAGAGAATTTAAGAATAATTATTGGATGGGATACAAAGTTGGCAGAACAACTTCATGTAAAAGTGCTCCAGTCTTCAGAGATCTTTGGTGAATAAAAGATTCTCTGTAGAATTCTGCAAAACATGCAGTCGTTGAAGACTAGGCTGTATGAGCCCTAGGTGGGCGAGACCACCTAAGGCTCACTAGTTAACAGCCAACTGCTATAGAACTGATTGTGGAACAGAGTCAAGAAGTGCTGAGGAAAAGCAGTGTCAGTACTGGATTTTCAGCAGTTGTCACAGTGGACTTAATACCTAGTTGCTTCCTTCACAGCCAGCTGAGACACCAAAAAGCTGCTCTTTAGGAATAAGAATGATGTCAAGAGAAAGACCTACTTAAGACTCATCCAACAAAGCTTAAAACTAAGTAAGCTCTGACAAGATCCTTTGGGGAGACAATTTGAACAATGAGACCTACAAAACGGGGTTTAGGAAGCACCAAAGCCTTTCCACAGTTCCTCCCTTATAAAGCACAAAACCAAGTTCAAAATAATCAGCCAATAATTGAACTGCCTGCTAAAAGTTCAAATCTCTTCAATGTATTATTCACAATGTCCACCTTTCAATAAAAAATGACCAAACACACAAAGAAACAGAAAAATACAGGGGTAGGTTTACATAATACAAATAAATACAATAATAAATAAATAATAATAGAAGAAACTGTTTCATGTACACTGTACTTGCAGCTGTCAACCGACTTTTGCCCACCCCTGTATAATTCATAGGTAAAAAATAGAGAGAGACATCGTCCTCCCTCATCACATTCTATGATACAATGTGTAATTTATTAAACTCTCTGATTTATGCTAATCAAATGGGTAGGAAATGACACCTCATTATAATTTTAACTAACATTCCCATTATAAGTTGAGCATCTCTTCAAGTTTAAGAAAGATATTTATTTCCCTTCCTCTGAACTCTTTACAATGCTTCGCCCATGTTCCTACTGACCAACTGAATGGCTGAACTTTTCCATTTTGATTTGTAGATGTTCTTCATATTTCAATGAATTCATCATAATAAAGATAAATATTTTTAGGATTCCTCACTTAACTACTGACTTTATATGCTTTTTTTTTTTTATTTTTAGGCTGAACTTCTGAATTTTTAATTATGAACTCACCAATCTTTACTTTTAAAGCTTCTGGGTTTGGTATCACATTATTTTATTTTATTTTATTATTTTATTTTATTATTATTTTATTTTATTTTTTATTTTATATTTTATTTTATTTTATTTATTTTTTAAAAATATATCTTTATTGATTTCAGAGAGAGGAAAGGAGAGGGAGAGAGAGAGACAGAAACATCAATGATTAGAGAGTCATTGATCGAGCCCACACATCAGGCATGTGCCCTGACCGGGAATCAAACCCCGATCACCTGGATCCCAGGTCGACGCTCAACCGCTGGGCCACGCCTGGTCGGGCGGTATCACATTATTTTAAATAGGCTTTTTTGACACGAGACCACAAAGAAGAATGTTCATTTTTTTCCTCCTCGGACTTTTAGCATTTTGGGTTTTTATTTGTAAATTCTTGATCCATCTAAAACTTATTCATTTATAGTATATGAAATATACATCCATCTTTGTTTTCTTTTCAAATGACTACATAGTTGTCCCAATACCATATAGTTAAGGTAAATGTTTTTTCTGCACTGTTAATCATTGAAGTTTACCTTAAGGCAGACAGAACCAGTCACTGACAGGGAGGATTGTTACAAAAGAAAGACTATATTAACATACTGTACCTCATACTCTGATTCCAGTGACATTTTATTCATTTTCAGTCTTTTTTCTAACTCAGGATCAATCTGTAAAACAGAAAGAGGACCTATACATTATTTAAGTCTGTAGGATTTAATTTTCAATTTAAAGTTATATAAGGGATGGCTAGGTTGGTATGGTAGATGACAAACACATGGCAAAATCTCCATCATCCATCACCCATCCATCCATCGAATCGCATAATGATAACTGATGTAGTACTACCACCACCACTACTACTAACAGCAGCTAATGTTTACTGAGGACTTGTTATGTACCAGGCATTTTGACATATAAATACCTCTTTTATCCTCATAAAAACCTAAGGTAAGTATTAGTAGTATGATCACAACTAAGGAAAGTAGGACACAGGGAGTTTGAATAATTTGTCAAAGAGGCAGAACTTTGCTCTGAACCTTGGCCCTCTGCCTGCATGCTATTCACCGCCACCCTAAATTATGTTATTACACAAAAATGTTATGCTAATAAATAGAATGCTGCTCTTGAAAACAAAAAAGAGCACCTTCCATGTACCGAAAACAAAGAAGTATCTACGAAAAAATTAGACAGGATTCCACGGTGGTGCCGTATTACCTGTGCATGGCAAAGTCTTTAGGAAAGAAGAATGTGATTGCTGAAATTAATAAACCAACAACAACAAAATCCAAATTAAATTAAATGGGATAGCTGAATAGTGACTGAACACAGCAACCAAATTAGTGCACTAGAAATACAACCTGAGGATTTCACTAGAATGATGCACAAAGAGATGGGATGAATGAAAGGTGTATTATGAAAGCTAGATCCAAAAGTTCCAACATGTCTATTAGGGGTTTCAGAAACAGACAGTGAAAAGAATGGAATAAGGGCAATAAATAATTAATCAGTAATTAAAAAGAAATGAATCCTTAGACTGAAAGAACACAATAAAAAATACCCACAACAAAACAAAAAAAGCCCATCTTAAGTAATAGCAAAACTTTAGAATATTAAGGATAAAAAGAAAATCTCAAAAGAAAAATAAGATGAAAAGACAGATTACTTACCAAAGGGATGAGAATTAGAAAAAAAACCTCAATTTTAAATGCTAAAATAAAATGAAACTATTCTTCAATGTTGATTATGGAGAGATTATTCTGAACCTCAGTTTTACTTTTACTATATTCTTATTTCTTCCTCCTTGGCTTCTACTTGATTGAGGTTTTCTCTATCGCTGTTTTGAGTGGTAGAAATACATATAAACATATCAATAATTCCAGTAAATATTGAATTTCATCTATTAAATATTTTTCTGACTGAAATTTTTAGAAATCCAGCTATATACTATACTATTTATGAGAAATGTACTTAAAAAATAAAAGCACAAGGTTGAAGACAGAAGGTTACAAAAATGATACAACACAAAAAATACTAGTGGGGGTGGATATTCAATACATAGCTATATATATAGTTTATATATACATAAAATATATAAAATATTTTTATACTTTTGTACATAAATTATATATACACATACACTTATATATATTTTAATCCTCACCTGAGGAGTGAGGATATTTTTTTCCATTGATTTTAGAGAGAGTGGAAGGGAAGGTGGGAGGGGGACAGAGCGAGAAATGACGATGTGACACAGACACACGGACTGGATGCTTCCCACACGCACCCCAACCAGTGGCGGGGACTGCAACTCAGGTACCTGCCCTTGACAAGAATCAAACCCTTGATCCTCTGAAGGACAGGCTGATGCTCTAAGCACTGAGCAACGCCAGCCAGGGACATACCAATATTTTTTTTAACTTACCTTTATTGTTGTATTACAAATGTCCCCTTTTTCCCCCATTGACCCCTTCCACCCTGTACCCCTCCCTCCAGGCCTTCAACCCCACTACTGTCTGTGTCCATGGGTTATACACATAAAGTCTAATGTTAATCTCTCACCACCCACCCCTGCCTTCCCTCTGAGATTCTTCAGTCTTCCATGCTTCTATGTCTCTGGATCTACTTTATTCATCAGTTTATTTTGTTCATTAGATTTCACATGAGTAAGATCATGTGACACTTGTCCTTCTCTGACTGGCTTATTTCCTTTAGCATGATATTCTCCAAGTCTCACCATGCTGTCTCTAAGGGTAAGGGATCCTTCTTTTTTACGGCTGCATAGTATTTCATTATGTAAATGTCCGAGAAGATGCTTGATATAATTTCAATCTTCTTGAACTTGTAGAGACTTGTTTCGTGTCCTAACATGTAGTCTATCTTTGAGATGTCCCGTGTGCACTGAGGAGAATGCCTATTCTGCAGCTCTGAAGTGGAATGTTCTGTAAATGTCAATTAAATCCATCTAATCTACTGTGTCATTTAGAGTCACTGTTTCCTTGTTGATTTTTTTGCCTGGAAGATCTATCCAGTGAAGTCAGTGGGGTGTTAAAGTCCCCTACTATGACTGTACTGCTGTCAACCTCTCCTTTAAAGTCCTCCAGAAGGTTTTTTGGGTTTTCTTCCAGCCTGTTGTGAGCCTTTTGTTCCAAGGTGGGTCTCTTGTAGACAGCACATATTTAGGTCTTGTTTTCTTATCCATTCAGCTATCCTATGTCTTTTGATTAGGACATTTAACCCATTTATATTTAAGATTATTATTGATAGGTACTTATCTGTTGCCATTTTATTTCTTTAGGCCTATGTTTCTCATTCTCTCTATTCCAACTTCTTATTACAGCAGTCCCTTTAACATTTCCTGCAGTGCTGGTTTGCTGGTGATCTACTCCTTTAGCCTTTCTTTGTCTGGAAAGCTCTTTATTTCACCATCTATTTTGAATGATAGCCTTGCTGGATAGAATAGTCTTGGATTCAGATCATTGTTTTGCATTACCTTCAATACTTCATGCCATTCCCTTCTGGCCTGTAGGCTTTCTGATGAGAAATCATCTGACAGCCTTAGGGGAGCTCCTTTGTATGTAACAGATTGCTTTTCTCTTGCTCCCTTTAATATTCTCTCTTTGTCCTGAATTTTTGGCATTTTAATTATGATGTGTGTTGGCTTGGGCCTCTTTGGGTTCTTCTTGCTTGGGACTCTCTGTGCCTGCTGAACTTGTGTGACTTTTTCCTTGACCAGGTTAGGGAAGTTTTCTGCCACTAGTTCTTCAAACAGGTTCTCTAACCCTTGCTTACTTACTTTTGACCTCTTCTGGCACTTCTACGATGCAGATATTGTTGCGTTTAATGCTGTCCCACAGCTCCCTTAAACTGTAGTCCTGTTTTTTAATTGTTTTTTCTTTTGGGTTCTCTAATTGAGTGATTCTTTCTACTGTCTTCTAATTTGCTGATTCAATCCTCAGCTTCCCCTAATCTGCTGTTCATTCCTTCCAATGTTTTCTTTATTTCTATGTCATTCTTAATTTCCTTCATAGTTTCTATATCTTTTTTCATGTAATTGAGTATCTTTATGATCAGTATTCTGAACTCTGTATCTGATAGATTGCTTATCTCCATTTCATTTGGCTCTTTTTCTGGAGACTTATTCTTTCATTTGGGGCTTGTATTTTGTCTCCCCATTTTGGCTGCCTGTTTGGATTTGTTTCTATGGATTAGGTAGATCTGCTAGGACTCCCAGGCTTTGGGATGGTCTCTGGTGTAGGCCAATGTCAGATGCTCTTTGTGACTGGCCTTGAGTACCCTGCTTGAAGTTTCCCACACTTCACAGCTTCTTGTTCCTTCTGCTGGGGATGAGTGTGTTTGGACAGGACCAAGATGGGTACCAAGGTCTGCTTTTCCAAGCCCTGGGTCCAGAAGGAAATCAGGGAGACACCCAAAGTACCCAGAGGCTGTTATTCAGTTTCTTAATGAGCCTCAGGCTGTAGAAACTACATAGGGTGGGGCCAGAGGTTTTCCAGCAGGGTGGGGTAACTGCTTCCCCCCCAGGCAGAAGCTGCTTGGAAGGTAAATTTCTGCCTGAGAAAGAAGTCCTCTGCCTTATGGGGGAATGACTCAGCACCGGAATCCAGATGGCTGCCCTCTGAGCTCTACTCCCCCAACCAGCCCCCCTGGATTCTCCTCCCACTGCTCTAGTCCACTCTGCCTCTGCCAGAGCCCAAGGTGAGTGGCTGCACACAAAAGTTTGTGTGTTGGCCCTTTAAGAGGATGCCTGCATTTCCAGCCACCTCTCCCTGGCACACAGAAACCCTGCTGCTTTTCATAGCCAGATGTTATGTGGGTACCTTTCTCAGTCCTGGTGCTCTGGGCTGGGAACCCAGTTTGGGGTTAGGCCCCAGAGTTCTCAGTGGGAACCCCCCACAGCTGAGATATCCCTCTGAACCTTCAGCTGCTGCCTGTGGGAGCCCGGCCAGCCCTCTCGCACCTCCACACTTCCTACCAGTCTCTATGTGGTCTCCACTTTTCATCCTTGATTATGACGATGCTCCCCAGCTAGTCTTCAGTTGCAGTTGGTTATTCAGGGCGGTTTTTCTGGATTTTAGTTGAAATTCCAGTTTGGTCCTGGGAGAGCTTCAGTGTAGCTTCCACTCAATCTGCTGCCATCTTGGATCTCTCCATAGCAATATTTTTAATGGACAAAAGTTTCAAGGAAAACAGCATCAAAAAGGAACATTTTATATTCATAAATGGAACAAATTTTCAAGATGATGTTAGAATTATAAAATATTACATGACTACATCGCTTTGAAATTTACACAGCAAAATATATAAAAATATAAGTAATACACAAAACATATTAGAGGAGCTTAATATATCTTTCCGAGAAAGTAACAGATCAAGTAAATTATAAACACGTATGACTTTTGAAGATATGAGTAAAATAATTACGTTCTTTCTAATAGGTCTATACAGAATTTTGAGCCCAGCAAATTTAGATTGCCATCATCCCCTCAAATGTACACATTAACCTGGAATAATTGCCCCGACTCCCCAAACATCCTTCTTTACCTGAAGATGGTATTTAAGGAGATGGCTTGGAACATTTTGGGGGAGCGTTTTACTAAGTTTTTCTGGGTATCTCCCATGTATATAGGAGGTATACATATTATTAAACTTCTGTTTGTTTTTCTCTTGTTAACCTGTCTTTTATTACAGGCAGAATCTCAGCCAAGAACCTAGCAGGGTAAAGGGAAAATTATATCTCCTCCCCTACAGTTGATTGAATCACTCTGAAAAATACTTTGGAAATTACATACATACCCTACAACCTTTAGTTGTACTTGTGCAACAAAAGAAATAGACAAGAATGTTCAGAACAGCATTACTTTCAGTAGGCAAACTGCGAATCAACCCAAATGTCTGTCAATGGTAAAATGGATAAATAAAAAATGGTAACACTTAGTGGAATACCATATAGCAATGAAAGAATCACGGGGTCAGCAAGTATGGCCCAAATCTAGTGTAAAAATTCATGAAAAGAAACCTGATTTCAAATCAAGTTGGGAGGAACTCTCATGATCTACGTTGATCATGAAGCCCAACAGGAACAACTCTTTGTTTATAATAGCTCTCCCAGCTTCCTCTTTTCCCAATCTCAAGTTCTTTTTTGCATATTTTGTAGTATGCTCTGTTTTGGTTATTTAACTCCCTAATCCAGCTGTACGTGTCCTTCCATCTGTCATTAAAATAACAATCATTTAGCTTTCTTTTTTGGTGATGTCTGGATCATACTGGCATTGGTACTGTAATTTTTCTCATTTCTATTATCTGAATCTTAGGAAACCTGGTCACTATACTTGTAATGTTAAAAATTAAACCAGCACTAATTCCTTGCAAAGTACAACAGACAAAGCCAAAAAAACACACACACACACCAAAAAAAAAAAACTGGTAATGCTCAGGATTACAACACACTTAACTGCACACTTATATCGTATTACTTGGCATGAAGCAACAATGGATGATATATTATTGTGAATCCATGGCTGTCAGCATTAAGAATCAGGAGATAAAAGAGCAATGGCCACTAAGGCAGGAAGAGAAACTATGTCATATCTATTTCATACTGAAATTGAAAGCTACTGCTTTCAGTTTATTTTCTTAGCCCATTTCATGGTTTCTATTTTTTCTTTTCCAATTAAAAAAACGTATTCTTAATTATAGTTCACACACACAGTATATTAGTTTCTGCTCTACAACATAGCGATTCAACATTTACATACCTTACAAATCGATCACCACAATAAGTCCAGTAACCATCTGTCACCATATATAGTTATTACAATATTATTAGGATCTCATGGCTGGGTGGGCCAGGGTATTCTAAAATTCTAGAAAACTCTGTTCCTTATACTTTGCATCACATCCCTGTGTCGTCTCATGGTTTCTATACTTCCTTTTCAACCTTCTACACACATGACTGAAAAGCAGGAAATTTTGTGTCCTGGGAAGCTGGACTTTCAGTCCTAAAATCAGAATAGTTCCAGGCAAACTAAGATGGTTGGTTACCCTGAATCAATGCCACCTTTCTCTACCCATGTCAAAACTTCTCAACTCAACTTATCCTCTCTTGCTTCTTCTCAATCAAATTTGTCCTCTTAACCCCACTTTTGACCCCCTCTTGAATTCAACCTCAGCAATCTCGCTCTCTTGACTCCCCCTTGATCTCAACTTCTCAAACCTTGTAACACCTGTCAACCTCAACCAATCTTATCCTTAGTCCCTCTCAAATTTAGTTCACCTCATCCTCTCTACCCTGTTTGAGCACAACCTCACTCAATGACTCGACTTTATCTCAGTTTAACTTCTCAACTTCAAACAACCTAGTCTTCTAAATCTCAGGTCCTGCTCTCTGATCCTTCTCACCTGAACTGTCCTCTCAGCCTCCTTCCACAGACCTTGACCAACCATACCTCTCAACCTTACTCTCTTGACTTCAATCAACCTCTTTCTCTCAACTTTACCTAATTTTGTTCTCTTTACTTTAACCCCATCTTCTAGATCCCCCGTTATCCCAATCTCCTTCATTCTCTCTCCTTAACTTACCACCACCATTTATCCAATCCTCAAAACCAAACATCAAGTCATCGGAGATTTATTCATATTTTTATATTATGTATATCACATTAATCATCAAATACTATGTTTGCTGCTAAACTTTTTTCTGGAACCCATTTATTTCTCACTATCTTCATTGCACATTTTATTTCAGATTCCATTATTGTTCATCTATACTACTGTCAAAGCATCTGAATAGGTCTCTTTGCCTCCAGTTAAAACAATCTCTTCCTTACTATCTTGCTCCCCCAAACACCATCCACCCTGTACTATGCTGCCAAAGAGATATTTCTAAAATGAAAATCTGACCATATACTTAATACTCCCTCTGTTATAGAATATTAATCATTTCCCCCATTTAGCTCTTACTCGTTCTTAAAACCTGAATTCAAAGGTTGACACCTCTAGCAAACCTTCCAAATACCCCATTCCCAAGTCTAATCTGTATGCCTCTATTTGAAGTTCTAGTAATGTTTTATGCAAAATTCTAATATAGCATTTTCCTGGGCACTGTTATATGTTTGGGTACATGTTCACATTTAGATGTCTTCCAGCTGCAATTATGCCATAAGCTTTGTAAGAATCAGTTTCTTAAATATTTATCTGTAGGATCTAATACATGATAAACATATGACAACTTTCATCTTAAAGCAAAACGGAAAAGAATTCCTCAATAAAATAATTGGGATGTGCCCTGGCCCGAGTTCCCAAGTGGTTAGAGCACTGGCCCACACACCAAAGGGTCTCGGGTTCAACTCCCAGTCAAGGGCATGTACCTGCGTTGCGGGTTCACTCCCTGGCCCTGGTTGAGGCAGGTGTGGGAGGTAACCAATCCACGTGTCTCTCTCATATCGATGCTTCTCTCTCTCTCCCTTCATCCCTCCCTCCCTTCCAGTCTCTCTGAAAAGCAATGGAAAAAATATCCTCAGGTGAGGATTAACAACAACAAAAATTGGGATGCTAACAGATCTTTTAACTCAATTGATAATTGCCCTATTCCCTTATAGAAACCATTGTACCATATTCTTTTAAAATGTAATATTCATTCTAATACCTATTGTCTTTGAGACTAGCTGGAGTTGGTGTTTCTCTTAAACCATAAAATTAACTGAGCAACTTGAATAGGCCTTTGATACTCTTTACTTTAGCACCCATGTTACTGAGGTCTGCTAACGAAATTTATCTATTACTCGGAGAAAAACAAATATCAGATGTGTGCCACACACAAAAACTACCTACTTCTCAATCAACCAGAATTCTTGTGTAACACTTGACTTGAATTTGACAGTAATTGGGTAATCACTGAGGGTGGGAATACTAGCTCTACCCTCAGTAGTCATATGACCTTAGGCAAGTTACTTAAGCTCTCTGGGCTTCAGTGTCCTCACCTATAAAATAAAGACAACCATATAGATATGAACCAGTACAGTCTTCCACAAAGGGATACTTATAAAAAGATAAGTATAACTATTTATAATGAAAAATAATTTTTCTTTCTTTTACTATAAGTTACTAAAGATGCACTACAATATAATTCATAAAATTACTGGTATTCATGTGAAATAGCTAATTTAAAACTGAAGTAATAAAACGGAGTGAAATTGTTGTCCCATGTTCTTTAGTCCCTTCTAAATCCTAAAAGCAACTACATCAGAGCACATGTTGTGGCAAAAAAGCTAACAATATTGCAAATTTTCTAGTGAATAGGAGAAAAATTACTAAACTCTTCACATTTCCTGATTCATTTCCATGTGATCATTAGTGTTGTTATAAAGAGTAAGAAAGAGCCCAATCATCATATATCAGTCCTGAAAGGCTAGACAAGACTCAGACTGCTTAGTATGCTGAGTATACACATCTCCTAAACCGGAACATACATATACACAGACACATGTCAAACTCCAATTACAGTTCTTACTTTAATCTTCACAGCATCATAACGGATTTGTGAAAACTCACGAAGACCAAAAGAACCTCCAACAATCAACAGCTGAAACAAAGAAAGGAAACAATTAAACAAAACAGAAGGGCAGAATTCAGTCTACTGATAGATTACTAATCTAAATGCCCCAACAGCGATAGATTATACAAAATCTTATAGATTATTTTTCCTGGTTAATTACCATTCACCTTTCAGAACAGGTGCTTTATATACTGTCACTGGGAAACATTTTAGCACATTACCAAATACCAAAATCAGTACTCCACACTTGTACCTGACCTTATGGTTTAAGTATCATCACAAGCATTTTATTAGTTCATCCTTACAAAAGACATGTGAGCTAAAGAAAAAATCCATTTAATAGATGACTTGTCCATGATCACAATGGATAACGCCAGGAATAAAATTCTGGCCTTGTTTCTTCAAGACCAGAATTCTTTCAATTTTATATTTTACAAAATAAGCCAATGGAAGAGCATTTTTCTCCACTTCCTTAGCAAGTGATAAAAGAATCTCATGGAATATGCCATATCCCTCAGTATATGGTCAATCTTAAAAGAGCCCTCGAATTGTCATTGTTGCTTTATCATCCCATCAATAATCTAATGGGCTTTAATTCTTAATCCTAAAGCTGCAAAAGTCTAACACTTGGAAAAACATTAAGTTTAATCCCTATCTTCCTTTCTATATCAATATATTAATATTACCAATTAAAGAAATACAATGCCCTAGCCGGTTTGGCTCAGTGGTTAGAGTGTCAGCCCTAGGACTGAAGGGTCCTGGGCTCTATCCCTGCCCTGGTCAGGGCAGGTGCAGGAGGCAACCAATTGATGTGTCTCTCTCACATGAATGTTTCTTTCTCTATTTCTGTCTCCTTTCCACTCTCTCTGAAAAGCAATGGAACAAATATCCTCAGGTGAGGATAAAAAAAAAAAATACAAAAAGACATAAAACATCATGAAATATAAAAATTTATCATTTTGAAGTTGGAATATCAAAAAAACCTTGAGACTACAAATTTCAAAACCCAATAAACCTGACCACATAAAAATGTAAAACATCTATCCCAACAAATACATGAAATTAAAACAACATAAATCAAAATACAACAAATCAGGTACATATCTGTGATTTATAAGCAGCTAATATTTGCAATGTTAATATGTAAGAATTCCTTGTAAAATGAAATAATTTTTGTCCCTTAGTTTCAATGCAAAGACACACCCCTGGTTTTCCTAACTCCTTCTCAGTTTCCCTCTATTTATTCCTCACCTTTCCAAGTTTCATACCTCTTCTACCTATTCACAACCAACACTGAGTCCCTAGGTGAAGTCTTCCAGTTCCATGGATTTAAATGTAGCCTCTATAACCTAACAGCCTCCAAGTGTACATTTTCAACAGGAAATAGCCCCCTGAACTAAAGATCTGCCTTCCTACTGGGCATCTCCACTTAAAAGTCTAGCAAGAATATACAAATTAACATTTTTTTAAAAAGCCTTCTGATTTTTACCCCAACACTCTTTCTACCCCAACCTGCCCCTAATCACTAACTAGTTCACATCCCGGAAAATGTCGATTACTTTCATCCAATTGCTCAAGCCAACTTCTTTAGTCATCTTTAGCTCCTCTCATTCCTATCTCACATCTAACCCATTCCGGAGTTGTCACCTCTACTTTTCAAAATATTTCTTGAATCTGACAATTTCTGACCATATCGTTTCCTAATACTGTAGTCCAGGCCACTATCATCTCTTTCCTGGAGCACTGTCATCACGGTACCCACATGTTACTTGGGGGGGGGGGGGGTCTGGTCTTTGTCCTGGGTTCCTGGGAGGGAGCTGCTAACTCGGAATTTCCTGAGTGCTTTAAAAATATAAACATCGACCTTTCGAGGGCCGCTACGATGTGGCAGGCGCCGCGCTAAACACTCAATTCACAAGGTTTTACTTAACAACAACCCTGGAAGAATTAAGCCAGTTCACAAACTAGGAAGCTGAAACATGGAGATGCCCGCAACCGTACAGTTACATTAAGCAAATCCGTCTAGTTCCAGAGACCCGGGCCACCGCCAAGCTGTAGAGGCGCGGGGCGGGGTGTTTAGTGATCATTCAGGTTTGGAGTAAAATCTGGTTCCTGCGTCGCTCTCGGAAGCACCACGGAAGGTAGGAGGAGGGGCCTCGAGATCCCACTACCCGGAGAAGACTAGAAATAGGGCTGCCTGAAAGCTCCCAACCTACCCCAGCCCCTTCCTAGCCCGGGCATCAGTTCCCCGCCTCTCGAGCTACAGGTACCCCGCGGTCTCCATCCGGCCAAACTTGAGGTCCCACCCCTTCCGCAATCCCGCCCCCACACTTTTTCTCCAGCACTCACCAGCATGGGGACCCCGTAGCGAAGGGTCTTGCTCTTGCGCAAGGCGCGCGTCGTCGCGCGTGTAAACATGACAGAACTCTCCGACCCGCCCGCGCACCCGGCCAAGCAGGCCCCGCGCGGCCCCCCAAGTCTCAGCGGCCCAGGCCCCCTCCCAGACCAGGACGTCCTAGGCGCGTCCCCTTCCCTCAGCCTCCGGCCGCTCGTCCGCTCCGGCCAGGCCTCCGCCAGGCAAAAGCAATCGAGTCATCGTAACACACTCGCGCGGCCGCCCGGAAACCGAGCGTCAGAAGTTTGGTTCCGCAGGCCGGCTTGCTACAGGGACTTAGGGGTTTCAGTCGCCTTGGTGCTCGTCCTCCAGCCGTCTGGTGACCGGTACCGCCCACGCTCTGGGGTCTTGACCGGCGTCTTCTTAAGACAGTGCCTAGGACGTAGCCGCTCGATAAAGTCAGCTAAAGAAAAAATAAAGTTGGAGATAGTTTCTATAGCTATTTAAATGGCGGATGGGGCCCGGCCGGGCGTGGCTCAGTGGTTAAGCGTCGACCTGGGATCCAGGCGATGAGGGTTCGATTCCCGGTCAGAGCACATGCTCGGGTTGTGGGCTGCAGCCGATCAGTGACACTCTAATCATTGATGTTTCTCTCTCTCTCTCTCTCCCCCTCCCTTCCTCTCTCTGAAAGCAATAAAGATGTATTTAAATAAATAAGTAAATAAATAAATGTGGGATGGGAAGTTGACCAGCTTAATAGAGATTTTGAGAAATAAATCGCCACAAAAGATTAGGCTGAATGGTAATCAGTATAGTATCTTGCTAATCACTGAACCTTTAATGCTAATGCTTTTACTATGAAATAGCCTATACTCTTCATTTATGAATGTCAGTTCCTCACTCATTCAAACTATGTAGCACATCTTTATGTGGATCATTAGAAGGCTCCAGGAACACAAAGATGAAAAGAGGTGATCCCTGCCTTAAAGATGCTGGCAGTCTAATGGGCACACAAGTGAACATGGGTCTAACTGCTGTGAGAGCTCAGGAAACAGCCCCCATGTGCCATTTACCAGGGCGAGTCAGAGAAAGCCTCACCTACCAAGAACTACATAGTCACTCCAACTTTCTCAGCAAGGAATTTGAGGCCCTTTGTGATATGACTTTGGCCTGCCTTTTCTGCCACTTTTCCTCATCCGCTCCATACTCCATTCTGGAGGAGATAGCCTTCCCTGTGTATTTCAAGAACTTCCATTCCCACACAGTGCAGCTTCAGGAACACCAGGTTCTTGAATCCTCCCTACTCCACAGGCAATGTCAATTACTCCCTGCTTGGGCGGTCCAGTAGCCTTTGACTAATATACATCACCGAGCATCATCACTGTAGTTTTAGTATATAAAGTCATTGTCGCGCTGCATAACATGTAAGCAAAATGAAAACAGCACAGTGGGAAGGATACTTCAGTTTGAATTTGAAACTTGGGGTTTTCCTTTTGCTTCTGGACTGAGGAAATGAGTCAAACCTGCCAACCACCATCACCATCCCCAAAAGCATCACCTAAACTGAATCAAGAGAGATTTTGGAGTATAAAAGGAAGACTGCTAATTCCTTTCCTCACTCCTATTTCTCCAACCTTTCCTCCAGTCTCTCCAAGGAAGAAACACCTTGCAAATCTGAAACAGTAAGAAAGGTGGGAGGACGTAACCTGAGAAGTTTGGGAGTGCTGGGAGAAAATTCTGTATATTTATGGGGGAGTCTGGAGCATTTGTAGAATGCAGGAGAGTTTAGGATTGAAACGATGGGCTTATAAACAGGGTCGTTATGGTTTATAAATAAGGTCTCCTTTAATGTTGTGATTCTTTTGTACTTTATTTTGGATTGTTTGACTTACGCTTTTTGTTGTGTCTTTGTTTAATCTGTGTGCAGAGAAGGAACCATACAGGGCCGTAGGGTTTATTAGAGAATGTATTGTGACATATGCTAGATTTGTGTTTGGGATTGTTTCTCTCCTCATTCATCTCCTTTGATATTTCAGAACTCCGACAGCATCCAGGTTAGTTAAGTGTATTATTTTTCCCCTTTCCCTCAGATCATAGATTCCAAGGGCACTATTCTAAAAGTCTAGACCCTTTTCTATCTTTTAACTACAAAAACATCACCATACTGGATCCAACTTCAATAAAGCTTTTGTACTCAGCTAGAGATTAACAATGGATTAAATAATACACATATACTCTAGGTAATACTATAGCGAATCATCTGTCACTCCTTCCAGATGAAGCATGTATTCAATTTAAGTGAATACATGTCTTCAGCCTCTCATTTGTTCAATCGTTCTAATAAGCATTTATTGAGAACCTTGAGATGACCCTGAAAATGCAACTTAATTGTAAGAACTACAAGTATGCTGGAAAATTGTCAGGAGACAAATTTGGGGTCAATGAGGAATTTAAGCACCAATTGAATATTATTATATAGGTGGGAAACTCTATTGTCTATGTTTAGTGCCCACCTGAAGTATCACTACTTGTATACATCAGTTTCTTTTTTTAAATATATTTTTATTGATTTCAGAGAGAGGAACAGAGAGGTAGAAACATCAATGTTGAGAGTCATTGATCAGTTGCCTCCTGCACACCGCCCACTGAAGATCGAGCCTGAAACCTGGGCATGTGCCCTGACCGGGAATCAAACCTCGATCTCCTGGATCCTAGGTCGATGCTCAACTCCTGAGCCACACCTGCCAGGCTACCTCAGTTTCTTTATCATCGTTTTTTTACAGTTCTCAAAAAACAACAAAAAATCCACACACAAAATAGCTCATCAGTATGGCCTCTACTATCTTCTCTGAAATATGACTCAAATCCCATCTGTGCATTTCCAATGTAATAAACAATCAAAATGTTTACTCAGCCATTATAACTGTCACACTTCCAAGTGGGAAGATATGAAAATTTACATGCAGGAAACAAGGCATCTCCACCACCCAATCCAGTCCCTCAGGACTGGTTATGTTCTTGATCTCTAGGTACATTATCCTCCAGTATCTGCTCTACCATCACTTAACTCATGCAGATACATGAGAGTTATCAAAATCACCACTCTTGAGGACTTTAGCACTGAGGTCAGGCTTTAGAACTATGGCCAGATCTAATGGCTTATGGTATGAAAAGATTAGTTACTTCATGAATCTTTGTATGATTCCATAATTGACATCTAATATCTAATTTGATTCACTCAAAAACTTTATAAAGTTTGAAAGAGCATGAGTGCATATTCATTTTGCAGGTGAGCACATTGAGGCTCAGAAAGATTAAGAGGCTTGCACAAGGTCCCACTTTGTAAAGTAGTACAAATGCCCCAACTGGTACTAAACTTCCTATAGCATTTGACAACAGTATCTCCTTCTTAAATGCCCTCCTCCTGTGACTTCCAAGGATGCTTGGCTCTCATGGCTCCTCTCCAGCTTCAGGACTTCTTTTTATCTCCTTCAGCTTTGTAGACTGCAAACTGGAGTCTTCGGCCCTTTTCCACCTTTGTTCTGCCCCAGGGACTCTCAAACTATAGTGTGCACAGAATCCCCTGGAGAGCTTGTTAAAACACAGATTGCTGGGCCTCATCCCTGGTTTCTAATTCAGTACGTCTGGAATGGGACCTGAATATCGGTTTTTCTAACGGGTTTCCAGGCACTGCTGCTGCTGGTAGTCTGAGGACTACACTGTGAGAACCACTGCTCTATTCTCTTTCCCTAGGTAAACTTAACTTTCACCTTGGCTTCAAAGGTATCACAGTGTGGATGACTTCTGGTACATTTCCAGTAGCCTCCATGGTTCTTGTACACCTCACAGTCAACCTGCCATGAAGATTTATTCCTTCTTCCCTTCCTCCCTCCCTCTCTGCCTTCCTCCCTTCCTTCTCTCTGTTCTAATTTCTATGGCTGGAACTAGAGGGGTTAAGAGTTGGCTACTCGGTTTCCAGTTCAGTCCAAGATTAAACCAGTTAAAATTAAGTCCTTGACGTTATTCAGCTACGGAATCAAGTGTTTCTCCTTTAACACACATTTCTCTTAAGATAGCGATCGTTAATTAACATTCTAGTTTTAGAATTATTTGTGTATTGTCGTATTACTTTTTATGGAATATAAGCTATGGGATGAATGGGGCCACGTCTAATACGTTTCCGTCCTTCATGACTTCCTTTGTAGTTCTAAACCACAATCCACGGTTTTTGGAAAAACAAAGAAAGTGGCAACAGGGAAGGTAGCAAGAGCATCCCATATCATGCCTTACCAAAGAAGAATCTGTTTTACACTTTGGAGAAAATCAAAGCTAACTCTTCCGTACAGATTAATGAAGCCAAAAACATTCACAGTTAATTGTATTGTTTTGAAGTGCACTGTTACCTAGATTGCAATGAATTTCATCAGGTAGAGCAAATCAGGAAAACTCTAACCTTCCAATTGCCTGGGGACTAAAGCCCATCTGAAAGCATTCTAAATATTGTCAAGGTAACTAGGGTTCCCTTTTGGGGTAGGTGGGTGTGTGTTTTTGTGATGTACGTCAATGGTGACAAGAGATTTTATCTATTGAGATTTATGTATGAAAAAAACTTTGCAGAAAAACATATTTAGAAATGTAAAGGCAAATGTTTGACTCTTGAGCAAGTAACATGTGTTTTTATCTCAAGATAAACTCTGAAAAGGAGACCGTTAACAAATGGCCTGTCTGCACGTGTGTTTTGTTTTGTTTTGTTTTGTTTTGTTTTGTTTTGTTTTGTTTTGTTTTGTTTTGTTTTAAGGGCTTGAGTAACACTGTTGTCCACCACTGGTTAAAAAAATGTCAAATATCATTGTACATATAAAGTTTTGTATAAGTCAAAACACAGTTCATCCTTCAATAGATGATTGGATAAAGAGGTGATATAAATATATATATGCGCACACACACATATATATACATATATACATGCACACACACACATTGGAATACTACTCAGCCATAAAAACAATGAAATATTGCCATTTGCAACTACATGGATAAATCATGAGGGTATTGTGCTAAGTGAAATACATGGAAAAGGACAGGAACCATATGATTTCAATCATATGAGGGATATAAAACAAAAAGCATCAAGTGAACAAACAAACAAAAAAGCAGACTCACAGATACAGGCAATGGAATGGTGGTTAACAGAGGGGAGGAGGGTGCGGGGAGGGTGAAGAAGGTAAAGGGGATCAAATATATGGTGATGGAAGGAGACTAGACTTCAGGTGGTGAGCACACAATAGAGCACATGGATGTTGTATCATAAAGTTGTACACTTGAAATTTACATAGTGGTATTAACCAGTGTTATCCCAATAAATTTAATTTTTTAAAAATCCACACTGCACATCCAGTAAAACTAGAACTTGACACCTCAAAAGTCAATCTACTTCCAAAAGTAAGCCCTTCAAAATCATTTTTAATTAAAAATTTATAAATTTATAATTTAATTTAATAAATTAAAAATTAAAAATATTTTCCCATTTTATTGAGATATGACTGACATAAAACTTTATGTAAGATTAATGTGTACAACATAATGTTTTGATATATGTATATATTGCAAAATGATTATCACAATTAATTTAGCTAATATCCATCACCTCACATAGTTATAAATATTTTTTCTTTGTAATGAGAACTTTTAAGGCCTACTATAATGGTATTAGTAGCACTATTTTGAATAACCCCCAAATCAAGAAGGATATAAAAATAAAAATTATAGCCCAGCCGGTGTGGCCCAGTGGTTGAGTGTTGACCCGTGAGACAAGAGGCCACTGGTTCGATTCCCGGTCAGGGAACACGCCCAGGTTGCGGGCTCAATCCCTAGTAGGGGGCTTGGAGGAGATAGCTGACTAGTGATGGTTCTCTCTCATCGATGTTTCCATCTCTCTATCCCTCTCCCTTCCTCTCTCTGTAAAAATCAATAAAAACATATTAAAAAATAGAAATTAGAAGTTATTTGGCAATTAATAAAAAAGAAAAAACTTTCTGTGAAATCCTATGATGACAGAAAATAAGCATCCAACTTATAAAAAAGAAAACAACGGCCCCCAAAAGAACCCAAAGAAAGTATAAAAAGAGAATTAGTCAAAATGAAAGCTAAAATAAAATAAATGGAAGACAAACAAAACCAGAATAATTGATTAATGTAAAACCAAAAACTAGTATTAGAAAAAATCAGTATATTAAGAAGAAAAATTAAATCTGTTAGGGATGATACAGAAAATAAAAAAACATAAGAAAGTAAAAAGGATCATATGAAAATTTGAAGTTCTAGTCTATGAACAGCTAGATACTTTAATAGTTTTGTGATAAAACATAAATGATCATTTAAAAGTCAAACAACAGTTAATAAGGAAATTGGAAATTTACCATTAAGAAGGGCTAGGCCCTTGGCTGTGGCATAGAAGGAAACATTCATCTTAATTGAGCCAAATCATAACTATCTTTCAAAAGTCAAGGAAAAACTGGTCTTTTTAACAAACAGCAGGGTGAATAAGTTGGACAAGGTTTATCAACAGCGGGAGTAAAATATATTTTACTTATTTCTCAACATCCATCACAGCACGTGTTCCCTTGGACAGATACTTTATGATCTTATTATCTAAAAGAATTCACCTTTATTTTCCTTAGCGCATCGCAGAAAATGACAACTGTATTAAAAGTCTAAAATAAACTTCCCAACCCCCTAAGATAATGCTGAGATAAAGAAAAGCTCTTTGTACTTTCCTTATCTCAGCAATCTGTCATTCACTTTGTTCTGCCAAGACAAGCACCAAAAGGCCCCTGAGTGCTGCTGCTGAATTTCCCTAAACTTGCACACCAGCAGCCCTCCCAAAACAGCCAGATTAAAATATGCTTGTTTCCTGTACCCCAAACCCTGTGCAAAATTTTATTCCTCTGTTAAGATCTTACTGGAGATTATTCTATTGATGCTTTTCCTGGTGCCTTAAAGGAATTTATCATTTCATGGACCTAAGCCTTTCCCTCTTATTTTCTGTACCATCCCTGAGCAGTTAGCTACCTCTTTTGCCAAATGTTTGAAGGTTTTCAGAAGAATTTGAGTTCTTATGGCCTGTCCTTTATGTCCTCTCTGGGTACAAAGCTCTTCACTGTCTATATATGTTGGGTGTCTCTCAAACAAAAAATTATATCACTTTCTGTGTAGCCCCAGAGTTGATGCCTGGGGAAAATGTAGAAACCCAAGGGAAAGGCTTGGAGACCTGAGCAATAATGAGACATGGACATGGACAACAGTGTGGCGATTTGGGTGGGTGGGGGCATAGGGATGGAAGAGGGCATAAATGGCGATGGAAAAAATTAAAATAAATAAAATGTTATTTATAATCTTTAAAAAATTCTTTAATACTGAGAATAGTGTATACAATCACTCAGTAAATGTAATGTATGTATAGGTTTTTGTGTGTGTTTTTAAAAAGCAAATTTGGAAACAACTGTGAATGAACAAGTAGTTGGTATTAGGACAGACTGATGGATGGAAAAGCTAGATGTTAACTGGTTAGTTTGTGCATGTTTCTGTGAGAGGCATGTTGGGCTGTGGGGAGAAGGTACCTGAAATACACAGTGACCAGGAAGGGGTGTAGAGACTGCATGTAAGGAACCAAAGTCTAAGGGGCCTTTGGGACCAGATAAGCTTGAAAATAAGGAAGGCTTCTGAGGAAATGACGCTAAATTGAGAATTTAGCCAGAAAAATCAATGGGGCAACAGACAAACTTTTGAGTTTGTGGAAAGACCCTGATGTCAAGAGTCTGGCCTTTCTGAGTCACTGAAAGGCCAGGGAAAAGAGGGGTCAGAGAGAAAGGGTGGGATGTGGAGTGAGATGGGTTTGGAGAAATAGGCAGGAATAGATGGCATGGTGCCTTATAGGACTGAAGCCTGAGGGCAATGGGAAACTTCGAGGGGATTTTAAAACAGAGGAGAGACATGATTGAATCTATGTTTTGCCAAGATCTCTAGCCTAAGAAGGACAAATTGGAGGGGGCCCCGGTGGGTGGGGAAGAGGGCAGTTAGGGAGCCGGTGCAGCGGCCCAAGTGAAATTGAATGGTAGTTTGGACTAAGATTCAAGGAACGATGTGAGAGGTCAGGAGCAGTCATTGGGAAACCATAAAATGCTTAAAGCAACGTGTCATTGAATTTAATAGGCCTAAGGACCACTCAGTGCCCAGGGTCATGTGACATGGCTGGAGACAGACCAATAGACTTTGCTTTAGATAATAGTTGCTGCCCAGAAAAGCTGGCTTAAAACTTTCTTTCTAAAGAGTGGTTCCTTATTGACCATTAAGGTCATGTATAAAGTTTGAAGTGCAATTCCACTGTGGTTGAGGATGGATGAAAACTGCCACATGGAAGAATCACTCTGTTAACTGCCTGGGGCCCTGGCGGGTACACATTGCCACACCCTAGCAATGCAGTAGGGCTAGCCATTGCCTTAACTAGTCATTAATGATGTAAGAAAAACAGCCAGCCAAACTTGTTAGAAAGGTATATAAGATAAAATGAAAGACTTTTTGTGCATGGATTTGGTGGTATCTGTTTTGGTTGCTTGGGCTTTTTTTAAAAATAAAATTTATTGTTGTTTTCCTTCCTTCCTTGTTCTTGGCTGTTTTCTAGATAGTTTAGATTACCTTTGGATAGTTCAGCCATTTCTGTAGGTTTGGGAGTAAAGGTAGAAATTAGAAGGACAGAGAATCTCCTATGTTAGTTGTGCATTCACTATGTCTTTTATTTTCTCTATTTTGAATCTTTAACATCTGACCCTCCCAGGGTCAGCCAAATTTTAGAGATCGTAAACAACTCTATCATGAACTCACTCTTCTTTTTTTTTCTCCCCTCCCCTCCCCTCCTCTGCCCTCTTTTCTTTTCTCCTCACCTGAGGATATTTTTAAAATTGATTTTAGAGAGAGAGGGAGAGAGAAACATCAATCAGTTGCCTCCCGCACGTGCCCTGACTGGGAATTGAACCCACAGCTAGGTGTGTGCCCTGACTGGGAATCAAACATGGACACACTTTTCAAATATAAACCAACCAATCCAGAGCCCACACTCCAACCACCTTCTTTATTGAGCTCTCACACACAGGGTCATTATCTACGTGCCTAATCAACCCAAGGCCAGGTACCAGACAACTAGGGACAGCCCCTATGCCACAGAGACCTCGGACATTACTCACACTAGACAATCCACAGTCTGCTTGCCTGGCCTTGCCTGTTCCTTCCCACAGAAACCACGATAAAGGTTCTTGCCCACAGGTCTTCCCTCTCCCTCTGCCAGGTGACCAATGCCATTGCTCCCCTGTGGCCCCACAGCAGGGTGTGTCCCCTTATCTTGGGAACTGTGAGTAACAGACAATCCTTTCAATGTCAGTTGTCTCCTGATCTTTTGGCCTTATGTACCTCACGTATTCTGTTAATACACACTATTTAAAACAGGTGGGAGAAAACTACCAATCCCTTCTTATTCCCTATCTTCTATCTGCACCCAAAGAGACACTATTTTTTGTAACTACTAGCAAATAATTGTTCCATGAGTAAGTTTTTTCCTACAAACATTACTTTCTTCTTAAACTCAAAAGGCAAGGAGCATAGAAAAAGTTTTGGTTCTGGCTTCAAACCTTGAGTGTTAAAACCCAATGATACTAACAAGGAATGGTAACTTCTCATCTCTAAAGTTCTATTTTTCCATCTTTAAAATAGGGAAATAGGGCAAGCATGGCTCAGTGGTTGAGCGTAGGCCTATGAACCAGGAGGTCATGGTTTGATTCCCGGTCAGGGCACACGCCCAGGTTTTGGCTTGATCCCCAGCAAGGGGCGTGCAGGAGGCTGTTGATCAATGACTCTCTCATCACTGATGTTTCTCTCTCTTTCTCCCTCTCCCTATCTTTCTCTCTAAAATCAATAAAAAACATATTAAAAATGAAAGGGGGAATAATTTTAATCTAATAAGTTTATTTAAGCATTAAGTTACTTCCACTACAAAGTGCCTGGTAAGTACAAAATATCACTAGTATTTTTATGAGTCCTTGAATTTTGGGTGGTGTCCTGGCCATGATGGGGGCTCAGTCAAGTCTGACAATGGTCATTCTTCAATTCATTTCCACAATTACACCGGGGGAAATCTCTGGACTGTCTCTGGCTTCTCTTTCTTGGAGAGTAAGAGATTTTCTCTCTCTCTCTCTCTCTCTCTGTCCTAGGAAATGTGTCAATATTCTTCAATCAGGAACTCAAAAGGAACCAACATTTGGGAGCTTTCTCCTCTCCATTTTACTCCTACAAGTCCATATCAACCTGCAAGTCTTTGTCAGCGGTCCTCAAACTAGTCTGGCAGGGCCTGTTGTTTTCATAAATACAGTTCTACTGGAACACAGCCACACTTTTGCTTATATACAGTCTATGGTTTCTATCACCTTAAAACTGCAAAGAACCAAGGCCTATAAGCCTAAAATATTTATTATCTGGTCCTTTACCAAAAAGTTTGCTGACTCCTGGTCTTTGCTGTTCAAATCCTAGTTCCTTTCTGTGGTGGATTAAAAAAGGGTCACAAATTCTTTGCACTACCTCCCGTCAAGGGGTGGAGTTTAGGTCCCCTTTCACAGTGACTCTGGGCTTGGCCATGGCTTGGTCTGTGAAGAATGCAAAGGCTTGATTGGCGCTTTCCACATGGGGGCTTGCCTTCTTGAAACACGTTCCTAAGACCACCCCACCCCCACCCATTCTGTGAAGAGCCCAGTCCAGTCTATTGGAAGGCGAGAGGCAATGTGGAGAAGAACCAAGGCACCATAGCCAATAGCCAGCGCTAACTTCCAGATGGGGAAGACAGGCCATCCAGGACTACCTGCCCCTGTTCTGCCATCAGATAAACGCAGCTGCATGTGGCACCAAGTGGTGTCAGAAGGAGAAACACTCAGGCAACCCATAGGATCTTTTTAAAAAAATGTTTTTATTGACTTTAGAGAGAGGGAGGGAGAGACAAACATCAGTGACAAGAACAAGTCATTGATCAGCTGCCTCCTGCATGCCCCCTACCAAGGATGGAGGCTGAAACCCAGACATGTGCCCTGACTAATAATCGAACCATGACCTCCTGGTTCATAGGTTGATGCTCAACCACTGAGCCACCCCAGCCAGGCCACAGACTCTTTTAAAAATGTATTAAAATGTTGTTTTAAGTCACTAAGTTTTGTAGTGGCTTGTTATATAATTGGTAAGTGGTGTACTTTCTTTGCCCATCAAGGGAGATGACCATTCTATACACACTGCAGATATAAACTAGTGGTTTGACTCCATGTTTGCACTTCTCTTAAGCTGTGTGATGGAGCAATGATGACATCAAAGTAGGCTGTATGCAGAGTAACTTCAACAGGAGGTCAATAATCAGTTCTGACAAGTCCTTTTTCATCCTGTGGCACAAACCCATTTCTGCATTCTGTGTATCTTTTAAGGCTTTGGGGGATGAAGGGGTTACAAGTGAGACACTAAAGGTTGGCAACTGCCTTCAAACTTTGTGTATACATGCAGAATGGTACGACGACTGCTATATTGTACCTAGTGCAGCCAATTCCACAATGGAAAGCTGGGCTAGCCTGTATACTAAACTGTAATTCAGTATACTGAACTTTAATTTTCTGGAATGGTGAGAAATGAACTCCTCATTGGTTTTAAGTAAATTCCCAGATCTGGAACTAACTAGCTATGTATCATGACCAAATTAACCTCGTTAAACCTGAGTTATCTCATCTATAAAAATGGAATTATCAGTACTGCATTGCATAGTCCTGAGAATTTGTTGACACTAGGGTTATGCAAAAGAGCACCCCAGTGTAGTGCCTGGCACCATGGATAATAGGGACAGTATAGTGCCATGGTTATGTATGCAGGTTCTAGGTGTATAACTTGGGTGAAGTACTTAATCTCTCCATGCCTTGCTCACCTCATCTGTAAAATGGGGGTAATGACAGCAGTTGTTGTGAGGCCTAATGAACACATGCTTAGAACAGTAGTTGACATATTGAAAAGAGCCCAACAGTTGTTAGCCAATTAATAGTAGTACATGGTAATGCCATTATCTTTACCTCCTTAGTCAAAGCTAAGCCTCAAATTGATCATTTAGACTTTTCTTTCCTTTTTCTATTGTTGTCAAAGGTGCTACTCTAAGAAGTCGGCAAAAAAAAAAATAAAACAAAATTCAACAAACTTCAAAATCAGGTGGGAAAAAAATTGCAAAGATCACTGACAAATGCAACAAGTTTTTATTGGATGCCAACATTGAGCTGGGTACAGATACATTATCATCTCATTTGCTCTATCTGGTATCAAATAGCAAAGCTTAGGAAGTTATCTATTTTCATGGCCTCACTAACATATTTAATCTGTAGTGACATTTCCTAGAAGATACAGCTTTATGCCCATGTGTCTTCCAAGTTGCTATCGGGTATCTATTTGCTACTTAGATCCAGGCATGCAATGTGGCATTAGGATCAAAGTAAAAAGGAAGCAAAATAAAATAAAGTTCATAAGGTAAATAATCTTGTAAGAACTAATATGGCCTGGGGGTAAAATGCACATATATCCAGTAATAAGAAATTTATATCAAATCAGCACTGCAGATACAGAATTAAAATCAAATTCAACTTTGGGATTCCATTTGCCAATCTGCAAACTATGAGCGATTATCCCATTTTCCTGTGATTGGTCAATAAATTTAATGATGACAGTAACTACAAAGTTCTTTTGTAAGTAACTCTGTTAATGATCGATTTGCATTTGAAAACATTACCCAGCCTTCTCCCTTTCCCTTTTCACTCTGCAAGAAGAACATGAACAGTAAGGATAACGTTTAGAAACAAGACCTAGTGTTTGCTGTAACTTGGTTTCTTAGACACAGCAATGCTTTCTTATATGTTATTATATTATCATCATCAAGTGCATCAGGTAAGCAGATTAAGTGCTTTGTAGCCCATATATAAATATCAACATCAGGCAAGAGTCTATGGCACTTAAGAACCTGGTTCTGATCAGAACAGAATTCCTTAAAATACTGTCTTCCTTTTTACCACAACTGCCCTTTTGAATATAAGTGCTGGTCTCAAAGATTTGCAGATAAAAGAGAAACAGCCAAAGGGGCTTACACAAGATCATAACCACCTTTAAACCTATTATAGCTGGGAGGTAGAGAGCTTCATAATTCAATTTTCTGCTTCTAGGTGGTGTTAGAGAAATACTTTAACATCAACGTCACCAACAAATACTCCACCACTTTCCGATAATGAAATTTTAGCTTAGAGTGACCATCTTATCTTTGTATCTTCAGCACCCGGCATGCACTCATTTGCTGAACGAAGGGAAAAACCTCATCTGTACAAAGATAAATTTCAACTGAAGTTGACTAGAATAAAATCTTTACTGGCTCCACATGAGATTGTATCTTAACCTGCTTATTTACACAAGAAAAATGATGTCTAATGTAAAAAAACATACTTCTCTAGTTTAGAACTATTGGAATTAGTCTCAGAAGAGCTCATTTAATTGAATTTGATATTAGATCTTTCTCAGGTTATTCTGTGGCACCTCCCAATTATGCATGGTGCTTGCAATACCCTTAAGTAGTCAATCAGTTCCTCTGGTCTTTATTTAAGACCCAAAGAGAGAAGATGGAAGCAGACTGAGATAAAAAGGAGTTTTGTGTATGTTCATGTAGTGGATACATTCAAGATATAAAGATGAGACAGAAAGAGCACCTCTGCAACAAGCTAAGTCTGTGACATGGGTTAAATTAGCTCACCTCCCTGAGCCTCAATTTGCTCACCTCTGAGACAGATTCATCCAACAGTCATTCTGGTTCCTTTTGCTCCAGTGTTCCAGTTTGATTTTGATGTAACAGATGCACAACCTAAAACACTAATACATTTTGCTGCAGGTTGGACAGTCCTTAGCAAATCAGAAGCCAAACAATGTTCCACTTATTTCACATCTATATTTGGGGCAGAAGCTCATGGAGAGCTGGGCTCTAAAAAGGCCCAAGTGAAATCGTCATTATTGGCTGGAGCAATGCCTGTGTGTAACTTAACCGGTGTCTAGGTTTAAATGCCACTGCGCATTTTTTACTGACACTGCACACCAGAATCACCTGGTAAACTGTATTCCATGGTGCCTGACTCCCACACCCAGAGCGCCTATTGAATTGGCCGAGGTGCAGCCGGCATCAGAATTCTTACAAGCTCTCTGGGTAATTCTGAACTGAGAACATGAGGACAATTTTTGGCACTGAGAAGTGATTCTTAAACTTCAGCTGAATCAGTCACCTGAAGGGATTATTAAGACACAGATTGCTGGGTGCCCTACTCAGTTTCTGAGTCAGTAGGTCTGGGATAAAGCCCAAGAATTTGCTTTTCTAAAAGCAAGTTTCCAGGTGATGCTGATGCTTTTGACCAGAGACCTCACTTTGAGAAGCACTGCCAGTGAGGAAATGTCATTGCTGGCGCACCTGTGGCCCTGAGTTTAAATCCTGATTCTGTTATTTCCATGTATGTAATCCGAAGGAGTAATCTTGTCCTCTTTTCTACGGTGTCTTTATAACAATACTTAGATCTCAGAGTTGTGAGGCATGAACAAATAGTGCTACCAACCAGGGTTTATAGTACAATAACTGGCACAGGATGCAGTAACAAATATTAATTTCCCTGTTCCATTATACATGGCTAGATGGTATGATTAATTAAATCAATTAGCACAGATAAAACTTGGCAGGAAAAGGAAACAGACGACTGACGCAAACAATGTCTTATTAGGGTTATATGTATAATATTGGGTAACTATAGAAAAGTGTTCTAAGTACATGGTCTTAAAAATACTTCTTTTTTTTTAAACTTTGAACACAGTAATTTAGGTGGTGGGAATAATTAGATACACTCTATAAAGTGACAGGAATATTAGATTCAATTTATAAAGAGCATAGACTTTTTTAAATGACTTACAATAGACTCTGACATCTTATCTATGATAATGTAGTAGTCTTCTAGAGAATCAGAAATAAAAATATAGCACACCTGCCTAAAATGTTAGTGACCCTTAGATGCTATTTAAATCCAGAGAAAACCAAAATTATTAAAGTGCATCAGAATCCCTATTATCAACCGAAGCAAAACTTCTAACAGTGATGGGATAGGTGTTCTCTTTATTTACACAAACCAATAAAAAACTAAAAATAGCTTTTCTTCTTGCTTGCCATTTTGCTTCCTTTGGTATGTATGTCCCAGGTCTTCTCAAGAGTTAATGTCCAAACCCTGAGGTGCATCCTGGGAGGCAAGTAGGCCCACTGCAGAAGTGGCTGCACATACCTCCAGATACAAGGAGAGCCCAAGAGGCTGCCTCCACAGTGGGGCAGTTGAGGCGAGAACTAAAATACTGTGTTTCTCTGTGGAACGTACAAATGCAGTTGTCTAAGTGAACAGTTCAGGTTTAAAGGCACGAGTCACACCAGCATTGTTTAAAGCCATTTTCTCCCTATAGGAATAGCTGACCCAGAGGCGAGGTCTTACTGGGATTTTTATTTTTAAAAGCCTTCCCTTTCCACTCTGGCCTCATGTCATTATGTGCCAGCTTTCTTTTTCTGAATACCTTTAAAAAAAAAAAAAAAGTGATGGCTGTCTGCATATCTTTTTTTGCTACGTGTTGTGAACAGTACTATTTCTTTTATTAGTGTTTTCAACTGTTATTTAACCTGATGATATATATCCTTTTAATTTCTCATCTACTTACAAATTCTCCTAACTAGACTGTGAGCTCCTAAAGGGTCCTTAAGTTGTCCCCTTCCTCCATGGAACTCTCTCAAGTGTCTCAATTCTCAGTAACTCTTCCCTTTTGTTGTCTGCAATATAAATCTGACACCAACTTAACATTGCCCTGACTATGAGGCCAATTACGTTTTATGTGTATAGGTGTTCTCTTCCAAACTGGAACCAAAAAACCCTTTAGGATGGAGGCTACATGTATTTTACTACTCTGTAAAAGTGTATTAACAAAGCTGATGTACAATCAACATTTGTAAAATACCTGCTAGATCATCTGAGCTAAAAAACAGACACAACTGATCATCCGAGGGAAAGTCCTCATACTCTTGTTGTCAAGATTGTATGCATAAGGCCGATGGTCTAGCCGGTATATTTGGACTATGGAAATGATTTTCTTGAAGCCAGGAAATTAGCCTTGGGCCAGCTCTCCTGAGTGCTTTAAAACCACCCTTCAGCAGCACATAACCAGGATGTCCCTACCTTATTATTAGCCTTAGTATTCCCCAGCATCCATTCCTCCGCATCCTTCCCTCAAGGTTTCCCTACGGAGCTTCCCTCCCTCCTAAACAAACAAACCTTTTCTTCCCTTCCCCACAAAATTGTTCATTCATTAAAAGCCCAGTGTTAAGAACTTTTTTTAAAAAAACAACAACTAGCAATCCAAACCCTCTAAACTGAACTGAATCAGAAGCACGGCTGGTTTCATGCCCTTGCTGCCCAGGAGCAGTTCCTTCGCTAAGATTTGCCTGTTACTAGAAACCGGAAAGACTGGTTGATAGCCTGAGCGCTCGGGCACCACCTTGGAGGCACTATCTTCTTTCTTTTTAGAGTTTTTTCTTTCGGTTGGTTTGGCCCCATCACTAGTGCTCTGACCACAATCATTCCAGCTGATACTTTCACAGGACTGTAAGGTATCAAAAAAGTCACTAGGGCAGACCACAGATTGGCAAGATTTATCTTTAAATCTCAAAGGTTTTCGAACAGATTGACATGCGCAAAGCTGTATTATGGAATTTTGCCTCAATTTCACCTTAATTATTATGAGAAAAATAAGAATTCTAAGATTTTAAATTAGTTGCTTTAGTTTTTTGTTTTGTTTTTTTTTTTTAATGACTCAGATTGGGCATCCTGTCAGGCTCTCTCTCACTCCCTCAATTAAGATCATCCCTTACATCAGGAACCTAGAAAACAGGGCAGCTTTCTACCTCTTTACCTCTCCATAAGGCATCACTGTTATACTATCATTTATGCATGTATGTGTATACATGTGTAGATATATATTTGTTTTTTAAAAAGTAAAAATGGTCTCCTCATTATGTTTTGTTTGATACAGGCACCCAAGTATGTTGTCAGAAAGTAAATAAAGACCACAAAAACTTCCCAAGGAAGATCATTAAAAAGAAAAATCCTCTCTTCCTCTTATATCACACCGCTGGCCTTTGCAGCATGCCAGCTAAGAAAATAGGTATCACCATGGTGACGGGAAGACTGGACTTTTCCCTCTTTGGCTGTAGCTGAACTTCTACTGGCGGTCCTAGTAAAATGTCCAACTCCTCATTTGTTCTAAGCAAGTCTTTTCTTCAGCTTTCCTTCAAACAATGCCTTTCCTCTCCCATTAGAAAACAAGGACTTGGAGATTTTGAACAGCAAGGTTCTAGGCTGGGAAGCAGTCTCTTTAAATCATGTGTGAGCTATGCAAAGTGAGGGAAAGATATGGGAGAATGGCAGGGAGGATGAGAGAAAGGAAGAAATGTTCTCCTCATCAGGAGCACTGGGAGAAAGCAAGCTTTTCAAAGCTGTTGCCGGTATCTCATGAAGGCCCAGGCTGCTACCATGGCGAGGGCAAACAATGGCACCAGCACCATAGGTATGGGAATACCACTCGGCTCCCCTTCACCTCGATGTCCTATAGGCCCATTTTGCACCTGTAACTGGAAGGGAAAGAGAAATGTTAACTCTAGTGACCAATGTGTGTTTACAACAACTGAAATATCTGGGTTGACACATTACTTGGGTCTACAGTCTCTAGACTACCCAAAGCTGCAAATCCAGGCACTACCTAGCAGAGGGTGTCCTCTCCGTTTGTTCTTACTTGATACATCAATGTCACCAATTTTTTGGAAACAAAATAAGTCTTATGGGGAGGCATCTGACTTTGCTGTGCTACTGACCTAACGGAACCCTGAAGGTAAATGAGATAACACCTTTCTGCTTTTGTACTGCTTCCACCAAGTTCTACGTGTATCATATCGGGAAATGAAGATATGAAATGAAGTCCATCGATCCTATAAGAAACCTGAAAATTATTGGGCGGGATGAGGGGGGACGTCCATCTTCCTAGAACGTTTACTTAGAAAGATTATCAGTCATTAGAGTACAATAAGAGCAGATCTGAGCGATGTTATTTAAATGATCTGTTATCTAACCGTAAGTTGCACATCGGTGTAATGCCATTATTTGGAAATGCTTTACAATTCTCAAAAGGCACCCACTCCCTTCTAAGATGCGGTTGTGTCCTTCATCCCCTATTGTGTAACACTGGACATGGACAAAGGTGAAATCTGTATGGAATGGAGGTAAACAGATTCAGAGGTAAGTCAGTAAAAAGAAATCACATCCAGGCATCAAGTTAAGAGGAAATAACTTTAAAGACACCTTGAACCTGTGTTGCAAATGCCCCCAAAATCCTTGCTATGGGAGGAATTATGTCTATAGGCTTCTCTTTCCATCATTCAAATTATAAGACACCTGACCTAAGAAGTGGATACAGGGATAGGTGCTGCCTTGACTGAATCCTGAATTCCATTTTCCGTTCTCCTGGAGCTCACCTTTGAGCATCAGGGCTTTGGTCAGGAGCGTCACCAAACTGATAAGTAAATGGTTCGTGGAGGTGAAAGGGAAAAGCACACAGTGAGTAGGCATGAGAAAGCCCACCATCTTTGTACTTAGAGTTTTATAAACAAGAATGTTCAATGGCAGACATATGTTTTCCTTCTCTACTGAAAAATTGATTGTGGTGGTATTTCTCCCCCATTTATTTCAATTTGGTTGTCAAGTTTTATCTTTAAGGTACATTACCTTGAAGCTAGGACCTGGGTTGCAAAAGATACTGTGATGAATTTCCTTTGATGATAAGCAGAGTTCCAGAAGACCCTTGCCACACAAGCTGTTCAAAAGAGCGGGAGTGGCCCTGGCCTGTGTGGCCCAGTGGTTAGTGTCGGCCTGCACACCGAAGGGTAGAGGGTTCAATTCCCGGTCAAGGGCACATACCTGGGTTGTGGGTTCGCTCCCTGCCCCCAGTCGGAGTGCGTGTGGGAGACAACCAATCGATGTCCCTCTCTCCCCCCTCCCTCCCTCCCTCCCTCCTTCCCTCCCTCCTTCCCACTCTCTCTCTGAAAAGCATTGGAAAAAATATCCTCGGGTAAGGATTAACAAGAAAAAAAAGAATGGGAGCGAAAGGAAAAAAAGCCAAACACACCACTGAAGATTACATCACAGGGTTTATTCACAAGAAAGGTACAAAAGCCTGGTGCCAGGTTCCTAGCAGCAAATAACACGACACCTACACGACACCTACCCTGTGCTGCACTCTCAGGGACACGGCATAGCCTGCGTTACGAAAGAGGTTTACAGCATCCTGGTGCAGCAGGTTCTTTAGGTCTTGGCCATTTACCTGTGGAAAACAGCAAGAAAAAGTAGTAAGTGGTAGAATGTAAACTCTCTGAAGTCAAAGATTTACTTTCGTGTGACCAAACATTTAAAAAACAAACTCCTACAAGAGCAAATTCCAAGGGTTAGGAGAATGGGTAAAGTCCCTTAGAACTCAGCATGACTTTTTTCAAAGCTATGTATTCCTAAAATTGAAGTTCCATGGGCCATGTGAAGATCACTTAACTTAAAAAAAAAAAAAGTAGTCTCCCTTTCATCTTAGCTCTTATGGCCTGTCTCATTTGGACACCTGGAATTCTTTTTGCTGTATTTGTATGTTTTCCATAAGCATCGGCCTAGCTTTCTACAGCTAGCATGGTCTTCCAGGTTTATTTCTAATCCCTGGTATTGCCACCTTCAACTCCAGAAATATAATTATATGAAACTCTCCCACAATTTATTTTGGTGTGGTACAGATCTACTGGCCCATTCTGTTGGTCTTGTTCTATTGTGAACAATTTCCCTTGCTCCCATTAACACTCCTATCCTCCTCAAGTTTACCAAAAAACATGTTTCTGTGATAATACAAGCATGCTTCTGGGTAGGTCAGTCTTACCACTTAGAGGTGAGAGATGTGAAGAACCACTGGTATTAATACTTTTTAGTGTCAGGAGTGACACTGGCTACAGTGCTATCTATCCTATGCTGCACTCAGTGACACAGCACAGCCCACTTTATGCAAGAACTACCTATCCGTTACACATGTCAATGTCACCAACAGCAGCAGCAGCAAAAACATCTATCTAACATGTTTACTCGGCAGGCTCTGTGCTACATGCTTTACATTATGAATTATCTAATTTAATTCTCACAATAATCCTATCAGGCAGACACTATTTTTATCTTGTTTTCACAGATGAAGAAACTGAAGCTTAGCAAGGTTAGGTAATTTACCCAAAGACATAGTAAGTGTAGAAGCTAGGATTAGGGTTTTTAAACACCGGAAGGAAGCTGAAAGTGCCCTGCATTTTATCATTCTTTCTGCACTACACTACTCCTCCACTTTGACTCACCGACTCTTCTCTGCTCAGTGGAAGCCCAAGTCATTGACTTTTTGAACCCTCTGTCTTCCTTGACAGTGTTCCTTCTCCTAGGGGTTTGTCGTAGTCCTTCCACTCTATCTCCTGCCAATATCCTTGGTGAATTCATCTACCAACAGTTTGGCCTTCCCAAATTAATAGTTCCTACTACTACTAATTACTTCTACTCCACATTAGTCACCACTTGGCATAAGCCTTGGGCTTCAACGTTATGCAGTGAAATCCAATAATCAAATCCTACAGCCCCCTCTGCAGGCTCCAGACCACCTCCCCATTCTGCAGCTCTCCCCTGTCGGTTATGAATACTTGGCTCTCTTGGTTCTTTACTATTCCCTTCCTAATTCCTTTCCTCTTCCTTCCCTCTTAATATTCCTGTGCCAGCTGTCTCTTGTCATCTTACTTTTTCTCCCATGTGATCTTTCACAAGGTCAGCTGTAATCTTCAAGACAACCCCCAAATTTGTATCCCTACTTCTACTTCCAGATTTACCTAATTTCCTGTTGGGTACCTGTACTTCGATATTCTGCTAGGCCCCAATTCAACACTTCCAAGGCCTCTTTATTACTTTCCACAAAACCAGACTATCCCAACTTCCTTCTTATTGCCACTACCATCCCTTCAGGCTAAAATTTTGATAATAGTTTTAAACTCTCCCCATTCTGTCAATATTCACATATAATATATTGCAAAATCCTATAGTCTAACATAATGACATTCCTCATATGCTATTATTTTCTTTCTATTACCTCTCTCTTTAGGCTGTGGATACTTTTAGTTGAACTATTGTAATCTTCTTTCTGATTTACTTTTCTCTGGGTACTCCCCCATACCACCCTATTCAAACACTATGTCTCCAGACCAATCTTTCTAAAGCACAATTCTGTTTATACCACTTTATGGCTCAAAAACAAAAACAGAAGTAGGAACAGGGGAGGGGAGAGTACATGCCTGATTTCTCATTCTGATATGCAAAGTCCTCCAGGAAATGGCTGGAATCTACCTTCCTAATTTAACCTCTCATTACTCCCTTTCACATATCCTTTGCTTTAGCTAAATCACATAACTTATTGACCCCGAGACAAAAAACATATATTCTTATTTTCATACCTGTGCTTAAGCTATATCCACCATCTGAATACCCTTTCCTTTAAAACAATTCTATTTATCTTCCAAGATTGATCTTAAATAAAATCAGACCTGGTACCCATAGTATAGAAATGAATACAAGATTTTCTAAATTGATGGACTTTGATTTCATGCTACCAAACCATGTTCTGATCACATCATTTTTTTAAAAATAAAAATTAATAGGCAGGGAAAGGATCTTTTAAAAAAATATACATCTTTATTGATTTCAGAGAGAAGAAGAGAGAGGGAGAGAGAGAGAGAAACATCAACGATGAGAGAGAGTCATTGATTGGTTGCCTCCTGCACGTCCCCCACTGGGGATTGAGCCGAAACCTGGGCATGTGCCCTGACCAGGAATCAAACCAAGATCTCCTGGATCCTAGGTCGATGCTCAACCGCTGAGCCACACCCATTTTTTTGTTGTTTTTTTTTTGTAGATATGCCACAGGGAAAGAACTTCAAGTTTTCTGAATTGAGTCATTCTCAATGACTTGATTTTTAAGTTAATTCCTGGGGAGAGAATAGGTGTGAGATTGCTGCAGTGAGAATACTCACTTACCTAATTTAGCCCATATGATAACTGTATTTCTCATTTAAAGAAATAGGTATTTATTTACTTTCTCTCAGAGATAGACAAATAAGTTAATGATGCAGTTCTGTTAACAAAGTGCCAGATATGTCATAGCTCAATATCAGAGACAAGTTTCATAGTAATATGAATGCAAGTGAGAGAACTATATGACATTCAACGGCAAGAATACTGAGTTCAACCCTGGCTGGGTGGCTGTTGGCTGGAGTGTTGTCCTACATACCTAGGTTGCAGGTTTGATCCCCAGTCAGGGTGCATATTGGAGGCAACTGATCAAAGTTTCTCTCCCACATCGATGTTTCTCTCTCTCTTTCTCCCTGTCTCTCTCTCTCTCTCTGAAAAAAAAAAAAAAAAAATCAATAAAAACATATCCTCAGATGAGGATTTAAAAATATATACTGAGTTCAAAATAATCTTTGCCACAGTAGTCAGTAATAATCGCCAGGAACCACTGCATATTTATCATCATCTCTGGAGCTGTCCGTTCATTTTACGTGTACGAATTTATTCAGTCTTCACAACAGTCCCATAAGCTAGGAGCCCCATTTTATTGATAAAACTAGAGAGGCTATACAACTTGTGCAGGGGCATATACAATGGGAGCAACAAAATCAGGATTCAAACTCAAGCTGCCTGGCCTCAAAACCCTCACTTTAAAACGCTCAACTATAGAAATTTACACTGTAAGCAGGGATTTTATTTCAGTAGTATGGAACCATCCATCACGTTAATGCTGTAAATTGAATTTTTCTTGATTCTGCAGTTTCATTTGTATCTAATATAGGGTGTTCCCCCAAAAATGTATACACACACTTTGAATAATTATAAAGGCAGTGTTTATTAAAATACATTTCATTTTCAAAACTGAGCTATCAGCTGTTAAAGTGAGTAGACATTCTTTTGGGACACGCCTGTACATAACACATTGAAAAAATTTAGAGTTGTATAAAAATATGTGATCGTATATTAATATTTTTATTCATTTGAATATATTGAAGTAGCATTAGAAAAGCAATTTAGTTAACTGCCACTTCACTGACAAGGTTGTTCTAGATGTGACTGATATGCTCCCTTGACTCTCTGTACTATATAACCATCTTAAAGCTCAAACCAGACTCTGCCTTATATCATAATCACTTTACATTCTACTGTAAATAACTTGGAGAGCTCCTATCTCAACTCATCATTATAATCCCTATAATACATGAATAGTGTTGAATAACACTTGAGCATAAGTGTCACGTGATTTCCTGAGGCTTGGTTGCAGAGTACACCCTGAAAAAGCCATAACTACACAAAGCCTGACTGACATATTCTCAGTATGACACAAAGCTGAAAAGCCTGGGCCCTATTAGAAGCTTTACCCACCAATGACTCAGTGTGTATGTAAACTTGGTCCTCTGCTGAGCCTCCTTCTGCTAACAGGAAGAAAGATATTGGAGACATCAGGCAAAAGAAGGTGCTATACAGGGCACGGGCACATTATACTAATTATGTCTTTTGACCCTCCTAGTTAAGCCTAACGGTATTCTAATATAAGAGGACTTTTACTCTAATTGCTTAAAAATAAATAAATAAATAAATAAATAAAACCCCAAACAAGAGGTCTTTTAGAAATGCAAAGGGGATTCTTTTTTTAAAGAACCATTTCTCATCCTTTGCCCAAGGTAAAGCAACCCCATAAAACAAATTATGACTCTTTCTTTCTTGACAATGTCATCTCTACTCCAAAGACAAATTTGCTTTCTAATATTTACCTCCTCTACGTGTTTTTACAGATTCCAGCTCATACTGATTAACCACCAAGTTCTGTAAGCTTTACCCCTAAACATATGTGATATCCACTTTCTTTATCACCATCTTTACTAATACAGACCAGAGGGTCTCAGTGTGGTCCCAGAGTCCGCAGCATTAGCAGTAACTGGAGAACTTGCTTCACGTGAAAATTATTAGGCCCTATCCTAGTATTCTGTGCTTTAAAAAAGCCCTCCAGGTGATCCTGAAGTTTGAGTTAGCTCTAACCTAAAATGCCTGAAATAGTCTTCTCACTGGTTGCCATACCCACTCTATTTACCCTATTTAATACATATTCTACGCATCCACAGATTTCATCAATGATTTTCCATTCACTGCAGTGGTGATTTTTAAAACAATATATGGTCTGTTGACCTATTACAGAAGACAGTGAAGGCAATCCAGTATTTAATTTTTAAAAAGTGAAATGAGAAGAGAACACAACATATCAGAAATCATCACATATAGAAGAATTATTATTTTGTTAAACTTTGCTTCAATTGTGTGTGTGTTTGTGCCCCCATAGGCACACGTGTATTTCCTATTATAGGTAATAATTTAAAAGGCTTGAAAGATATTTGCCTAGAGCAGTGCTTCTCACACTTTATTCACACTCACCCAGGGATCTTGTTATAACGCAGGTCTAGGAAGGTTCCTGGGACTCTGCATTGGTAACAGACTTCTGGGTGACGGCCAGATGGTCTTGGACCTCACTTCTAGTACCAAGAGCTACTCAACTGAGAAATCTTAGAACACTCCTAAACTTACTACTTCAGCTTCCGTAACTCATGGCATAGTAAGTTTTTTACTGAACCTGAGATATGGCAGATTTGCAATATGCTAGAAAATTTTACTAAATGTTCGGCGAATTGGGATGGTGGTACTCTAGGTGCTCTGATGGGAAAACACAAATGTTTTGCTTTAACTATGGTTGTTAGCAGTCTTTAAAAACGAGTTTCCTATTTCCTGCCTTAGGAAATGAATAAACTGAGTTAAAATTAGTTTTCTTTGACGATTAATCATTTTGAATTGCCTCAGGATAATCTAGCATTATCTCAGGATGTTAGTTACAAGAACTCTATTAACTATAGGATAATATAAATGGAGATGTGTAAGACGTAGAGGAAAAAATGGGCTCAATTTAATAAGCACTGACCTCAGATTATACTCTGGATATTTTAATTTTTTACCAAGATCCTGAAATGAACTGCAACTTTGGGGAGGGGGGATGTCTCTTTTTCCATCAAAATTGAAGGAAAAATATTATCCTGTTCCAATTAATCAGGCCCAACCCAAAATGTCAATCATGCTGTAATATATTCACAGAGCAAGTAACTTACTAGATACTTACTCTGTGTCAGCCTCAGGCCTACATCCTGGAGGTACAGAGATGACAAGACAAAGACTCTTCCTTAGAGGTACTTTGTCTAAAGGATTCTGTATATTTCAATGTCTCTGCAGCTGATTGGATGAGGATTTCTGGTGGGTCTTTCCTATTGATTTCTAAGCTGAGGGCAGAAACAAGTCTTTTATTTTCTTTGATTTTCCATAGCACCTGGCACAGTGCTCTGCAGGCCATCAAGTACAATAGTTGATAAATGTTGATGACTACTCAACTCTTTCATCCACCAAATTAATAAGTGCATTTGAACAGAATATGAAATGCAGCTGACTAACGGCCTGATCTGTGCCATTGTTATCTAAGGGGTGTGGTCAAAATGATACACTCATCTGTGCAGTACAATAACTAGCTATATCACCCTAAGCTTTATAAAAATGTATAGTTCACTGACGACTCACTATTCTTGACTACCCACCTCTCTTCATTTAGGCAGACACATGGGAAAAATGAGAAACCTATACAGCTGACTTTTCTTTTCCCCACAAAAGTAAATTTCCCTCAGATTCCCTGGTAACCTATACAAATATTAAACCATCCTTGCCATCACACACACACACACACACACACACACACACACACACACACACACGAACTTTGGATAAGGAATCTCTTGCCCTCATCTCAACCCAGGTCTGTTCTTCTATTGGTAATATCTGTTTTTTTGTTTCATGGTTATCAGATGTAATAGGGCCTAAATCTTAAATATCATTTACATTTATTAAAGAAATTTTTTTCTTTCTTTTCAGTTTAAACCATCCACAGTGATCACAAAAAATTAAACTTCACTTTTGATGAGAAAGGGAAAACTGCATAATAAAATATGCAGTTATTTAATTTTAGAACTTGAAATGAAGACAAAACATTGGGATTTGGGGAGAAATGCAAAGATTAAATTAATGGTCAATAACAACTCACAAGAAATCTAGATAATGTAATGATACTTCTATTAGTTATCCAAAACGATTGTGTGCTAAGGAAGGGGCATACTCTTAGTTTGATTATCTAGCAAAAGTTAAAAGAAAGAATTAGGGCATATTTTACAACAGGGACCCATGTGAGGAGAATAGGAAAGTCCATAAAGACTAAATGGGGCCCTGGCAGGTGTGGCTCAGTAGTTAGAGTGTTGGCCCATGCACCAAAGGGTGTGTGGCTCGATTCCCAGTCAAGGGCACATATCTGGGTTGTGGGTTCAATCCCCCATCCTGGCCAAGGCGTATGCAGGAGGCAGCCAATCAAGGTGTCTCTTTCACATTGATGTTTCCCTCTCTCCCTCCCTCCCTCCCTAAAAATCAATGGAAAAAATATCCTCGAGTGAGGATTAACAACAACAACAAAAAGAATGGGAATATAGGCTAATAAATAACTTGGCATCATTTTATAGAGACTCCAAAGCCAATAAAAAGTACTCAAGTACGTCAAAGGGATAAAGTGAGCTAAAGCATAGATGTTAATTGTTTAATAATTAATGGCTAACTAGTTCACTCAAGGATAAAGAGGAAACAGGATGGTGAGACAAGAGAGTCACTCTTTCTTAAGGAATGGGATCTAGAAAGAGTAATTTTGGAGCAAACTCTTGGAAGGGAAACTGGAGTCAACGACTATAGATCTGGATAGAATGGAGAGGATATGCTGGCGTTTTCTATCTATATATGCTCCACCGTTTCCTCTTTCTCTGTCTTCTTTATCTCTCTCCATATCTAACTTGCACTTTCCTCTCCCTTCTTTCACATGTCTTTTCCTTATTGGACAGAACATAAACTGGAATCATTCTTTGTAATGTGTTTTATATATATTTGTAATACTTAATACCTTGTATAGATCTTCATAATATCTTGTATTTTGATAAAGTGAAATCCTCTTTGCTATAAATTTTAAAGTCAAGCGAACTAAGTTATTTAGACATCTACTTCTCTCCTCGACATTCATGTCCTACCCTTTTTAACAACTAGAGTGGCTTTGTGATAATTTCTCTGTGGGGCGATGGCTCTTCATCTCGGCTGCTGTCCAACAAATTCTCTCGCACTGAAGTTTAAGTCCTTTCTTCCTTATCCAATTCTACCCTTTATAGAAAGACTAATTTCCATTTTTATATAAAACCGTTTTTACATAAAATCTACTATTAACTCACCACGCAACTTTCTGTTTAGGATAACTAATCCTAGCTTCCCATTGACCTGTTAGGAGGCAGTATAGTAGCTGGTTAAGAGTACAGGCTCCTCCTGGCTGCTGTGGCTCAGCGGTCGAGCACCGTCCCACACACCAGGAGGCCACCAGTTTGATACCAGGTCCGGGTCCACGCTCGCGGTGCTGGCTCGATCCCCAGTAAGAGGTGTGCAGGAGGCAGATGACCAATGTCTCTCTCTCATCGATGTTTCTCTCTCTCTCTCCCTCTCCCTTCCTCTCTCTCCCTCTCCCTTCCTCTCTCTAAAATCAATAAAATTTTTAAAAAAAGAAGAAAAAAAAGAGTATAGGCTCCAAATTCAGACAGGCCTAAGTTTTAGCCTCTCTGCACTTACTACTTGTGTGACCCTGGGCAAGCTGCTTGACCTTACCAAGCCTCAGCTTTCTTAGCTGCAAAATAGGCATAATAATTGTACCTAACTCATAAGGTTACTACAATATTAAATAAGTTTAAAGTTCTCAGCATACTGCTTAGTCTATGGTGCTGAAAAACTTCCAACCGTTCTCATTTTTCAATAATATACCTTTAACCAAAGCTTTCCAAATAAGATGGCTTTCTTAACCCTTATACTTTTCAAGTCCCTCTTGTGTCAAAATATGGGACTGTATAGTTTCTAACTACATGCTACACCTTTATTTTAACCCCTGTCAAGTTTTCCTTCATGTACCACTCAAGTTGATTTCATGTCTTTAGAATGTCTGCCTCCTTGGAGCTATAGGAAATCTGCTTCTTAACTTCTCAATATCCTTTGAGATAAAGGGTAGGTTACACTATCATTGTCTCTATCTCAACAGATTAATAAATGGGGTCCAGAAGCTTAATGGACTAAAAAGAGGGAAAATGATCAGTGAGAAGGACTACAGTGGGATATTACCATCCATGATGCTTTATTTATATTCTGATCAGCCAACCTTGCTTGGGCTTGCCTGAATTTACTAACTTGTTTTATTTGTTAAATACATATTAAACACTGTGCTAGAATGTAAAAGGTTAAAAAAAGATGTGGTCCCTGCCTTAGGAACTTCCAGAAAACAATAAAATTAATGGTTACCATGTAGTAAGGGTCTTACCCGAGGCATTAGCAGAATGAAATGGGAGCACAGTGGACAGATATCCAAATCAGACTGCATTCCAATTTTTTATATTAATAATGGGTAGAAAAAGGGCTCTGAGTCTAAAAAGAACACAATTCCTACATTCTTTTTTTGCTGCTTCTGGTGTAAAGGGAGACATTAATCTTTTATTCTACAAAGAGGAAGTGATAAAGTATAACGGAAGAACAACAAAAATTGTGGATTTTAAGTTCCTCCCCCCACCCGCCAGTCCCTCAACCCTGTTTCATGTTTTTGAACTTGGGTAAGTAACTTCACACTCTGGACTTAATTTTGCTTTGTCTATCAAGCAAGTTAATATACTCCATATTCTAGGGCAGGGCTGGAAAAGATCACTGATCAAGGTCCCTCCCACTGAACTCTACAAATTGGATATTTCCTGATCCAAAAAGGCAGGCAGGAATCTTACCAAGGAAGGCGCTAGGAGTAGGAAGCAGGGTCTAGGGAGCAAGGGACACTAAAGGAGGCCGAAGCCAGTTCTCACCGAGAGGATCTTATCACCCTCCTGGAGCCGCCCATCCAGGGCCGCAGCCCCATTCTCTTTGATGCGGCTGACGTAGATGCCACTGTCGTTGGAGACATACTGCTGATCTGTCCCACCGACGATGTTGAAGCCCAGCCCAGAGAAAATCATGAAGGAGTTGTGAAGGAGACAGGGGTGAAGAAAAAGAACGGGATTAGAGAAGAAGAGAAAGAGAGAGGAAAGGCCTAGTAGAGAGGGGAGGCTGGTGAGGCAGACTGATGTAGCTGGTGAACACTCATGGGCAAGGTCAGCGAAGAGTTATCACCAACAGAGGCTAGGAGAATCTAGAGTTGCCCACTCAGATCAGGTAGAACTAAAAATACGAACACAGTGACCAACATGGTTTGTTGAATATAAATAAAGATCTGTGCTAACTCAGTGACAGAATAATGGTGATTATTTTAAGATGTGATTCTGATTCTGTTGATGGCATTCAGTGAACCCAATTCTTGACTTTCCTTAATGTAACAGGGTTAGCTGTGTTCATGAGAAGCAGCTACGCTTTTAACTAATTAGCAAATAAAATTCCTAATTTAGTGGAAGAGAGATTCCTAACCAAACTTTCCCTTCCATACTTCTCCCAACCTTTGGGAGACTTTGGGTATGGTGGTGTTTTGGAAGAAATGGTCTTGGTAGTCTCATTTATTTTTTCTATTTTAAGTTGAGGGAGCAGTAGTGTAAGTGTTGGCAGGAAACCTAGAATTAGAAAAGTAAGTGATGCTTCATGATAAACTAAATCACCAAATTCACTCTTTTTTCCTTTTCTACCTCAAGTGCAAACAACCATATACTTGGGGACAATGATTGCTAAGTTTTATGTGCAGAAGAAGCCTGACTACTCAATGATTAGCAACGCCCATTTCCCCTTTGCTCCAGCCTCTGGTGACCACCATTCTATCCTTCGCTTCTAAGAGTGACTATATTAAACAGGCACGGGCATAAAATTTCAGTTACACAACAGTAAGTTCTAGATATATGATGTACAACATTGTGCCTACAGATAACAATAGTGTATTTTACACTTAAAAATCTGTTCAGAGAGTAGGTATCATTTAAGTGTTTTTAACGTAATAAAATAAAAGAAGAAGAAGAAAACTGACTACCAAAGTACTATTTCAATGGACCAACCACTAAGTTGTGGGAAGGATTTCAGTTTATGAAAACCATTGTTATAAAGGGATTTTACCTATGCATTAAAAAGAAAAGAAAAAAACAGAACTTCCCTAGGGTTTTCTTTATGTCAGGTACTGTATAAGTCAAAGCACAGTGCAAAGAGAAAGGAGATAGTTTGGAAACAATTAAAAATCAAAAATCTGGTAGCACAATTGGAAGGACTAGCCATAATCACTAGCCTACTACTGGTTTCAATAGAAAGCAGATACTTAAAGAGACATAAGTGGGCTTTCTAAAAGTTCTCCTCATTGGTGGGATGAGAACTTGCATGTAAAGCTCATAATATTAATATAAGCACTAGAAAATTAATCTGTTATTTAAGAAAATGCATGGCTGAAGAGAGAAGCCGCAGGAAATATTTCACTTAAATAGCATAAGTTGTGCACAGAATATCTGTGGCTAGAGAATGAAAAGAAGGATTTACGATACATGATAGAACTACTTCTGGAAGACGACCACTTCAACTTCCTTGAAGGGTAGGGTATAAAAAAATGTAAGTTACTATATGGTTTCTCTTAGAACACTCTTAATTTGTATTATAGTGGGTGGCCGGGATTGGAAAAGGGATGGTGAGTGGTTATTCGAGATAAGGTGGAAAGGTAGGTGGAGACTACCTTATGGAAGGCTTTGAAATGATTTCAAAACTGTGACAGGTTTGAGGTAGGTGGCTCAGGCCAACCAGCCATTCTCAATACTAGAACAAACTATTTGGAGAAAAATCTTTCAATGAAATCCAGCATCCTCAGTAAGCACTACAGCTGCCTCTGGGAATCTTGGGTAGGAAGCATGTGTTAAGCAGATGAATGCAATACAGTAGTAAGAAAGAGGAGGGACTTTGCTTCTGGTTATTTAAACTTACAGGACAGTGTCTAAACAAGAAGAGCAGAAGAAATCTTACTGAAATTTTCTATAAACAAACAAGTACAGTCTACTCCCTCCAGAAATCACATTATACAGGCATGTTTACAACCTACTGCTGTTTCGGTTGTAAATGAACCACACCACTTACCATGAGAATTCCTAGACTGATTGATGTGAAATCCCTTTCTTCGGCCAGAACATTTACAGAACTGGACTCACTTGCATTGCCGCAATAAACAGAAATCACCAAAGCACTGAGTAGCAGCAACATTACCAATTCAAATCTGGGCCCTATGGATATCTGCATAATCCCCAGTTCATTTGTTCATTAAAAATTACTGGTGATTGGCCCTGGCCAGGTAGCTCAGTTGGTTAGAGCATTCAGATAAGCCAAGGTTATGGATTTGATCTCCAGTCAGGGCCGGCACATACAAGAATCAACCAATGAATGCATAAATAAGTGGAACAACCAATCAGTGTGTGTGTGTCTCTCTCTCTCAAAAATCAAGCAATAAATAAAAAAAGCACTGATGATTTGCCATATGTCAGGCACTGTGTTATGTTCTGAGAAAGACATAAAGCTAAACTGGACAGCCCTTGCTTTAACCACAAACAGAAATTGACCCTTTTCCCTGTCCCTTTCAGATTTTGCAGAAGCAAATGAAAATCAGAAGACCTGCTCACAAATTCAACTCCGTAACTTAACAGATATGCGGACTAAAAAAAGTCATTATACCTCTGATCCTCTGCTTCATTTTCTGTAACATAACAATTACAAATGCTGCCCTCTCTATCTCAAAAGGTAATTGTTAGGGTCCAATTACCTTAACAAATCTGAAAAAATCCTTATAAACTACAGAGCTGCTATATTGAGTAACTGCACTAAGAGTAGTTGTTAGCAAATTAGTAGTACCTGGTACAGCCCAAAACCAGATAGTCTGATAAAGGATGAATAACTACACGGTACGAATGTGAATAAACCTGAAATACGGGAAGACAGAGATGAAAAAGTCCATCTATCTATTAATAGGATAAGACTGGACTGGAACTCAAACTTTTAAGTATGTCTATAACCTGTGACCCAGACATTCTCCCTCATAACTACTATCTAGAAAGAATGGTATTAAAAATAAGCAATAATAAGTCCAACACATTCACCAATCAACTGCAACAGATATCAGCTGGAAACAAAAGGGGAAGGACTATCCCACTGCATATCTGCTGATTTATTGGCTGTGTCCTAGAACAATGAACAGGGTGGACCACATATCCTGGTTTGTTGGTAGTCCTGATATACACACCTGTAATCAAAATATTCCCCTTCAATTTCACAAGCATCTCAGTTTGGATCAATGTGATCATCCTATCTATAAAGGGGGATGTAAGAATATGTTAATCGCAGGATGTTTTGTGATGGTGTAAAACTGATTGTAATCTAGGTGTCCATTCTTTGGGGAATTGGTAACTAAAATATAGTTAAAAGTTAGAAGCATTGAATAATCATATATAAAATAATGGAGGTTTAAAATTTGATGTTGATATTAATAGCACAATATCTTCTCATTAATTAAAAACTCATGCACACAAAACAGTATTACCTACTTACCAAAAGGCATGCACATTTAAGGGCATGTGGAGACACATTAGAGTCAGTAGCTATTAGGGAAGGATACAGGATGAGGTTAGAAATGAAGGGTAAAAATGAAACCAAAAAAGGATCTTGCTTGTACTGATGATGACAATGTCTTTATGGAGCTGAAGGATATAATTAACTCAGTTCTCAGAATCTACGATCCAAATAGGATTAAGGGGAGAAGTCAAAGAAAAAGACCTAGGCTCAATAGGCTTAAAAAAAATAAATTTTAAAATGTGGTGTGAAACACATATCTAAACTGGAGTCACTAATAATGGTGTGTGGGGAGGGGGGAGGGACGAGGGACTAAAATGGAGTCAGGAGGCTATTAAGAAAGTAGGGCCTTTGCAGCCTATGCACCTTTGAGCCTCAGTTCTCAGAGCTGCTATTAAGTTGCTAAATCTGTTGCTAAACTCAGCTCCAGGCTGAGTCATCAATATCCTGGAACAACCCTTCTGTAGACACATATGGACTTTATCTCTTTTCTTGTAGTTTTTGCCTCCCTTATTTGCATATCAGAACTAACCAGGCCTGGTAAACCTAGCCAGTAATCCTTCATTTGCATGAAAGAATTACATTTTGTGATTTTTGCCTTTACGAATCCTTCTCTTTGTTCTCCCCAGAGCACAATCTAGGTCGCTACCTGAATCGTGTATCCTGGGTTGCAGCTTCTTATGCTCATATAAATGCTCTTTACTCTTTACCTCAGTCTGAAATTAATTTGGGTTTACAGTAGCAAGATTAAAATGGGTTGCTTAGTCTCAAAATTTAGAAGTCTCAAAAGCAAAAAAACTAAATATGGCATGAGAATGACATCCCCTTTTCCATAGGACTGGGAGAGAAAGAGTGCCTAATATAAAAGCCTTAGAGCCCGGTCAGGCGTGGCTCAGCGGTTAAGCCTCAACCTAGGATCCAGGCGATCAGGGTTCGATTCCCGGTCAGGGCACATGCCCGGGTTGCAGGCTGCAGCCGATCAATAACTCTCTCATCATTGATGTTTCTGTCTCTCTCTCTCCCTCTCCTTTCCTCTCTCTGAAATCAATAAAGATATTTTTTAAAAATAAATAAATAAAATAAAAGCCTTAGAAAGTTAAACAAGAAATGCCTTCTTGTGGACTTGTTTCCAGGTCTGGACCTTGAGCTTGTTTATGAATAACAGCAGCAATAGTAGCAGCAACACCTAATATTTATTGAGCATTAAATATGTACCAGGTATTCTGCTACGTACTGTACATACGTTACCTCAATCTTCTCACATGAAGTGATTATTACATTTTACAGATGAATTTAAAAGGTGAGGCATAAAGAGATTAGATAACTTTACAAAAGGTCAATTAGCTCTTCTCAAAGAAAAGACACTAAGCCAGGATGTTTGGTTCCAAATGTAAGTTTTAAACCATTTTGCTATACTGTATCTTTGTAGAAAATATGAACAACTGCTTTACAAAAAAAAGTCTTTGGGCTGGCTGTGAATAAGAAATGGTAGGACAATTGTTGTAGGACAGTTCCCAAGGGTAGTACATTGCAGAGGAAGAATTGGTCATTCTGGAGTTCTGTCACCTTAGTTGGGGTCTCTACTGCCTACTTTCAGGCCAGGGAAGAAAACCCTTCATTTCATTCAGATTCTTGTCTATTAAATCTAAAAGTTAAAAAGTAGACCATTGTTTAATAATCTGTTATTCCACAAATAATAACTTTGAGCATAATTAAAATGAAACAAAACAGTCCACTAACACAAATGATAATAGCCACTTGTTGAGTTATGACTACCAGATTGACAAACACCCTATTTTCCCCCTATTTAACTGTAGGCCTTTTCTATCCCAAGATAATCTTATAATTTCCCCTAGACATCAATCCAACTCTACAGAACACGCAACCCACTATTTATTTATTTTGTGATAAAATAAACATAACATTAAGTCAAACTGTATTAGACACACAACTCGCTGTTTGTTTAGTAGTAAAATATATGTAACATAAAATTTAACATTTTAACCATTTTTAAGTGTGACATTAATTCAGTGGCATAAAGTACATTCATAACGTTGTGTCACCATCACCACTATACATATCCAGAACTTTTTTATCATACCAAATAAAAACTCTGTACCCATTAAAGAATAACTCCTCACTCCTCCTTCCTCTAGCCCGAGAACTTCTATTATACAGTACTTTCTGTTTCACGCTTGCCTATTCCACATACTTCATGTAAGAGGAATCATACTATTTTGTTCTTTTGTCTTGCTTATTTCCCTTTGTACAATGCCTCCCAGGTTCATCCTTATTGTAACACATAGCTGAATTATTTCATTCCTTTTAAAGACTGAATAATAATCCATTGTACATATATACATTTTGTTTATCTAGTCATCTGTCAATGTGCATTTGACTGTGTTCACACTTTGGCTGTTGTGAATAATGCGGCTGCCTTAACACTGGTGCACAAGTATGTGCTTAAGTCCGGGAAGATGTGAGCCCTCAAACTTTCTTTCTTTTCAAGACTGTGCTGGCTATTAGGTCCTTTGAGTTTTCACATGAATTTTAGGATGGGGTTTTCTATTTCTGCAAAAAGGCTGATGAAATTTTGACAGAAATTGCATTGAGCCTGCAGGTTGCTTTGGATACTATTGCTTCCTTAACATTACTAATTTTCCAATCCATGAATGTCAGATGTATTTCCACTTATTTTTGTCTTTAATTTCTTTCAGCCAAATTTTGTACTTTTCAAAGTATAAGTTATTGTCTCCTTGGTTAAACTTACTTACAGTATAAGTATTTTATTCTTTTTGATGCTATCGTTAATGGAATTTCTTACTTAATTTCCTTTCCAGATTGTTCATTATTAATGTATAAAAACTTAACTGATTTTGTTTTGATTTTGCATCCTGCAACTTTGCTGAATTTATTATTAATTCTAACAGGTTTTTTGGTACTTTTTTGTTTTGGTGTAGATTCTTTAGCTTTCTACATATAAAGATCATGCCTTCTGCAAATAGAGACAATTTCACTTCTTCCTTTCCAATTCGAATGCATTTTCTTTTTCTTGCCTAACTATTCTGACTAGAACTTCCAATACCATGTTAAACAAAAGTCGTGAAAGCAGACATTCTTGTTTGTTCCTGATCTTAGAAGAAAAACTTTCATTCCTACATCATTGAGTACATTAGCTGTAGATTCTTTGTATATGGCCTTTATCATGTTGAGGAAGTTTCCTTCTATTAGTAGTTTGCTGTTTTTAACATGGAAAGGCGTTACATTTTCTCAAATACTATCTCTGTATCTGCTGAGATAATCATGTGCTTTTTTTCTTCATTCTATTAATATGTTTTATTACATCGATTGATTTTCTTAAATTTCTTTGCATTCCTAGAACAAACCCCAGTTTGTCACGGCACACAATCCACTTAATATGCTGCTGAGTTAAAACCATGTAGCTGTAGGATCAGCCTAGCTTTCTGTATAAAAGCAATTTCTGGATCATGACCACAGAAAGAAGGACCCGAGTAGAACCCAGCAGCTTCACTGAGTTGATGAGATGGGAATCAAAGTTTGGGGAGGTTGGGTTGCTAGAAATTACACGGTAAAGTTCTGGAAAGGAGGGAGTTAGACGGAAAAAAAGGGCTCCAGGTACCTACATGTGTCTTTACCCAGTACTAGGCCATGCATATGTTGAGTGAAACTCTACAAGGCTGGTCAACAACAAAAAAACAAGCAGGAATTTGTATGTTGAATAATTCTCAGAGCTCACACAAGGCAGGGAGACCTTCAAGTTCTGACAAGCCAGAATGGAAATCCTCAATGATTCACTTGGAAATTCAGTTGACATCCACTTAGAACATACCTCATGTATAGGGTTGAACTGTCCCTGAAGTGAATGCTACTTCAGAAGCACCCTAGAAAAGCTTACAAAGGGGCCTTAAAGAAATCAAACTCACCTGCAAGTTACTTAACTGCCTGCCAAAACAAAGATCAACAATTTAACATTAACCATGTTAATGAATGAAAATAAAATGCAGATATTCAACGACATAATATTCACAGCCTCCAGAATCTAATTAAAAATTACTAACATGCTGTCCTGGCTGGGTAGCTCAGTTGGTTAGAGTGCTGACCCGATACGCCAGGTTGTGGGTTCAATCCCAGGTCAGGGCACATACAAGAATCAACCAATGAATGCGTAAATAAGTGGAACAACAAAGTGATGTTTCTCTCTCTCACCCTCTCTCTTTTCCTCTCTATCTCTAAAATCAGTAAACAGATTTTAAAATTGTTTTAATTAACATGCTGAGAAGCAAGAAAACATGACCCATAGTCAACAGAAAAGCTGCTCAATAGAAACAGAACCAGAAATAACACAGGATGAAATTAGCAGATGAGGATGTTTGAAAGACTATTACAACTAGGCGAAAATAATTAAAGATAAGTCAAACGTAATGAAAAAATGGAAGATTTGTTTTTCATCTTTAATCCATTTTGAGTGGATTTTGTGTATGGTGTGAGATAGTAGTTTGGCTTCATTTTTCTGCATGTGGCTGTCCAGTTTTCCCATCACCACTTGTTGAAGAGACTATCCTTTCCCCATTGCATATTCTTAGCTCCTTTCTCATAAACTGACCATACATGCATGAGTTTATTTCTGGACTCTGTCTTCTGCTGCACTGATCTATGTATGAAAATGAAAGATTTAAAAAGTAAATAAAACATACACTTGAAAACTCATTCTGAAAAGAAAAATACACCAAATGTGATTAACATCAGATTTAACACCACAGCAGAAAAGGTAAGTAAACTTTAAGAAACCGTAGTAAAAATGAATTCGGTAAAGTATCAGGATACAAAATAAATATCCAGAAATCAGTTGCATTTTTATACCTTAATAATGAACTATCAGAAAGGGAAACTAAGAAAACAATCCCATTTACAATTGCATCCAAAGAAAAAAATACCAAGAAATAAATTTAACCAAGGATGTAAAAGACCTGTACTAGGAAAATTATAAGACACTGAAAAAAGAAATTGAAGAAGATACAAATAAGTGGAAGCATGGAGAGGAAGAATTAGCATCATTAAAGTGTCCATACTACCCAGAGCAATCTATAGGTTCAATGCAATTTCTATCAAGATATCAATGGTGTATTTCACAGTTCTAGAACAAATATTCCAAAAATTTATATGGAACCACAAAATATCCTGAGTAGCTACAGCAATGTTGAGAAAGAAGAAAAAAGTTGGATGAATCATGCTACCTGGCATTAACCTATACTACAAGGCCACAGTAATCAAAACAGCATGGTATTGACATAAAAACAGGCATACAGATCAACAGAACAGAGAGCCCAGAAATAAACCCACACCTATATGGTCAATTAATATTTGACAAAGGAGGTAAAAATATACAAGGGGGTAAAGACAAATAAATGGTGCTGGGAAAATTGGACAGATACGTGCAAAAAAATGAAACTAGACCACCTTCTTACACCATACACAAAAATGAACTAAAAATGGATTAAAGACTTAAATGTTACATTTGAAACCTTAAGGATCCTAGAAAAAAACACAAGCAGTAAAACCTATGGCAATATTTTTTCTGGGCAAAGGAAACAAAAAAATAAACAAATGGGACTACGTCAAACTAAAAAGTTTTTTGCACAACAAAGGAAACAATCAACAACATGAAAAGACATCCACTGAATGGGAGAACATATTCACCAATGATACATCTGATAAGGGATTAATACCCAAAATTTATAAAGAACTTATAAAACTCAACACCAAAAAAACAAACAATCCAATTAAAAAGTGGGCAAAGGGTCTGAAGAGACACTTCTCCAAAGAAGACACAGAGATGGCAAATAGACATGAAAAGATGCTCCAGGTCACAAATCATCAGAGAAATGCAAATTAAAATCACAATGAGATATCACCTCACACCGGTCAGAATAACTATCATCAAAAAACCAACAAACAACAAGTGTTGGCAAGGATGTAGAGGAAAGGGTACCCTCACGCACTCCTGGTGGGAATGCAGACTGGTGCAGCCACTGTGGAAAGCAGTATGGAGTTACTTCAAAAAATTGAAAATGGCCTGGCCGGGCTTGGCTCAGTGGTTGAGTATCAACCCAGGACGCAGGAGATTGTGGTTCGATTCACAGTTAGGGCACATGCCCAGGTTGTGGGCATGATCCCCAGTGGGGGCATGCAAGAGGCAGCCGAACAATGACAACTCTCTCATCATTGATGTTTCCCTCTCTCTCTCCATCTCCCTTCTTCCTTCTTTTCCCTGAAATCTGTGAAGATATATTAAAAAAAAAAAAAAAAGAAAGAAAGAAAATTACAAATGAAACTGCCTTATAACCCAGTGATTCTACTTCAGGGAATATATCTGAAGAAACCCAAAACACTAATTCAGAAGAAAAAATGCAACCCTATGTTCACTGCAGTGTTATTTACAATAGCCAAGATTTGGAAGCAGCCCAAGTGTCCATCAGCAGATGACTACATAAAAAAGCTGTGGTACAATTACACAATGGAGTACTACTCATCCATAAAAAAGAAGGAAATCTTACCCTTTCCAACAGCATGGATGGACCTGGAGAGCATTAGTAAAATAAGCCAGGCAGAGAAAGACAAGCACCATATGATATCCCTCATATGCGGAATCTAATGAACAAAATAAGCTAACAAACAAAATAGAAACAGACTCATAGATAGAGAACTGACTGACAGCTGTCAGAAGGAAGGGGAGTTGTGGGGCTGAGTGAAAAGGGTGAAGGGATTAAGCAAAAAGAAAGAGAAAAAGAAAAAAAAAATCCACATAGACACAGACAATAGTATGGTGACTACCAGAGGGAAAGGGGGTAGGGGAGGTAGAAGAGGGTGAAGGGGGGATAAATGGTGATGGAAGGAGACTTGATTTCGGGTGATGAACATAAAATACAATATACAGATGATATGTTATAGAACTGTACACCTGAAACCTGTATAATTTTATTAACCAATGTCACCTCAATAAATTCAATTTCAAAAGTAATAAAGAAGTAAATTCAATTAAAAAAAGTTAAAAGAACAACATAGTAACATATGCAATAATAATAGCAAGTGGTTTAATATATATGTTACTGGAGTTCCAGAAGGAGAAGGAGAAGAAAAAGGAAAACAGTAAAAATACTTGAAGAAACTGGCTCAAATCTCATGAAAAATATAAACAAATACATCTAAGAAGCTCAACAAACTCCAATCAGGATAAACACAAAAGGAACCAATGACAAATCATATCATAATCGCACTGCTCAAAACCAGGTATAAAGAAAAAATATTAAAAGTAGTCAGAGGAAGAAAGGACACATTACATACAAGGAGTAAAGATAAGAATGACAACGGACTTCTCAAAAACTAGGCAAGCCAAAAGTCAATAAAACATAATCTTTAAAATGCTAAAAGAAAAATACAAGTCAAGTTAGAATTCTATATCCACTGAATATAGCCTTCAAAAAGTAAGGTAAAATAAATACTTTTTCACAAGAACAAAAGCTGGGAGAATTTGTTGCAAACAGATCTACACTATGAAAAATGTTGAAAAAAAAATTCTTCAGACGTAAGAAAAATAATATTGAATAAAAATATGGGTCTATATGAAGGAATGAATATCACCAGAAGTCATAAATAAATGGGTAAAATACAAGCTAAAATTTAAAGGATAGACACAGATATACTAAGCAGTTGGACTTTCCCGATTAATATAATAAAAAGTAGATTTCAGAATAAGGAATATTACAAGGGATAAAAAGGAACGTTTGCTAATGAAAAAGGATTCAATTTATCAAGAAGACATTAAAACGCTAAATATGAGTGCATCCACTAACAGAACTTGAATATCAATGGAACAAACAAACATGAGAAAAGGGCATATAAAAAATGACAGATGCAAATTTCAACACTTCTCTCTCAGTACTTGATAGACAAAGTACAGAAAAATCCGTAAAAATATAAAACACTTGAACAACACTAAAAACCAACTTGACTTAATTTACCTTTTACAGAACAAACTCAACAACTATAGAATAAGCATTCTTTTCTAGTGCACAGGTCATGTTCACAAAGATTGACCGATGGCTGATCCATAAAGTAAGTCTCAGTGAATTTCAAGAGGGAACTGAATGAGAAGCCAGCAAAAAATAATTGTATTAGTTTTTTGGGTTGCCATAACAAAATACCACAGACTGGATGGTTTAAACAACAGCAATTCTGTTCTGGAAGACTAGAATGCCCAACATCAAGGTATCTGCAAGGTAAGTTTCATTCTGAGGCTTCTTCTCTTGACTAGTAGGAGGCCACCATCTCACTGTGTGTTAATGATTTCTTTGTGCCTGTGGGTCTCTTCCTATAAGGGCAGTGATTCCATAAGATTAGGGCCCCACTCTTATAACTTCAGTGAACCTTAACTACTTTTGTAAGGGCCCTATCTCCAAATACAGTCACATCAGGGGTTAGGGCTCCAACATATTAATTTGGGGAAGACACCATTTGAAAGTCCCTAAATGTTTGGAAAACAAATAACCTATTAGTTAAAGATAAAATTATATGGGATAGAAAAGATTTTAGCTAAATAACAATGAAATCATAATATATTAAAAATTGTAGGATGCGGCCAAAGCAGCATTTAGAGGAAAATTTACAACTCTAAATTCTCATGAAAGAAAGGAAATAAAAAGGCATAATATTAATTATCTAAATTTCTATCTTAAGAAACTAGAAAAAGAGGAGTAAATTCAATCCAAGGGGAGTAGAAGTTAGGAAATAGTAAAATAAGTACAGAATCAATAAATAGAAAAAAATTTAACAGAGCCAAAAGACTATTCTTTGAAAAGATTAATAGAGTTGATGAATGGCTGGCAAGACTAATCCAGAAAAATGAAATTTACAAATTACCAGTATCAGGAATACAAAATAGATTTTCACTAGAATGGCTAAAATACACATATTTCACTGACATTGCTTGTTTAATTATCTCTTTACTTCAACAAAAGAATCAGTTCCAATTATGAACAAAACTGCTATAAACAGCCATGTACAAATAAATGTTTGTTCATTTAAAAAAATCTTGGTCCGGCTGGATGTGGAGGAGGAAGCCGATCAATGACTCTCATCATTGATGTGTCCATCTCTCTCTCTCCCTCTCCCTTCTTCTCTCTGAAATCAATAAAAATATACTTAATTTAAAAAAAAATTGTACTCCTGTGCCCATACACTACCTAGTACATAAACAAACCTTGGTTGGTGCCAAATGACTATTAATGCCATAAGAAATAACAGGAATTCCTGACATTTCTATTTCTGTGCAAATCTAACAAGGTTAAAAATGTCTCTGTGAGCCGCTAGCAGGCTTTTCCATAATCCAAAAAAAGGACATTAAAAAAGGGGAGGTGGGGCAGGAGAATATAAAAGAGGAAGCCCAATGTCCTTAAAATTCCTATGACACAGGTTACCCTATCTTTTCTACATGACTCAACTCTTGCCCCACTAAAATCTATTCTCTACACAACAGCAGTAATGACAGGCGGCATTTAAGCTCTGTAAATTAATTAAGTGATTACCTTTTGGTAAAATGCTTAGAAAAGTGCCTGGTAGAGTCAACACTATAAAAGTATTTGTAAAACAAAACAAAAAAACATTTAATTTTTTCAACTCTATGAGTAGGTTCTATTAATACTCCCATTTTTTTGGCTTAAAAAAATTAAAGCATAGAGAAGTGAGGTAACTTGCCCAATGCCACAGAGCTAGTAACTCAGACATTGTAGCTTTTATTTACTATGCTCTGCTGCTCACTGCACTTGTATTAAAATTCAATTCTTTTGTATCCACAGAGCCTGGCACAGAAACTTGCCCTACAGTTGTTGCTCAATAATATGTCTGGATTGAAAGAATGATTCAGTGATTCTAATGAGTGAATCCAGAGATTAAATGACTAGGCATCTTTAGACCCAAAACTATTATATATTCCCTGGAGAAACTCTCTGATCCAAAGATGAAATATGTCACTTGTCATTTTGTTACCTCTCCCAAAAGCCAGTAAGAAATATGCATTGACAAATAAAGGCAGCAAGAGGAAAATCTTTCACCTCAAAGGAACAAAAAGATGGTGCAACAATAAAAAAAATGTATTATGCCCACGGTCAGTCAGTGCCTGCCCATCCCACTGCTTCATCTGATGGGGGCAACAAGTATGGCCTACCAAAGATGTTTCAGGCAGTACGTGCCAGGATGTACACCGGGGCCTCTTCTTATTGCTCCTCAACTTCTCTTTCAAATATCTAAGTAGACATTCTTATTTTCACATCCCAGAATAAGCCCTTGTTCAAGCACTGAATGTAAATGCCTGGCCTCTACTACATCATGTCTCTGCTCCCTTGCTTTTGAAATGTTTCAGTCTCTTCATTTTTGCCTCATGGTACAATATGTACCCTCTCCACTGCCCTCTTTTCAACTTTCTCTTACTCTACCTCTTCTTGCCCAACATATAGTAAACTGCACAATGTCTATTCATTGCATGAATATACTTTAGTTTTGTGCAAGGGGAAAATGACATTATCTGTTTCCAAAATATTTCCTAAAGGTATTTAATATTTTCTTGGGTCTTTTGCCTGAAATGGTTAATTGACTTTGACTCTTCAAGGAACACAACATACCTGATGAAGATCCATAGCTCTTTCATTATTCTACCTCTTGAAGGTACTTAACACATGCCTACCATCCTTATCCTCCTATTGAACTGCAATATTCCTAAAAATAAGGATCACATTTTAATGTTTTATTCTAGAATCCATGATTTCTAATCATAATGTAATAAACACTAAATGAAGATTTTTAAAAAGAGCTTCCCACCCAGCCGGGCGTGGCTCAGCGGTTGAGCGTCGACCTAGGATCCAGGCGATCAGGGTTTGATTCCCGGTCAGGGCACATGCCTGGGTTGCGGGCTCGATCCCCAGTCGGTGGCATGCAGGAAGCAGCCGATCATGACTCTCATCATTGATGTTTCTACCTCTCTCCCTCCCTCTCCTTTCCTCTCTGAAATCAATAAAGATATATTTAAAAAAAACACACACAAAGAAAAAAACCAGCTTCCCTTAATTTCTGAGTCTCCTGAGACCAACAGTTTGTTCTGATTCATAATCTAAGTATAAATTTTTTCCTCAATAAATAATTTTGCTTTTATTCAAATACAGTAATTGGCTACTTTGCTGCCTAGTCACATGGCTTTACAAAATGTTTCTACAGTTGAGCATCTATCAGCTTACCTTTCTACTTCTTCAAAGTAATTCCTAGATATTTAACACTTTATTGTTATACTAAAGGAGTGTCTTTGAAAAAAATCTTAATAAGATTGATCCTTGCCCTGGCCGGTGTGGCTCAGTTGGCTGAGCATCATCCTATGCACCAAGAGGGCGCCGGTTTGATTCCAGTCAGGGCACATGCCTGAGTTTTGGTTTGATCCCAAGTGGGGGGCCTGCATGAGGCAGGTGATCAATGTTTCTTATCAATGTTTCTCCCTCTCTCCATTTCCCTTTCTCTCTCTCTCAAATCAATAAAAACATGAAAAAAATAAATAAAAAGACCGATCCTTAAGCAATCTTTAGAGACTTGTACCATATACTCTTCTCTCTATGTGGTTTCCCATCTATTCCATCTCCTTGTTTCTGGTATCTTAGTTTCCTATTCATTATAATATATTATGTCCAAGTTCATTCTTTCAGTCTTAAATTATATTTATTGGAGAACCCTGTTTGTGACTTTTTGAAAGCTGAAACAGACCACGTTACTGTTTTAATTTATTTAACAACATGCCTAGTCATTGAATAAACATTTGCTGACCACTTTATGTCATGTACCAGGCAAGGTGTTAGGAAAACAAGGGATGAAATATATATCCTTTGAATCAGAAGAGCTCAGAGTAAAGTAGAGGAAGGAGACACAGTAAGCAAGCAAATATAAAAATAAACACTGAGATAGGAATATGCACAGAGTCCTTTAGTAGCAAAAGGATAAAAATAAAACTTTCTATGATAGTTCAGAGCCTCGATTTTTAAGTCACACAGACCTGGATCCAGTTCTTAACTCTGCCACCTAAAGAGTTATATGACGTGAGGGCCAAGGCTTTCTCATTTGTATAATGGAATAATAACCATTTCATCTGTTCTTTGTTGGGAGTAGATGAGACAAAGTGCTTAGCGTGGCAGTACACGACAGGTACTCAACAAGAGGTGTATGATATTCTTAATAAGAGGAATATCTGACCTGGGTCAGGAAGGCTTCCTAGAGGCAGCGACTCCTGAATTCAGTCTTAACCACTGAATAGGAAGGGAAAGGAATCAAGATGGAATCTTAAAGAAAGGTTAAGTTTCACCCTGGCTGGTGTGGTTCAGTGGTTAGAGCGTCGGCCCATGCACCAAAGGGCCGCAGGTTCAATTCCCGGTCAAGGGCACATACCTGGGTTGCAGGTTCGATCCATAGCACTGCCAGTTGGGGTGGCATTCGGGAGGCAACCAATCGATGTGACTGTCTCACTTTGATCTCTTTCTCTCTCCCTTCTTCTTTCCCTCCCTTCCTCCCTTCCACTCTCTCTACAAATCAATGGAAAAAATATCCTCTGGTGAGGATTAACAAAAAACAAAAAAAGAAAGAAAGGTTAAGTTTCCACAGTAGCATTGAGAACTTTTCATAATCCATTCTCCACCTCTCTTAGCAACCTCGTCTCCCTTAACTCTCCTTCTACCCAGGCTGCTTGACTCACTAATTTATTTCCTTTTCTCTATTACTGCTTAGGCCATACTCATCCCTGTTCCTCACACTAGTCTAAAGCCTATCTATAAAACTAACATAAGTTCTATCTTCTTGGAATTGATCAGTCTGGCCCTTATCAATGCCTTCATTCTCTGAGCTTTTCAATGACAGAGTCAGATGAACACACTCCCCTACACACATCCTTTGCCCTCCCTCCCATTACATACATGCTGGTCATAGTCCATAACCATCGCACCGAGATTTCACTTTTTACATGAGAATGCCATGTCTCCATTGAAATGTAATTTCCAGGAGGGCTAGATTTCGTGTAATCAAGAGAAAATAGGGCAAGGATATAGCATTTTAGTCTCAGATCTATTGGGTACATGAAAGAACAGATCAGAAAACTGTGAGCAGCAGTCTCAGGGTTAAACACAAAGCATGTGATGGGTCTGTAGAGGCTTAAACGCTTGCCCTTAATGAGGTTTCTTGTTTTTAGGTTCTCACCTTGACATGCCCTCAGCTCTATCAACAGCAAACTATAAAAACTTTCCCCTGTGGATTGTGTAAGTCATTTAAGATGCCTCAAATCCTCTGGGGATAAGGCATGATATAATAAAATAAAGGTCAGGAGAAAAGTTGGAGTCAGCTCCTTAGACTTCGCTACTATACTGGGATGCAGCATATGAAATAGTAGAAGCAAGAGATCGGGGGTTAGCCCAGCCGGTGTGGCTCGGTGGTTGGGCATCAGCCTAGGAATCAAGAGGTCATGGTTCAATTCCCAGTCAGGGCACATGCCTGGGTTGCAGGCTCAATCCCCAGTATGGGGCATGCAGGAGGCAGCCGATCAATGATATTTCTCTCTCACCAATGTTTCTCTCTCTCTAGTCCTCTCTCTAAAAATCAATAAAAACATATTTTTTTAAAAAGAGAGAGAGATCTGGGTTAAATTCCTGACTCCTGAAACGCAATGGCTTTAGAACTTGGTTAAACCCTTAACCTCTCTGGGATACAATTTCCTCATCTAATAATGTGGATTAATCACTTAACCACTCAAGGTTCCTGTGAAAGTTATATGAGTTTAATACATATATAAAGCAAATAGCAGAGTGCCAGAAAGATAACATTTGCTTAATTATTCATTATTAAAACATTAAACCAACCCATTTATCCTTTGCAACTCCTTTAAAGTAGAGAAAGGGAGATTTTTTTTCCCTCTTTAAAGGTGTATCAGGAGCAACTTGCTGACACCCACTGAGGCCTCAGTCCTGAACAAGGAGTCCTAATCCTAATACCCAATGTACAACAGAGTTGTATTTATGGCCAATCTCTGGGGGGGGGAAGCTAGATTAGATTCTTGTCATACTTCTTGTAGTAACTGAGTCTTTCCAACATTAAGAACTCTCAGTTTGATAAAGGAAAAAGTGGGAGGCTTAGAGAATTAATCAAGCTGGACTCCCATAAAAAGAAAAGAGATAAACAGTGTTCCATAAAGCATAAAAGGTAAACCCTTCAAACCCTTAAAGGCACTTGAGATTCTGACCACTGCCTTTGACAATTCTTTGAGCACCTATTGTCAAACCAAAGTGGCAGGAATCACAAAATAACAGGCGAAATAGGCCAAAGAATCCTGAACTCTTGGAAGTGGAAAAACCTACAAAGTTATCCGGCCTAAGTAAGCCTCTCCTTACAAAGTTGAGGAAGTTGGTACAGGAGAGAAGCCAAATTGCATGCCAAGCTTCTCTTTGTCTCCCCAAATTGTTCTAATTTTCCTAAGACTTCATTATTTCCTTTAAAGTAACCAAGATCAGACGGTTCATCTGCCTTGCAAAATGGATCCAAACACTGGGAATATTTAAGACTCTTGCCCCTGACACAACACTGCTGCCAAAAAGAAAGGAAAGGTATGTACATATTTGCAGTTACCTGATTAAACTATCAAGTCCTTGCATAGGAAGTTGTACACAAACAGTGACAATACTACCTACAAACAGAAATGAGAACTAGAGGCTTTTCATAGTTCTACAGAAAGATCTCTATGGGACTACCAAAATCACTGGAAGTTTCTAGTGGTGGTAACTTACTTCTTGCTTGTTTATCTGCATGATGACACAGGGAAGAAAAGCAAACTAGACTGAGAGACTTCTTAGGAGTACCAGCTCTGGGAGGTGATAAACAGAAACTTGATACCTTTTCTTGTTAATTGAAGCACCCAAACTTCAAATGACGGATTTAATCTAAGTGCAATCCAAAATTTGTGGCTCTACTCTCTAAAGTTCATCAACTTATATGAGTATGACATGAACACACTTAAGAAATTTAAAGAAGTCACCCGGTGAATAAATCCATTCATTTTGAGGGTTTTTGTTTGCTTGTTTTTGTGTTTTTTAAATATGTTTTTATTGATTTTAGAGAGAGAAGAAGGGAGAGGGAGAGAGAGAAACATCAATGATGAGAGAGTCATAGATTGGCTGCGTCCGGCATGCCCCCCACTGGGGATGGAGCCCACAACCCGGGCATGTGCCCTGACCAAGAATCGAACGCTGACCTCCTGGTTCATGGCTCGACCACTGAGCCACACCAGCCATTCATTTTGAATAAATGTACGTATAATACAGAAATTAAAACACTTTTGAGTGAAATATATTAGCTAAATATAATTATTATTCTTAATTAGTCCCTTGAAGTTTGTCCAAACTCCAATGATTCAGAAAAAAATGCTAACATTAGGAACTTTAGGTCTGCAAGATCAACATGGAATTTTAGTGAATGGTGAACTAAACATTAAGCAACACTGTTAGGCAAATACCAAAAAAAGGTGAAGCAATACTATACTGAACTTTAAAAATATTTAGTGACTGGAACATGCAAGATCATTTCAGAGTTCTGCTCTGCTCCAGTCAGGAGATACTGAAAATACTGTTGGATACCACAGCCCAAGGTCTATGTCAAAGTACGTTAAATTCCTAACAGACAAGAATCAAACCTCAAATCACATCACAAGACAACAAGTATAATAACTACAGGTATTTAGGCTATAGAAGGAAGAGACAAAACAGGAGGAGGACAACTCGATGCCTTTAAATACAGGGGGTCCCAAAAAAATGTGTACAAACTTTAACAGCTGATAGCTGAATTTTGAAAATGAAATGTAAATAAACATTGCTTTTATAATTATTCAAAGTGTGTGTATACATTTTTGGGGGGGACACCCTATATTTGCAGGGAAATCAGAAAAGGAACTACCATTGTTTTAATGGGCCCTTAGGAGAAGAACAAGTACCAATGAATGAAAAACAGATTTTG